>NW_020454538.1:4663405-4737556 GCF_003342845.1 Nothoprocta perdicaria | reverse complement strand
GCGCGGGGCGCTGAGGGGCCGTTAACGGCGCCCGAGGGGAGCCGCGCGGCCGGTGCCCCGGCCCCTGCCGAGACCCGCCCGTGTGCGTACACAGTAACGCGTTTAAGCACCACTGCAGTCTGTGTGTTTKCCCAGCTGTTCCGAGCGACGGGAGCCCTCTGCATCGCCCTGCACCCGCCTCTGTGGCGGGCTGCGGGGAAGTGGGTCRCCCAAAGCTGAAGTTCACGGCGTCYGATGGGCGCCGGTGTCAGAATGTGGAGGATCCCTGTCCGGAATTCTGAGAGCAGAAAAAGGGGGAGAATGTGAGAAAGCGCTGAAGGAATTGAGGGTGCTTCTGTTGTTGTCTGGATTTTTGTGTGGAGAAACGTCCCTTGCCGGGGTCATAGCGAGTGTTGCAGTGAGTGTCCCAGGGAGCCAGGAGAGGCCATGGCCACATCAGCGTGCGGGTCTTCACTGCCGGACACGTCTTGGGATGCCCTGCAGACAGCCCTGTGACTAACGTTACCTTCAGTTGTGAAGAAAATTGAGAAATGACAGTAAAACAGAAGCCAACAAGGACACTTTAATAATAATAATAATTATTATTATTATCATTATTTTAATTGTATCTGCACAGGGAAGGGTGGAAGGACCTAGTCTACCATAGCCCTAGTCTGTGATTAGTCTGCATGATTCTGAGAAGAGCCTCGCTCCTCAGTGCTGGAAAACACCTTTTCCCTTCTCAAGACTCTTTCTCCAGCCAGTCCTCCCCTCTACTCTGCAGGRCCATTTTTTTGTTTGTTTGTAACACCATAAGCCAGGTTATAACAGTATGAAGACAACAGTAATAGACATCTTTCCCGGSGAGCCCTTCTTGGTGCCCAGGTTTTGGATCACACATTCTTTGAAGCAGGGACTGTGCTGATCTTGCTTTTATGCCCACTTTTCTTGTGCAGTGCTGGAAAGAGCCTGTGCTTGTATAGTAATAACACTAGTGTAACCCTACCCACAGGATTAGCTCTGTTCATTTAAGGTGAGCCAGTGCATGAAATCATCCACAGCCAGYGATTGTTTTCAGTTCAGGATAATGTCTTGCTCTTATGCTGCATGGAAGTGCTACCAGCCTGTATGGGGTGGACACTTGATCCCATCWTAACACAGCCAGATCCAGTAAAAGATGTAGATAGCTACAGCAGATCTTGTAGGCTGTAGTCATACTGAAAGTTATGGGTGAGCTCAGAGCTGCCTAAACAAATTCATCATCTCCCCATGGCCTTCTAAAAGGACTTTGTGTTTTGTGTGTGGATATTCCCAGTTTGAGCAGGTGTCTCATGCATAAACCCCATCTGGACACAGAACTGCAATGTCCCTAGGTGCAGTGAGGAACACAGACTGGTAGATCYGTGCTGCTTACTGCTGCCAGGATGATGCTCTTCATAATACGAATAGCTGGGAAGTGAATGAGCATGTAATATTCAAGGGAACTTGTCTTTTGATGTCTGACACTAATCAATAAAATACTTGATATTATAGTGGTCTACTGGTTTAAATAGAACAGATTGGAGCTTTGCATAGTAATAAGAGATACTTGTTTAATTCGTCTTTGGTGTAACTATCCATTGGTTTGCTAGAAAGGGCATTTGACTGGATTTTGAAAGGTTGTGCTTCACTCTGATAGGTAAGAAAAATCCTCTTGAGTTTATGATCTAATGCTTCTTTGATAACAATTYGCTCTGAATCCTCTTTTTTATTCATTTGAAAACTAATCAACAAGCATTGTTGTGACTGCATCTCAAAGCAACAGGCAGGGTGCAATTTTGAAACTAAAGTTTGCCAGGTAACAAACTCAAATAAGACCAAGGCATGACATATAGAACAAAATGAAATAGAAATCTGCTGCCTCCTCAAATCCCCCCAAATAGAAAGGCAATCTGATAAGGAGGGCTCTTTAAAAAATCCTGCAAAGCCTCAGTTACATGGATGGAAGCTGAGGTTATTAAAGTTCAAACAGGAAGTAAACTGCATGTTTTTTAACATGAAAGCTAAATAGCTGCTGAAACTGCTTCCTAATGTCTGTGGTCAGTTTTTCATATTTTGAATCTCTGTAATGATATCTATGAACTCAGAGGACAAAGTGCAGGAATTTAAGGTCCAACCTTTAATGTGACTGGCATAAGGCAGAAAGCTAGAATCTAGAATTTAGAGTCAAAGTGATTCCATCTAGGTTAAAAATACAGTAAATTGAAGTTGTAAAATCAACCAAAGCTGTATTGCAGTAGCCTCTGAATAGTTAGCAGCTCATACAAAAGGCACTGTATTTGAGCTCATGTTTGGGAGACATTAAGAGGTTAWACTGAAAAAAATGGGGGTTCAAAGCAGCATAATGCCCCTCTAGCAATAGTGCCTGGACCAAGCTAAGGTTATTTAAAGCCAGTTCTAGAGTTGCCAGTATTTTTTTGTTTTTTTTAATTGGATTATCCAGTTGGACTGGCCTTTACTTTAGTTCGATCTACAAGAAGACTGTGTTGACCAAAGAAATCTATCATATCCACTTGAGTTTAAATCTGGGGAGATCAAAAAGCTGTCACGAAGGGAATGGTGTGTGGCCAGTATTGGCCTGAAGAATTCAAGTCAAACTTAGGCACAGTTATGAAAAGTGACATTAGCAGAGTCACTGAAGTCAATGGCAAGACTCCTTTTGACACCCACACCTTTCTGCTTCTGTTAGGTTGTATAAGAACATTTGCTTTGAATAGTGTAATTTGTCACTTAGAAGTGTATCCTATTTTTGCACACACATAGATTTAGCAGAAAAAAGTGTTCTGGCTTGTTTGCAATTTCAGACATCATTTTGTCACTTCCACTTAGTCTGAGATTTGTGTGCCCAAAAGCCTGTCTGCTTTTCATTTGCAACTGTATCAACCATCTAGTTAAAAAAAAAAAAACTCTCTCTACAAACCTGTCTCTTCATATACAATGACTTTAGGTCATCATGGTTGCAATCATGCTATTAAAAATATTCTTCAGAGCTTTATTAAATGATTAAAAATAAATCTCTCCCTTCACAGAAGCACAAAGTTAGCATTTCTGAAGGACATATGTCCCCTTCCTTCATAAAGGTGTTTGATACTTGATTTTCAGCAGGAACTCAGTTTCTTATTTCCCCTATGCAATTTTGAAAATACATTTTAGATAAACAAAGAAACAAAAAGGTCTATAGAGCAGTCTGATTTACTAAACATCTGCTAATGCTCTTTAATCTCTCAAGCTAAGCTTTTCCTCAATAGTGAAAATTATTCAGTCCTACTAGCTGTACAAAAACTGTCTGCTGACAAAACACTCTGAACATCTACATACTTTTTGAGACATAATTGGTATTATAAATCTGCTTAGGATGCCATGATCAAATAGAATGTGTTAGYTGGAATCTCTCTAAGTAGTTAAAAGAGATAAGCTGCAGTGCAAGCCATGTGATAGCAAAATAGGGTAAGATGGGGAGAAGAATACGTAGCCTGTCCTGAATATTGAAAAAAAAGAAACCTAAATACAAAGAAATATGCAGTTCCGTTGGAAGAGACTCTGGGTTAAGCTTGTTTCTAGGGAAAGACTATGAAATTCTATGGCATTAAATAGACCTTGAGGTGTAAATTCTTAAACGAACTCAGAGCAAACTTTCAGTACCCACAGATGGAACCACATTTTCAAAAGAACTCGGCTCCAGCCCACTTGTGTTGTGATGCTTATAAGATCTTTTGTTATTTTTTTCTTTGAAAATGTAGGTAGTATATAAAAGAAAAGAGAACTCTTTTGTAAATCTAGGCAACAACTGACTCTTTGTTTGAAAACGTGGTTTGGTACAATTATGGTTTTCATTAATTAACTGCCCCAAAATGTATTTAAGGCTAATTTAAATCTTAAAGATTTTTTGAAACCCAGTATAAAATGGGAATTAATGTTTTAGGGGAAGAATACTAAACACTTTCTTTGTTTTTTTATAAATCAACGTATTAAATATTGCAGCAGAAAAGTGAAAAGCCAGCCATTCTTCTAGAAGCAAAAAAGAAAAAAATCTTTCTAAAAGAATCTAGCTTTTGGAGTTAAACATTTTTTTTTCTTATTTCTTTTAGTAGAAGCAGAAAACTTTGATTTAACTTAGTCTACTTGAAACCCATTTTTCTTTATGAAAGTATATTCATGACATTTCAGGGGTCAAGACCAAATCAAGATCAGTTTAGCTGCTTTTTTTTTTCTTGATGTCGGACTAGAACTCAGTCACCATTTAAAATTAGTGTTACACTTGAGCAGAAATTGAACAGAGGAATGTGYTGGTTTGGCTCCCTAAAGTAATTTTTCTTCTCTCACCTGTTTTTAACACTCTTTTGTGCTCTTAATAAACAATAATAATTTAAAATAATAAAATGATAAAACAAGTCTAATAGTGTTAGTTGGACGTAACTTGGTTGATTCATTTCTGTAGATCTTTTTTGTTACTGTAATAAGGGCACCTGAACCATTACTGTGCTTCAGAGAGAGATGGCCATTGATTCAGCCATTTGAAATGAAACCTGGGGGAATCACAGAAGTATCTATTTGATTCTCCCTATTAGTAGATAATCATAAAAAATAGGTCCATTTCCCCTCTCTCCCTCTCTCTGCACGATTTCTCTTATCTGTATTCATTCTAAGGTTTCTTCATTTCTTATTTTCTTAGTCAGTACTTTGAATAGCTTTCACAGACACCTATACTGATAGATGTGCATTTGCACAGGCTGAGTGTATTTTTTTAGCACTCGGCACTGTATTTGAGAACTCTTCTGCATGATTTTGGTGTTCTTTTAACCAAACTAGGCTTCTGCATAGTAAGGTGAATGGAAAGTGCAGCCTTTAGTTTATTGTASTGAACTTCTTTCAAGTGCACTTTTTGAATGATACTACCCAAATTTGTAAAAGCTTCATCTCAGCAGACAAAAAAAAAAATAAGACACATAGATAACTTATTTGTGATATTGTTTATTTCTAATTTATTAATTGCAGGGCCTGTTTGTTAGGCATAAGTTTAAGCCAGTCTGTTTTCATGACATATTTTCAGCTGATTTAGTTATGAGACAGATCTTGGCTATAAACCCATACATCTTCACACTCTTCATTTTTTTTTTCTATTGAAATACATTTTTCCACAGTAATCATCCTGTAGAAGAATCCGTTCCAATGGATTTCAGCGATGGTGGGTGGGCAAGATGCAATCTTGTCTGTCACCAAGATCCATTACCTCCCAGTTGCATCTATTGCCTAGCATACTTCTGATACCTTACTTGATATTTTGAATTGTTTTGTGAGGGACTTCAAAGACTGACACTATTTGCCTGACAGTTCGTTATCAAATCAGATCCCATGCAATTCAGTACAAGAGGCACCTATCGTCTCGTACATCATTCTATGATACTTTGTAGGAGAAATGTCTTGTTTGTGCAAGATCAAATAGAGCAAATGCTGCCAAGTCTCCTGAGTCTGTTATGAATGGCAACTCCAAAGCAATATATATGACTAACCCTAAGACTTTACACAGGAACAGGAACAGATTCTTTATTTATTCTTTTGCATCAAGCCTCATGGACATACAAATATTTTTGTTCTTTTCACTTTGTTATGTCTCCGCTACAAGTGATTTGATTTGTATTTGCTAATTTATCATTCTTCTGTCATTCAGAGGCTACTTTAAGCTCAAGTAGATTTGATTTCTTCGGGGCGTATGTCCAATTCTGCCTCTCATTACCCAGCTATGGTCTTTACGGTCTTTTGTTTTTTTTCTTTTTTTTTTTTTCCCTGCAGTGACTTAGAAGTGTTCTGACTTTTTGTTGCTTTGCTCCCCTAAAATAGCATGAAGTTTTATTTTTTTCAGTTGTTCCTCCAGTTGCTCACAGGACTTGCTTTTTTTTTTTTTTTTTTCCCTGCAGTGACTTAGAAGTGTTCTGACTTTTTGTTGCTTTGCTCCCCTAAAATAGCATGAAGTTTTATTTTTTTCAGTTGTTCCTCCAGTTGCTCACAGGACTTGCTATGGTTTAAAATCTCCAGCAATCTTTTAGCAGTTTGATAAAATGGTCTCATCTCCCATAATTGYTGCCATTTCTGCTTTCAGAGTATGTCTATCACAATAGACTCTTTTATCCTTTTTAAGGCTGATCTTTTTCCTGCTTTATCTTTATCCCTATATTCCTTTTTTACTCTGTTTACTCAGCTCTGGCCACTATGCATTGAATAGATTTAACTTATCTTGCCTTCTTTCTATAATAGCATCTCATGTGACATTGCTAAACCACTCTACTTTCCCAGTTTTAATAAAGAACAATCTCTGCTGTTTTAATAGAAAATTTATAAGTGACTTCTTACTCTTTTTCTATAATGCCAAGTATAGTTTCTGCCATATCTGAATGGTAAAATGAAAAATTATACTGTATGTATTCATCCTTCATTTTAGAGCTATTAATTTTTCTTGGAATCTTTTTTTTTCCTTATAATTTCTTCTTTTTCATGATGGCTATGTATAATTGATGTTCATATGCCACTAGTGTCTATGAATTTCATCATATACGGAAGAGATCTACATGATTTTTAGTAGTTCTATCAGAGGACAGCCAACATTTCTTCACATATATCATTGTGAGGAAATAGCATCCAGCCGCTAAAATGACAATTCAATCAAGAAGCCACTTTTCACTGTGAAGTGAGCCTTGTCTGTGTTTATACACTGCATCTGTCAAGTCAACATATCGTTGTTGTCACCCTTGACTTCACAAGTAAGGACCAGTAAAAGAACTATTAAAAATATCGCCCTTTTCTTCCTCACGCTTAATTGTTCCAGCTTTGTGTTAGATAGTGGTCATTTTCAAACGTGCACTTAAAATCCTGCCAAGAATTCCAATATTCTTTCTATATTATGATAGTGCACTTCTTTCATGATTTCAGACTATTTCCACCCTCTGTTACAGATTGTGTAGTCCAGAAAGGAGCACAAAGTTTGGAATGAGTTTGGAATCCCAGCTCCTAGCAGGCCTTGTCTCCCTACCTTACAGTGTCTCTCTGGTGCCCTTTTAGTTGTCCACTTGAGAATTGTCTACAGATCAAAGATGTGCCTTTGACATTTTACTGTCAATACCTGGATTTGGACTCAAGCCTGTAATTGAAGTTACGCTTGTCCTTCTGTGTTTTGATGAATTGGTTTTTAGAAATACGAAATTTGTAAGTTATCAGTAAATATGTTCAGCGTCAGCAAAGACTTTAAGTGAAGTGGCTAATTAGAAGCATCTTACAAAGCAGAAAAGATGTCATAGAATTACTTCTGAGTACATTTAATTCATTCTCACAATTTGCCAGTAAGAAAGATGAAGAAAAGGAGGGAGGAACAGGCAGACAAAGATAGATGGACAAGAGAAACCCCTATTTCATATGCTCTTTGTTAAATAAAGTATCTCAAGAGTATTGGCTCAAACGTTGTGGKTTTTTTTTTCTGATCTTATCTAGATGAGTATCTTTTTTTTTCAAACTCTGCAGTATGCAATAATTTATGCTCTAGGTCTATACCTTCCTAATGGCAATCATCAAGAATATTAGGTAAAACATGGCAAAAATTACCTTTAGGAACAGATTATCTGCTAATTGTGGTGAAGAGAGGCTTTTCCCAAACGTATCATTCAGCTCACAAATGATGCACAGCAGGAGTAGCAGCAAGTACTGCAGCCTGCCATTATTTGTCATGCAAAGGGAATGTTGACGTAAGTTCACTGAAAGTTCAGAAGATCAAAAAGACGTAAGTCCTTGAGTTTATCGACAGCGACTGGAAGACCATAATCAGTAAGAAAGTTCCAGCATCTTTTACCAGTTCTTGATCTGTTGAATTACTGCAGCTATTGGAAATGGGAGACAGGCTAACACGGTATTTAACATTTCCTTATATTTGTATTCCACTTGCTTCTCATAGCTGTATAATATTCAGCTATCTCCAATAATCTTTTAGTCTTAAAAATGAAAACACAAAAGACATACAAGTGAACTAAAGGTCATAAAACTAAAATAATCATACCGAACAGGTATTAAATACAATTGTGCAGAATCAAAATTTCTTGTGAAATTTAATTTGAATGCATAATAGTTAAGAATCATTGATTGTTATTTTACAGCTCAGCACAGTAAAAAGATCCTATCTCACAGTGAATGTTCACATATGCACTGCACAGCCGCAAGAACAGAAACCACTAACATGCATGCCCTACTATAAACGATCTAAATACTGGCAGCATTTGTCTCCGGTTCCTCCTCTTCAACAGATCCAAAGAGCATTTCTGATACTTCAGACAAATTTTGGTGTCCATTRCAGAAAGACATGTGATAAATAGCTCTCTCTCAGCTTTGCCTTTTCGTGAGTTAGCTTTTCCATGCGAGTGTTCATAGGGTCTCAAGAAAATTTACAGCCATAAGTAATGATGTTACAGCAACATCATTAACAGGGTCAGGTCTAAAGACTCCAGATGTCAGTGTGGATCAGGCAGATACATATTCTTATTGTATCTGTTTAAGAATAGAAATTCTTAAAAGAGTTGAATKATTTAGGTGAGTAAGGATATGATTACACAGCAATTTAGACAAGCTGGCTAGACTGTACTGGGAGCATCCTGCAAGGAAATACGGATGCATCATAGATTTGCTGTCTCCCTTGATCTTTAAACATGAGCACCTCACTCAGATATTCTTGTTCATGCTATTTATACTTTATCAATCCAGCAGGTGCAAAGGTTGGCTCATATCCACAACAGTTGGTTAGGTTACAAGTAAAGAGTTTACAAACAAAGCATTTCTGAAGCTTAAAGACTTATATAACTTTTRTTGCTTCCCATTACACATTTGACTATCTGCCAAGTTATTGTGCTCTGTCTTGTCATTGGCAAGTTAGTAACCCTGTTCCTCCTGGTAGTTTCATCACTTTGTTTTAACGTCTCTGGTTGGGAGGAAACAATTTTGAGTCTCTTCCGGCTCTAAAAAAATGGAGTGAGATCTATGACAGCTATTTCACTGATGGTAATTTTCAGTATTGCATTACATATGTTAAAAGGCAGAAGGATCAGAGCTTCCCCTGCTGGTCAAGGTGCCATAACCTGGAGCCAAAGAATCCAGGGGCAGATTCATACAAATAAATAAATAAATAAATAAATAAATCTATGTCAAAGCTGGCTTGTTTGATGATCTCTTTTAAAGTATTCCCTTTTTTTGTGGTAGATATTTTCTGTTTTCAAAATTTTACACACGGCCTGTGACTGATCACAGATGTTATTGCCAGCATTTCTCAGGAAGGCATTTACCCCAAAGTCAGCAGTCTGATGAGCAGCCTCCAGGTGAACAATCACACATATAAGCAGATAGTTTGACTTTCATTTAAAGCAAATGCTTGTAGGCGGTCTGCCCTTCCTTTTCCAGAGCACACTCTGCTGTTCGCTCAAGAGACTGCCTCAGTAACGAGACCACGGTGATGCTCCCTACTAAACTCATAGCAGATGCAGCGCTACACAGAAAGCAACCCTGTAATTAAATTGCTCAAAATATGAAGATCTGTGTGTTTTGCCATCCCTTCAGACCTAATTACTTGCCAAAACACACTGTGTGCAGAGTGGGAATTAATATTAATTAGGAATCTTCTTGAACTGCAGCTTACAGCCATTACAGGGAGAGGAAATGATTATGAGATTTATGCAACTCATGTCTTAAAAAAAAATGTAATTACAATAACAGCAAAGCCTCATCTCTTAGGGTACATAAAGAGGCTAGACTTTAAATCCATGTTAATATCAGTCTAAATTGACTATATTCCACAGAATTTACCTTGGTCTATGCCCATGAAGTGATAAAGGAAAGTCCTTCAAGTGCTTCCAGCTGGTAACAGAGTGCTCAGTAATTTTGCCTGTGGTGACTCGGGAAATACAGTTGAACTTCGGTAGAAGGTGAGACATTTCTGCCTTAAAAGGTACAAGGAAAACACTGAACAGAAAGAAAAACAGAAATGTTGGCAGGGTGCATTTTGTTTATAACTCTATTACCTGGAGGAAAGTAGGAGGCTGGAATGACTTGTCTAGTATTGGAGCCTGTTCTTTAAAGACTGTAGGTTATTACAGAAGACATTTTTAATGTAGGATTTCCAGGTACAGTATGAATAACTGCAAATAATATTTTAAAAATAAGGGTTGTATGTATATGAAAGAAGTGACCTCTTCTGTGACTTCTTGTAGACTGCCAGATTAAAAAAGGCTTATGTACACTTGGTTACTTTTAAACAATATATGTGATTTCTACTTTCTGTGTTTGCTGTGTGACTTGAAGGAAGAGTGTTTCAAAACTAGTCTAAAGTATCAGATTTTGTATCAAGGAGTGTGATTTTATGGAAGATCTTTTGAATGGCAATATTAGGAGTATTTTACTTTAAATTAAGAAATCATTTTAATTTATTTTGAAAGAACACACAGAAAAAATATAAAAAGTATCTTGAAATGAAAAATTAAAATCATTATTCACTGCACTTAAGATACTTGCAAAGAGGCAATGTTGCTTTTAAATGCTAGCATTCATGATTGTGTATTTATGAATTCATTGCTGCCATGAACAACACTTATGAGTGTTTTGCTGTTTTGCTGTTTGCTTGTATGAATCAGATTGCTACTTTTGTAGTGGCATCATCTTATATTTCTAATCAATTTTGTTAATGCAGATTGTGCTGCCGTCTTCTTGGCACGCTATCTTAGAGAAGTGATCTCAGCTTCTTCTCACTGATGATTGACGTTTAAAGATCTATACCCAGCACCTATAGGAAGAGATCCATAATAAGCCAATAAAGTGTATTTGGGTTCATGTTTCAGGAAGCTGACAGTGGATTTTAGTTGCATGTCTCCCACTTTGACTTACTTTGAAAGTCACATGGAGGGCACTGAAAGAACAAAACAGAAAAAATGTCAAGAGGCTGTACTTTACTTTGTGATTTCAATACCTGGAAGGGAATAGGATAATATTGAAATATCTTCAGTAGTTGATCCTGATAACAAAAAATAAAGAGAACATTTGCTTTAGGAGTTTGCAGTACTCCTATATTGAAGACCTCCATGATATTTGCAGAATTCATAAAGTAAAAACAATCTGAAGAATCATGAGAATGAATATTGATGTATGAAGCTAGGAATATATTTTTAATCTGAATAAATCTACTTACTGTGGTTGAGGAATTGTCTGTCCATCAATCTTTCCTTGAAATTATGAGTTATGACAAAAAAAAAGCCCTCAAAGTTGGCAATAGACATAAATAAGCATGAATAAGATGTTCCTGGAACACTTTATATTTCTTGCAGTAAAAAAAATTACCATATTATGGATCTTTTTCATTCATCTTAAAAATTAAAAAGAAAACAAACAAACATSTCCGCACATTGTTATGAAATTGGCCTAAAATACATTGGAGAGAGAAATGAGCTAGTCCTCTGAAGCATTTTTGTTYAAAATTTCTATTCCTTCAGTGTTTAATTAACTGGTATCTCAACATCCCTTGCAAACCACAGTAAATCCCTTTAATGATTGCATTTACTAGAAAAGATTACTTAAATTTGGAGTCATCAGAAGAAAGATTCCTTTAAAATAATCAGAACTGTTTACTTCTTGGGCTAAAAAAAGAAATGCTATGGCCAGGACAAGTATGTCCAGATACAATCATGTGATGTCTTTATAGAATATTTGACAGAATCATTTCCTGCTGTGAACATATGTGTTTAATCCAATCCTTACTATCCAAGGACCTTGTTCAAAGAATATGGTTCTGATTAATTTGGAATATTATCATATTATTGCTCTCAACTTTGCTGATGGAAACCTCTTATTTTGTACAACTGACATAAAATGTTGACTGTTGATCTCATGGGATGTTATAAGATTTTCCAGTTTTTGGTTTTATCCTCCAGTGGGACAAGGACATGGTTCAGTTACCCTAGCAGTTCTGGCTTATCTTCCCAGAGAGGTAGGAGAGAAACGTTGGAATCCTCAGTGAGATGAAGTTTTAGCAGCAATGAATTCCCAGTCTGCAAGCAAAAACTGCAAACCCAGGCAGTGTGCAATTCTGCGTGAATGCACATGCACTTGTAAGAAGAAGAAGGATGGTTATAGTCAATGAGTAGGAAAACACAGAAATAAAAAACAGCATTTTGCTGATGACTGAAGTTAAAGGTGCCTGAAAAACAAAAGGTTTTTATTCTTTACTTAGTTTACCAAAATCTACCTAAAAAGGCTTTCACAAATGTTTTAGAAATTGATACTTAAAATGAAGCTACACATAGTCATCATGGCRGAAATCATAGGTATTTCTGCAGGTGTCAATATAGAAGATAGCACAATTTAACCTTGCATCTAAAATGGAAGGATGTTAAATAAATCTCGATCTAAATTATGGTAAATTTTTGATGAAWATTTGATTTATAAATCATGATTCCTCTAATAATGCCTACTCAGATCTGCCTTTTGATCTACAGAATCCAAAACAAAAAGTTTGCCATTTCTTACATAGATTTTTTCTAAGTGTCTTTTTTTGCCATGCATAGTATAAATGTAAAGAACTATACATTTGCACTAAGTCTGTTGGTCATCAACTCAAAGCAGAAAAAAGTCCCGACATAGATGTCCAGTGTACCACTTCCCTGTACTACTGTCATCAAGATTCCCCTCCGAAAGTACCTTTGTTTAGTCATGTGGAAGGCATTAAGATGAATAAATATATCGGACAAATTATATTTAACTTTTGAATATGTCTAAGTTGATTTTCATGACAGCATTTCTCTAATTATGTTGCTAACATTATTTGGTGAGAAGTGAGATGTAAACTAAATTATTTTCCTCATACATGTTGGCTTTCTTTCCACTTAAAGTAGAGCTGGATCTCTTAATGTTCCTCCATCTATAAAGATAGGAATTCATTTTTAAAGCACATCGAGGAGGCTAGTAGGAGGCAGTGAACTTGTTCTTTTCATTCTTCTCAGTGGTCAAGCAATAAAGGTGCAGTTTGAGTAATTCTAGCAAAGAGGTCTAGTAAAAGCAGAAGTTGATAGATTTGATGTGTGGGAGCTACTAAAGGAGATGGAGGGAACAGCCAGTCCTGCCATTGGCAAGCTGGAATTTATTCTTCCTGCCCTCTTTCACTCTTCTGAACCACTGCACATTTTAATTCTGCTCTTTTTTTAGCAGCTTTGCCACAATACCCACCAGGTGCCATCCCCATGTCTGCAGGAGCCAACTCCTGCTTCTGAATGATGCCAGTTGGGGCAAGAACACATAATCATGATGTAGGTGTGCATAGGACTTGTACATCCCTTTCTCCACAGGCTCGTAGGATTAGCCTCTGTTCTCTGACTATTATTTCCCGTGAAGGGAAAGTGATGTGCTGCTGGACCAAAGCTTTCCAAGGATTTGCACTGAGCCCTGTTGACTTAGGTCTGACTAGTGAGGTCAATCTGAAACTTCCATTTCAGTAGCAGGGGATTGGGTCTTTCCAGTCTTCCACTTGGGTGACAAATCCTAGAAAACTTGGCTTCCTCTTACATTAAATCAGCTTCAGGTGTACTAGAGAGAAGTGCAAACGGACTGACTCAGGCATATYCCTTAATCTGAGGAAAAGGAAATCCCTAACAGATATACACTATCTCCGGTGAAAATTAGTTATATAAGACCAGCCATCATTCCAGACAATCACAGTTCTCCATTCTACATTTTTCCACTCTTATCATCAGGCATAGTCATTTGAATTGTCAGGGCAGAGATAAAGTGTTTAGGGGCTTAGAGCAAGGTCATTTTTCACTTCTGTGAAAAACCTACATGATATGTTATAAATGGTGAAGAATCTCAGGAGCAATACTGTAAGATGCTGCTAGTTTTATGGAAAAGGCGTTTGGCAATGTAAATAGGTCATCTGCTGGTCTATGTAATTTTCTGAGTAATGAAGCAAACCTTGACATGGGGCAGAAAGTTGCTTTAGTGAGTAGGAATAGAGGAAAAAAAAGTTAATTTAGATGATTTAATGAACACAGACCAGATGTTCCAAGAGTGGAAGACCTGGTTATGATATGGAGCCCTGGAACACACTGAAACATAGAAAACCAGGACAGGAGGACTATGGAGCTTTTAAGAGCCTCATTATACTCCTGGTATAGAGATTCGTAGCAGGAATTCATCCTTGGGACATGAAAGTGATTCATATCTTTGTTTCTTTAAATTTAACTATGTAGGATTTTTAAATCACAATATGTGTAAAACAGACTTTCTTTATCAATGGTTTGAAAATAGAAATAAAAGTGGCAATGAAATARCCGCATGCTACCACAAAGATGGAAAGCCTCTTGCTTTTATTRCAACATGAAAGTTAATAGAGGAATATTAATAGTTGTTTTTGCCAACATTATGGATCTTCTAATTATTTTATGAGATAGTTATGTAGTAATTATCATATTTCTCTGATATCAGCTTTAACTCCTAAAACTATCTAGCTTTCATAAAATATTTTCATTTATTCAATCTGTCTCTTTTCAATTCTTTTTACTACTCTTTTCTTCCTGCAGAGATTCAGTTAAGATATCAAGTGCAAGTCAGATGACATACAATCATTTAAAATGTTATTTCATTCTGTCTTAAACTGGTTAAAATTAAGATTTACATTTTTCTGAAGAGTAATAAAACATCCGTTTTTCTCCATGAATTTACCAGCCAGGCCAAGGAGCTTCTTAAAAATATGAATTGCTGAGTTAGCATTTGGCTAAGAAAGATGAGGTCAAACAGAAACAAGTAAACAAACAGAGAAATCTTTCTGCAAGGTCCAAGGAATCTGCTGTATGTTGTTGCATGTCCAGCCAAGAGAGCCCATAAGGCAGCCAGGAATTACACTTAGCAAGTATTTCTGCCAAATCCATCAGCTGAAATAGTGAAATAGTGAAAACGAGGAAAAGATGATGAGAAGGAAAAATAGGATGTTAGAGTTTTTAAAAACAGAAGTAGAGTTAGTCTGATTGATTGGGATATTAGAGAAACACCTTAGTGAAATTTGAGAGGAGAACCACATGATGAAGGGAAAGCAATGATCTGAAGAGAAGGTACTAGGAATTGCGTGTGTGAACGGAGATGTCTTCAGCCCTCTCCAACGCACAGACACTGACACGCAACCCCTCACACACTGCAAACAAACACACAAATTTATGGGAAATTAAAATCAGATAAATTTGGTATTGAAGTTATGGGAAGGAATAGCAGAAAAACAACTTCAGGCATTGCACAGTCACCGCTCAGAGCAAAATCCCACCGGCTTTTTCAGTCCCTGTGTGTTCTTCTGGGTTCATGTTGAGTGCAAACATTTTATTTCTGCTCCAAATAAATGTGCTGAGCAATGCTGAAATGCAAGCAGGAGAGAAACACAGCAAGGAGCTGCACAGCTCTGGACTCAGTATCCTCATGCTCCTTGAGCTGTAAACAGAGGGGAAGATTCTTTACTTTTAGGAAGCAGCAGTAGTTTTAGGTCAATGAAGAAAGTCCAGTTTAAATACTGACACTTAATTTGCATCTACGTTGCCTTATAGACTTATGCAGAAATCATAGAATCTATTTTTTTTTAATTACTTCTCTGGAGTTGTACTTCATTTTCTTGTCTTCTGACAATTTAATATTTGTGCTTGCCATGATCTGGACCATCTCCAATAAAAAAGCAATTGTTTTTGTGTGTGTGTGCTTGTGTTGGAGAAATTTCTATTAGTCATAATTTGCTATTATTTGCTATAATGATGTTAATATAAAGTGATGAGATTCTAGACCGAATTGATATTCAAATCAAAAGCTTGGAAATCTTGAAAAGGGAAAAATATTGTAATATTTTCAAAATAAAGCTGATAAAGGAAAACAGATGTATTCTAAAAGAGATGCAGAGAATTCAGTTCCTCAAAGATAACATATGAGAGAGGTACATCTTATATTTTACCTAGATTCCAAAAAAGATTGCTTWAAGTGCTCCAGTAATCCTAATTTCCCTTCTGAGTATGGCTTAGGAGAGTATGTAGTTCCAAAATAAATGAAAAATGAAAAAAAAAAATGAAAAATGAAAGTATTTTCCATATTTTTATTATGAAAAATGAAGTGTTAACCATACTGATGTTGTATTAGTCTGCTCATTTAGCAAGAGCACTATGGAGTTTATTCATGCTTAGTGGTCCAAAGTGAGGCCTTTGCTTAGTCTTTATTTAAAGTGCACTGTGAATGAAGAAGAATAGGTTGGGCAGTTTGTTTTCTTTCCATAAGTTATTTAGGAAAGATACAGATTACATTTAATGTTTAGGCTATGAATTTCTAAATATAATTTTAGATGTTATGATCAGATGAATTTTTTTAATGTCCTGTAACACAGGATATATAGGTCTATCATCAATCACTCTCACAGTCCTGTTCACACAGATAGGCCAGGGAGAGAATTAGACTACAAAACCCCAAACTTTCAACATGGTCCCTTAGATTTAGGCTGCTGATTGGGAACCTCCAGACATATCAAAATGGTATGGTCTGATGCAGAAATTCACCTAATTCTGTCTGATGTCTTGAGTGTGAGACAGAGGCAATCTCCTGCTCAAAGCCATTTAGACAGAACYTCTGATTGACCATCCCAGGCTTAGTAGACTGGGACTACCTGCTAGCTCRGAGCGTGAACAGAGCTCTTATTTCAGCTCCGCATGTCAGGATTCAACATGTGGTTCTTCATATGGTAGGGGTTCTTCATATGGTAGACTGCTAGAGGTACTTCAGCAAAGAACTCATTACTAATATTCATTGTTTATGAACAAAATTTTGAGAGTTATTCTCTTTGGTAACCTTGATGCAAATATTTTTGTAACTTCCATCACATGCAGAGGCACATTTGAGYTGACCTACAGGAAAATGTGACCAAAGATCTGTAAATATCTAATGCTGGTTTTATTAMTACATGGTTTTTCATATGAGGCATTTGGAGTTAGAGCTGACTGAAGTCTGTTGGCTTCACGAGGTTCTGGATCTGCTTGACAACACTGAAGAAGTATTTTGATTTTGCACCAGGAAGATAGGCTGTTCATTTCATTTAAATCAAAGCCCAACATATCAATTTATCTTGATTAGCAAAAATATGTCCGTCCATTCCCCTATCTTGTGTCCTATCCTTTGAGACATAAAGCTTGGTTTCCTTACTATGACCTAGGAAGAACTATTTTTATTGGTACTGAGCATGTGCAAAAGAAAAAACATGAATGCTACAGTAGCATTGTGAGCATTAGAACATGATGGCATACATCTTCATTTTAAAAAGCCTTCTTCCTCTGAGCATATTTGCTTGAATATTTCTGTGCAATGTGGTGTAAAAGCTGATCTGCATACAGTTATTCTCATGTGCATTTGCAAGATCAGGGCCGTAGAGAATATCCCAAATCACTGCATCATTTTTAATTATACCCTGCTATATAAATAAGCCCTCACTAGTCATCATTAATTTTAGATGAATTAAAATATTATTTAAAGTAAAATCTCAACTTCCCTTGCTGCACTGAAGCTGTTTTTCAATTAAGGAAATATTTGAACCATTAAAGTGAATGCTAAATATGATATGGATATTATAAATGCACAGTAATACACTCCAAAGCAGTTGCAGAAAATGAAAGCTCCCTTTCAACTCTGATGATATAACAAATGTTGGATTATCAGTTAGAAAAATTATTACTTGAAATTGACTTTAATTTCCTCTAAATGTAAAAAGATTTTTTTTTTCTGTAGTGGAAATTCAAATGGTTTTAGTTGTATAGAGTAGCACATACACTGTCTGCAATGAAAATACCTATTTGAACTTCCAATTTGATGTTTCAGTCATCTCGTAACTTCTTTCTCTCCTTCCAACCACCTTCCAAACACATGTGCACATCCATGACAAAAAAAAAGCATTTCTATATATAAAAACATGTGGGKTTTTTTTTGTGTGTGTGAAGATAATGCCAACACATCTCTAGACAAACTGTAATAGCATTATTGCTGTGACTATGAAGATCTGTCAACACAAAGAATACAAGGCTTTAGAGAGAAATACCATTTTTCATTAGACCAACAATTATAGCTAGATTAAGCAGAAAAATTTTCAAATACCCTTCTTCAGAGCAATGTGGATAAATTGGCATTCAAGGAGAGCCAGCACTTACAATGACATCCAAGCCATCATTAGCAAAAGTATCTACAGTAAAGCTGACTCCTGCCTTGAAAGGAAATTTAATATTTCAAGACTCAAAGCAAGGTGCTGTAGGAAACAATGTAGAGCATTATGCTCAGACCCCAAAGCTCTTGGCATGCCACCAAAAGAAAAGTTTTGGAAGACTTCAAGGACCAGTATTTTCAACAGCTACATGGAACAGAGGACTACAGTTTCACTGCTGCGGGATTGCTGTCTCTTGTTCACCAGGATTTCACTCCAAGAACAGTAAGTTCTTCATTTGTCTACCAGATTGCCTGAGTACAGGAAATGACTATTAAAATTATGCATATGATCAGTGTAAATGGTGACAATAACTGACTTTGTTTTCATTATATATTTCCATATATCTAGAGAAGGGCTTGAACTTAGGTATTGCCTTTAAAGTTTGGATTCACCTGATTAAGTGTTGATGTCCATGGATATTCAAGTAAAGCTCGTCCTTTCTTCCAGTCCATGGGCAGAAACAATCAGTCTTAGAGTAAAATTCCTCTCATCTTAAAACAGACACTTACTTTTAATCAGATATCTCTTTCCTTTGACTAAAAAGGGACTTTAGAGTGACTCATTTACAGATGTCTATGTATGTCATTTATGCCTAAAGTTAAGAGAAAATAATTAAACTCTAATTGCTTATATTGTTATACAAATATTAATGCAAATGATACATTATTGAGGACATGATTAAAGAATTTATATCAAGGCTAACTCCACTAAGTCAGTGATATTGTCCCAGTCTACAACAGTTATAATTAAGATCAAGCTCAACCTGATAGGGTTAAATCTAGATTACAATACTTAAGAAATTATGAAGAGAACAAGAAACTGCTTTCTAATATAATATAAAACTGCTGTCTGCAAATGAAAAAATAAAATCTGAGACACGTCTTTAAGTACACTTTTTTGATCATTTTACAGGTAGAGTATCTAAATTATTTTGATGATGGCTCAGTGTATCAGGCATATTTCTTGTTCTCAAAATAATGAGAAATTTGGAAACCTGAATATTGCTGTTAAAACAATGTATTTTTCCCAACTATCTCCAGTTTGAATTTTTTGTATCTATTATTGTTATAATTTATTCATAACCTAATCTGATATTACTGAAAGATGACATTCTTTCATGCTGATAAAATCAGACAGATCTATTTAGACCAAGGTTATTGCACAATGGAGGATGTCTTCCAGATACTAACTTTTTTTTCAGACTCTTTATGGAGGCAGAAATTTCTAATCCATTTAAATTATATTGTCTGGTCCAAGGCAAGGTCTTTATSGCACTTGTGACAATGAGCACTGGTTTATTGTTTCTTCTCTATCCTCTTTCCAATTCAACTCTTGTGACTCAAAATTTGAAGATGTTTTCACTTGCCTTCTCTCTCTCATATCATTCCCAAGACAAGCAATATCTGTGGCCATAATTAAGATTCAACATACCATATGCTTCTCTGGAGGTTTATTTGTTCTGGAGGTTCTGGAGGTTTATTAAGGAGAAATCCTTGATAAATCACTCTCTCTTACAATTTGGCTTTGCCCTTTCTGGTGACCGCCTATGACCACAAAAGAAGTCAATTGACCACACAGATCTCAGGGCAGGCTTTGAATTGTTCTTTTCCCTCTATTATGCTTTATCTCAGCAAAAATGACTTGGAATATGTTCCATAGATGTAATAATGATGATGATGACTGGTATAATAGTTATATATGTTACTATAATTGGTATTAATCTAGTGTAGCCCATTGCTCTAGATATTGTGCAATAATAGGCAAAAAAAAAAGGACAGATCTTGCCCCAGAGAGTTTGCAATTTTGGGGTAAATCATCAGATTGCAAATGGATATTGACATGGATATAGGAAAAAATGATATCAAATCTATACTCACTGTACTGACCATGGTTTCCGTACATCAGCAGCCTAACCACTCTTAAATTATCAAATTCTACTTTTCATTAAGAAATTCAAGTGAGCATAGAAATAGTAGAAAATAAATGAGAAATATGAAACTTCAGAGATCACCTATTCCCCATCAAAAGATATAATATACCCTGTACTTAGACCTGGCGTGGATATATCTTGGCATGTACAATATTTTGTATAGTGATATAGCCAAGCAATCTATCCCAGAGTTTTACTAACTTTACTACTGGGCACTTTTCCTAATGTTTAATCTGAACTTTCCTTGCCAAAATTTCAGTCTGCTCCCTCTTGTCCTATTCATCATGAACCTGAAAAATAGATTCTTCCAGTATTCTTGGCAGTGGCTTTTGCAAATCTGAAAATTATTATCTTCTTTTAGCTCAGTCTTCTCCAGGTTATACAATCCTTTGWACTCTTCTTGTAGGCTGGATTTTCTAGTCAATTTTGTTACTCTCCTGATAAGTTTTTCCAATACATGTCATGTAGTGCAGAGCCTAAAAATGCTCTTTTCATTGTCAAAGAAGGACTCAAGCTTGCATTTGGACATTATGTCCCCAAATTCAGCCTGTCTTTAACTAACTTGAGTAGAATCCATAGCGGCAGCAGCCAGCAGTTAAGAAAACTTTTAACTAGTCTAAGAGCAGTCTCATCTTTTCAATTCCCTAATGTTCTAAGCTAATATTTTATTTTTCCTATAATGATATGAAATATTCTAAATATCTATCTGAATTTGACCTTTTTAATAAAGACTGATGCAAAAAAAAAAAAAAAGCATTAAATACTTTTGGCTTTTGACACCATTTGTCTATAATGAAGATTACACACACTAGCAAAAGGAAAATTTAAGGAAAACTAAATAGCTATAATATAGTGTTTTATACTTACAGTAGCATATGTTTGCTGCCTGAACTTGATGTGTATCTTTGTGAATACAGGCAGCAGAMTTTTGACCCAACTATTCAGTTGTAATAGTGGAAATAATAAGGGACATTTTAAATTTAATCATGCTTTGTATTCTTTATTTGGAAATTACCCATATGATTTCATTTGGAGTCTGTGAAAATGCTTGCATGGACAACTGATCATCAAGAAAAATAACAAAAGCAAGTTTAAATGACCTTAATGCATTTATTCTGTACACTAAAAAGGTATATTTTAATAAATATTAATATTATATATATTATGTAATATATATATGCATCAGCATATAATGTTTGTGCACTGATATACTTTACATTTACATTATTAATACTTAAAATTTCACTAAAATGCACTTTTCACTCTGCTTATCACACAACTGGCACTTCTGTCAATAAAGTTCATTTATTTTGCAATATTTTTTCAGTGAATTATAATTAAAAATGTTTTCTTTAGCAATTATCAAGAATGGCATATTTACTGGTTAGATAACCATATTTATTGGGTAGAATTCAAATATGTCATTTCAGTTTGTGTTTTTTCATACAGCTGACCCAAATTTTGCTGCATGAGACAATTTCTCTACCGTAACATGGGAATCTCCCTGTAAAGGCTGTCTTGCTTTTGAATAGGTTTGCATTATATTCTAACTATTTAACTATTAAATATATATTAATATAACTAGCTATTCAATTATTAAGTATATATTCTAAATATTTAAATATTGAAAACACACACCAAAAAGAAAAAAAGAAAAAAGAAAAGAAAAAAGTCTCTGTCCTTAAAAGGAAGGGATATGATAACAACTCTCTCTCTGTATAAGCAATACTCGCTAGACTCATCTTCATGGAGRTCCTAAGAGAATAAAGCAAGCTCCCAATAGCCTAGGGCACTGCATATTCCAGGAGCTTCCTGTGTTTTTTTCTTGGTACCTATGAGCTCCCACAGAGTTAATTTAAATATTGAGCCTGTTCAGTATGTGAAGCATGTGGATAATTTCCTTTAACATTAATTGGAGTTATTCATGCATCAGAGAAACAACATGTTTTCATGTTTTTAGCTTTCAATTTGCTTTCACTCTTCAGGAAGATCATGGAAAAAATCTGTCTATATGAATGACTTAGAACTGAGCTTTCTGTGATTTTTTCTCTGTGCAGCACTGAGGAAAAAATAAAAATAGATTCTTCCTTGAAGGATTTCTTCCTGGGCAAAGAAGGACTCAGGACCAGAGTAGCTTTCTCTACCTCCATCTTCTTCTTCTACTTCTTGCCTGTTCACCATAGGACTGTATAATGCCTGCTGCGTAATGGCCCAGCCCCAGGAGAAGTGGTGGTTAGAGTCTTCCAGGTATGTGCACTCAGAGCAGGCTTAGCCACTCTACAGCCCTGCTCTTCCATATTGCTTACAAGTGCCACAGCACTAGTAAGTGAAATTCAGAAAGCACAATCACTGCCTGCCCTTCCAATGACCAGTGAAAGACTCCTCAGCAAGTTGCAGAAAGTTGCTACTTTCACTACTTGCATCAACCCTATTACTTTTTTCAATTACATTTGTGCCTTCATCAAGAAAATATATCAAATTAACTGGCATGACTTACTGTTGATGAATCCTTGGCTATAAGACATAATTGTATCAGCCACCTTTGCTTTGACCATTCTTTGAAATGAGAGGTCCAGCAGACCTACCAGATTAGCCACTCTACCTTTTTCACATTTTATCACAGCATCATTTCACAGCTTCATTTCAACTACCTGCTATGCCATTTTTCTAATGAAAATCAGTGTTAAAGACCCAGACAGCCATTCAAATAGCATTTTAAAACTCTCTGATGAAAGCTGTCACCATCTACTGATTTTAAAATATTTAACTCGATAGCTGATTTTAACATTTCTTTGAGTTATTGTTGGAATAGAAACTATGCYGTCATTGTCATCATCATCATCATTAGAAGATACCCTGCTATCACAGCACACTGGCTGTTCTTCCAAACCTGAAAAAGAAACATTGAGGGAAGCTTCTGCCTTTTGTGCCATATTGTAGRGAATTTCATAGACATCATCTCCTACTTCTAAAAATAACCCCAGGTCTCTACATATATTTTTGTTCAAAATTTCCTTTCAAGAACTCCTTTTTATCCAAACTTTGGTGACTCAGGTTTTCCTTATGTTCTTTGCCAGTTCATGTAGTTTTATGTCCTAACATATATTCTTCAATATCCATTTCTGCTTTTTTTTTCCCCTTGGGATACATGTAATACATGTGATACTTTAATTAATATTTTTATTATTGCCATTATCTTGTTTAATCCCCTAAGTCCCTTTGACTTTTCAGCTGAGGTGCTCTTCATTTTCAGCTTCATATTTTTGATTTTTAGAGCATTTTGTAAAAAAATCTTGAACAGTAGCAATCATTTTATTCTTGCTATTCTGTATGGACTTTTCCTCCCACCTGATATGGTCAAAGATATTCTCAGCTCTGTGAAACTGTTCTCATAAAGCAGAGAACTCACAGATACAGAATACATGTAATCAAGTCATGATCACTTGAAGCTGCATACACACAGAGCCCAAGAAAATTATCTGAGCTTGCTTTAAACAAGCTCATAGTGTACAATTGGAGGTTTGCAACACTTCCCTATTTTCTCATTTAATAATCATTATGAGTAATTATGAGTATTAACAAATAAGCAAATAATTATGAGCATCAACAAACTGGAGAGTAAGAGTGTAACACTCAAATCACAAATCATCCTCAGTGCAGAAAGAATCTAGTTTGCTCTTACRCTTTCTCACCTGAGAACCTCAGAAAGAGTCTGAAGATCCTGTTTCAACAAACCAAAGACACCCCCAGCCTGCTGATGAGCAGCATACGACCTCAGGGAAAGGCAGCAGTTCCCAGCTTCCCTGAGCTCTTAACTCTGTGGTAAGGAAAATGTCGTGACTCCAGCATCTTGCTGGAAAGAGGAGCTAGGAGTTGAAGCTCTGTAGAAGTGCAGTCTTCCCACCTCCCACACCCACTCACAAATGAAGAGCTGCACACAGCAGTGTTCACGCAGCCCACCAAGAAGTAGCTCRTATCACCCCAATGGATGCAGTGGTAACGTGAACATGCTGCCTCCATACCCCAAGCCATACTCCACACAGCACTGCCTTGAGCAGCATTCAGAACTCCTACASCTTTTGAATCCTGTGAGCAATTCCTCTTCAGCTGTCGAGAAGACATCTTATATAGAATTCCCTTGTGACAGTGAAAACATTCTTGAATTAAGGGTTATCTTCTCTACAGTTTAGGCATTCTGCAGATATCTTAATACTAGCAGAATGAGACTGCCAGCATGTATCACTCAGACTGGAGTTCCCCACAATAACAGATCTTTTCTCTTACACACTATAGGTACGTGCTAATAGAGGCCATCAGCCTGTCCTCACGTCTGTGGTCTACTACGTCTGATCTCGGATTYGTGAATTCACAAATCCTAGTAAGGATTTTTTGCTTTGCTTCTGAGCTGGCAATGATTTGAACAATCACAAACAAGCAAAGTCATTTTTGACATAAAATGCTACTTTACCTCCTTTTTKGTCTACTTATCCCTTCCTAAACAGATAATAGCAAGAGAGTTTAAAATTCTAGTTACACAGCTCTTCTCAATAGGTCATACCACAAAGCTGAATTCATGCTCATAAATACATTTAATTTCTTTTATTACACACATCAGCATTGTAGCAAAGGAAGTTAGCCAAGTTCTCTTTTCTTATATCTTGATTATTTTTTTTCCTTGACATTTTGGTTTTATATTAAATGAGTGCATATTTGTTCCCTCTTTTTTTTTTTTTTTTTTATGAAATGAATGGCATCCTGATTTTCCACCCTGATCACCTTCTTCAGCATTGAGCTGCAGGTTACTCAGAAAGTACTCTTGCCTTTAAAGAGAGAGACCGGTTTTCCACAAAATCCAATTTCCCCACAAATCTTCTATTTAACCTATTTTTTCTTGCCTGAAGTTCACCACCACAGCCTTCCACCACATTATTTTCTTCAGAGGACAGCAAAAGCTGGTTCTTTTATGCAGACCCTGAATGTTTTTCTTCAACTTCACTCRAAATTTCTTTGAAGTCATCTCCAGTCTGTGTCACCATCCATGATACAATGTTAGAATGCTGCTGTGCATGCTCACTCATGTCCCTGTCGCACAATAAGAGATTTCTTTGCAAACAATTCCTTTAAAATTGTGTCAAASAGCAGGCCGCAGGTACATCCTGGGATTTTTATCAGCTTTCAACCATATTGTTCTGCAGAGATAACTTCTGCAGTTTCTGCAAGTACGTCATGCCTGGGAGCTTTTTAGCTTTTGTACATCCCAGGTCCCATAAATGAAGAAGTTTTATTTACAGCTATAGTGTTTAAGAAAGCCTATGCAAGGAAGGAAGGAAGGGAGGAAGGAAGGAAGGGAAAAGCAAAAAGAGAAGAAAAAGAAAGAAAAAAGAAAGTTAAAATGCTGACAGAAACTGAACATGAAATGTCTAAACCAAAGATGCTACTTTATAGCCTGTGGACCTACTGGACTATTATCTTGTTCATAATACATGTAGCCAGTTACTCTAGAATTGCTGAAGGCTCTTCTATAGTCTCACAGTTGGGTTACTCTACTAGACTAACACAGGAGTGGTTAGAATACACTATTATTTTATCCATCTGTACTTGGGAATGTGCCATTTCTGCACTCCCCCATTACAACTTAGTTCCTTGCAGGCAGGTTCCAAATAGAGATGAGTCGTCTTTTCTCCAAATGATACTCTGATATTCAGGCAAGTACTTTTGTTGGCTTGGCTGGGGAAAGCTCTCTTAATCTTAATAGAAAATGACTTACTCGTTTGGGACCAGAATATTCTSTTTAGTATGCATGAATAATGCCAGTGCAGAGCAGAAATGTGCCTGAGCTCAGGCATTGTGAGCATTGCTAGGTGTAGGGCACAGAAAGAGCAGTGAGTGGCCACACTGGAGGGAGCTACTATGTCAAAGATTGCCCTGTTTAATGGTGGGAGATAATATGCCAGCTAACCATCCTAAGGAGAGGGTAAGCAGCTATCCTAAGAGCAATCCTCTTTATGGGAAGAGTGCCATCAACCATTGCTACCTTGCTATAGGATGCACACACACATGTACTTAGATGCTGACTGAAGAATCACCCCGATGTTCCCTCCTAATTCTTGGTTTGGAGGAGTCAACTCAAGTAACAGGTCTGTGGGAGAACAGTCCTCAACAATTTCTTTGCCCTTTACTTGAATGCCTTTTATTTAACACTCTGTGTGTTTGATCTGCAGGTGTGTAAAGATCAGAGCGTAGCTGGTAAATACAATGAGAATGCAGGAACTGTATTTCACCGTTGTTATTCAGTTTAACAGCTCCATTTTTCAATATTTGTGCACTTTTGGGGAACCACTTCTATTTCTCAATTTACTTAAAAAGCAACATGCACATTTTGTTAGAAATATAAAATGACTGTTCATCCCTTCATTTTACAGACCTTTACTTTTCTAGGAGTCACTTAATTGTAGGATGTTAAATATATGACATATGCCATAAATAGTGCTGTTACAAAATAATTTTGTAACAAAAATTTTCAAAATTTCTGTTGAACTGAAATTTTTGTTTCATTTCAAAAAAGAACCAAAGCAAAAAAGAAACAGATGAAAATGGAAACTCTACCACTCCCTTGCCTTTTCTTAGGGTTGAACATCAGTTGAACATTCACTTCTCACTTCTGCCTGATATAATGAAACTCTCATATGTCACCTGCCCAAGAAGCTTTAGGTTATAGTTCCAGATGCAGAGTTAAAGTTAAAACAGGTTTATTTATTACAGAACAGCCACTTTCCACTTCTTTGTCTGAACCTGACCTTGGCCAACATACATAACTCCTGGCTTTGCATTGCATTTTCAGTGCCTGTTGGTCCTGCTTGATCCTGCGTTTACAGAGTTTTATTCTGTAAACATTCCWAAGGAAAGCATTTTTTTAAATCCTCATAGCAAATTACCATCCTCCACAGACAGCTTCAATTTCCAGATACACTGAGGTTAAATTTCTTTTCGACTAGGTGATGAGATCATCCCCAAAAGGGATGATCCATCCCTTTTCCATCCATCCATCGCCTGCCCAAAGCGTGTCTCGTTTCCAGCACTATTTCTCAGGTTGCGTTGAGTAGGTCATCTAGGGGGAGTATGCACTTTCTTTTTAAGTTTCTCTGGGGAAATGGAACAGAGAGGATGTACAATCTGTACAATCATGTTTTTGTGATAGTGTATTATAAAAGTCAAATTATTGAGCCACTAAAATTAAAGTCAATCTCTGCAACCTGACAGCTAACCACAGCCTATCACCTATCTTTAGACCCAGCCAGAATATTTATCCAGTCTTTGGTAAGACTAGTATACCCAAATTATGCTCAAAATATCTTTTTATATTTGGGTTCTCTTACTCTCAGCTTTCAGTAGTACTGTTTTAAAGTTAATTCTACAAGTTTTAAACCTCCATCATTATAAGCAGGTGAAGGGGAAACTCTCTCCTCTTAGAAGAAAGTGAGTTACTATGCTTAAATAATGGGCCAGGAGCCTAGAAMTACTCATTCCTCTCCCAGTTCCTCAGAGTTTTTCTTTTATGTCTAGTTCAGAACACTTAATTATTTTAATACCATGGCCATCAAGCTAATTAACTCTGATAAAGTGAAACTTTAAAGCATGGCCAGAAAGCATTTAATGTCCAAGAGACTCTAGGACAGTGAAATATTTGACGACTTATATCTCTCTTTTTCTTGGGGGTACATCTTTTGCAACTGGACTATGTCTTAAAAAACAACTTGGTTTTGAAAGACATCATAATTTGTTAGCTTTAAATTCCTAACACAACATGCTCTTCAAATTCTCCTCTAGGCTTTGCAAACTCTTCTCTGTTTGTGTCCCACACTGCCCTGTCAACTGTGCATCAGGCAACTTTGCACTCTACCTGCTGCCCCTGAGCTTTCCTTCTTCCAAACAGAGCAAATATCCTTACTCCTGCAAAAGGGCAATAATTCCTACTACAGCATAAATAAAAGTGGTTCAGGCTTTTGCTTCTGTTCTTTACATTGCAAAAGAATAGGAGAGCTCATCACAGCCAGTTAATTTCTTTTAGCTGAGGAGAGAGAACCGCTAAACTATAAATGAAGTCCAGATTTTGCTATACTCTAATCTATACCAGAAACTGTTTAGCTTTGTATCAGTTAATCAAATATTCATTTGTCCAGAAAGAAAGGAGATAACCACAGGAGTGACACAACAGCATGATTATCATAGCATATTCTCTGCTCCAATTTCCTGCACAATTAGGAATTTTTTAAAGGAAACAGCCACCAGAGACAGGGCTGGAATTCAGATAATCATGTTCCTAGGAGAGTGTCCTCAGGAGAATCACAGGCTCTACTTTCAGAGTAAACTAATCCACACTCAAGATGAATTTGGCCCAGTGGACCTACTGAACCATTACTGTGATGTCTAAACCAAAAATGGGTCTCACTCGGGAGCTCTCATTCTCCTTTATCTGTGTGAAGCAGTGTCCAGTTTAAACACAGAATTGGAATATCTGAGATTGTCCTCTAGGAAGCTCTGGTATCATCAGGTCAGCAATATATACCAATATGTACCAGTCTTCCCCAGATCACCCGTGTTCCTGGAAATAGAACTGCACATCTCTTATACAGCACACCAAGTGAACTTTAAAGTCCTGGAAGGAATCAGATTACTGATTTTATCAAAGTGCAGAAGAGGTAAATAGGGTCTGGGTTTTCCCTTCAGCCCAAAGAATCTTTGCTTTGCCTGTGTGAAGTAGTACAATTTACTGAATCATAGATTCAAAGACTGATTGAGGACGAAACCTCTAGAAATCATTTAGGTCAACTCTGGCTCAAATCGTGTTAACTTCAAAATTAAATCTGATTACTTGGATCCTATTCAGTCATTTTTTGAGTATCTCCAAGCAGGGAGATTCCACAGCCTCCCTGGCCCCTTGTTCAGAATTCACAAAGCTCAAGATGATTTTTTTTTCCTTCCTTAATTATATTTGAAATTTCCCTTGCCGCAACATGCARCCATTGCCTCTTGTCTTTCTCCTGTGGACCTCTGGAATACATATGCTCTGTAAACCCATTTAAGTATGTGGAAGACTGAAATTTAATCCCACCCTAAGATTTCTGTTTTWCAGGCTAAGCAAATCCAGTTGTCTCAACCTCTCATTCTTCAGGAAGGCTGAAATTATTTCCTAAAATAATTTATAGCTTCAAAATTAGGGGTCTCACACATATAGAAAGTACAGATTTGTTTCCCTTCAGTCAGAAGAGTGTAAGACTACAGTCTTTTACTGCAGAAAAATGTTATAGACAATAAACTGTCAGTGATTAGGGAAACACAGAGCCAATATCCAAATTTTGTAGTAGGTGCTAAGGCACCTACTGGAGATAGATCAGTCTCTCAAGCAATATATGTTCCAAGTTTGGGTATCCCAGAAGGGCTCAGGCAAAATGCTAAGGAATGCAGGGCAGGTGCCCAGGGCAAGTTTTAGGTGTGTGTGAAACTCTGATGTAGAAAACATAGGTTTTAATTGACCTAGATGCTTCTGTATTTAAGCAGCAATTGAACTGGTTAGTGAGCAAAGGAATCCAGATTTTGAGGACTCAGACTTTGGAATTAAGCATGTAAAATGTTCTTCAGCTCTTGCCTAACTGTCTAAAACTTTCATGGTTAGCAAAGAATGGACTTTGCTGATGGAGAAATTTCCTTTCAGAAAATGTGATTTCAAAATTTCAATATTTCAATGTCCAATACTGATATTGCTAAGATTTTATGCAAGAGTTCTGCTTTTCAGTTTTTATGACATTAATGTGAATATTATTTTATTAATGTATTTATAATACATTAAACTATTTCAGTATTAATGAAATGAGTGTTTCTGGATTATCACAATAAATTGAATATTTCAAAACTAACATATTATGGAATTAAAATAAATGTCAAAATGTCAGAAATTCTCATGGGACAAGAATTTTGTTTGTTTTCTGACATAAGTAATTGCTTTCTGGCACAGGTAATTGCAATCTCCCTGGTGAGATCAGCTCTTTACAGCACTAAGTGCTTGTTTATAGGAATTAGAGTTGATAAAATATGATTCCTGCGGTAACATGTCRAATTTCAGAAGAATTTCAAGGAAAACTACAGCTAAACTTCTTTTAACTAGAATTAAAAAAGAGGAAAATTACTTAATTTGGTTATCTGAGTCTTCTTTAAGAAAAAAAATACTGTTTTATCAAATTGTACATTATTACTATTACTAGTAGTTTATCATACAAGTGTAAAGATAATGATTTTAATAACTTTTTTACATTTCAAATTCTTCTAGACCAGTTTAATAAAATCTTCAACTTTGCCAAAAAGTCAAACTATTTTGCCTTTTTGTTTTATTTTGTTTAAAATAATGAATACTGTAGTAGAGATTAGCTCAGAGTGCAACATCATTTGCACTTATCATCAGCTGCACTTTCCCATGTCTGATCTCTGTACAGGCATTTAGAACCCGTGTATAAAATATACAGTGTGGGGCTGGGGTATTTTGGGGTTTTTGTGAAAAAACGCATATGCAGCATGGCATACAGTTGCCCTCACAATTGCAAAGGCATTCCATGTGTTACACATGCAAATTCTGCTTCCACAAGTTGTGTAGAGAATGACTGGACTCTGGGTCAGTAAAAGTCCACCGCCCCAAAAAAAAAAGCAAAATCTTCCTAATGCAAAAACAGGATAGTAAATTCCACAAGTATGGTTATCATAGAAATTTAAGGTTTTTGTTTGTATCTGTATCTGTGTATATATTCATTTTGATATGAGTAAATGAACAATTTCCATAATTTAGCATAGAAACCAGGATTTTGCTTTATAGCATATATACAATGACTATATTTTGCAGACAGATCAAGAAATCTTTCTTCTGCTTTCTATATATTTCTCCCTCATTCTTGTCCCTGGGGACCCCATGAGAGAAGGACATGACAGAGATCTCGGGAATGGACAGAATTTTGTGGGGGTAGCAAAAGAAACAAAATTTCACAGAAGCGGCAGAGAGGGTGGTCCTCAAACTTGTTAAACAGTGCAAGAGAGGGTATACTGCTTCTTCATCCTTTGAAAATGACCTCATTTCACTTTATCCTCAACAGTTCAACGCTGGCAAAGCATTTTGTGTAGATGGGTCCYTTATAGGCCATGGAGGTGATGAAGAACCTCTACAGTTGCAGAAGGAGCAGGAGCAGCTGGCAAAGTGTGTCTGTGGTGGAGGAAGTGTGGGACAGACACCAGTTGTGCTCCTCCCCACTCATTAGATCTTCTGGGAAGTGAGGACCTAGAGGGTTTTTTTTGAGATAAAAATATTATTCAGCTAGTCCTAACTGATCCCAACATATTCACTACCATATTCCAGTCGGACATTGATGCATCCTTGAAGTGTTGTTCAGCCACACAGCAGCAGCTGAAAGCAGCAGTCCCTGGGGACATTGTCAGTTGAGCTTCCCCACCTCACCCAGATGATGTGCACTCCACTGTCAGAACAAATCTGGTCCTCAAAATTCTCCTCAGATGGGAGGAAAACTATGTGCCTTCACATTCTTTCTGGGACACTTCTGCTGCCTAACTTCAAGTGCAAAACAAGGAAGCCATACTCTGAAACCACAAGGAATCATTTAAACTCATTTCAACCTCAAATATCTATTAACAATTGCCAAGATCTCAGAGAAGTGAGACTCATAAGCAAAGAATATTTTCTTTTGCCTATTGTTTTTGTATCTATGTCAAGAATAACTTGCAATTCTGTATTTCCCCAGTCTGTTAGTAAAAACACTGTGTTTGCTATTCTCTTTCTGCAAGGAGCAATCTTGTTAAGCTGAGATCTGTCTCCCTGTGTGGAGTAAGTGAAAATATCTTTAGGATTCTGTATCCACATTCTTCACAAGATCCCACAACACATTCTTCTGATTAAATAATTGCAAGTGATGTATTGGATCCTATCATCACAGAATCACAGAATCACAGAATCTTAAAGGTTAGAAGGGACCTCTRGAGATCATCTAGCCCAACCTTCCTGCTCCAGCACAGACACCTAGAGCATGTGGCACAGGGCGGCMTCCAGGCGGGTTTTGAAGACCTCCAGAGAAGGAGACTCCACAACCTCCCTGGGCAGCCTGTTCCACTGCTCTGTCACCCTCACAATAAAGAAGTTCCTCTTTCATATTTGTCGTTATACTTTCCGTTTTTGTCTTTCAGTTTAGATGTACTTTTTATTAAATAGTTATGCTATTTATGTACTGAAAAAAGCTTAGTTAATTCCAGAAGAGAGTCAAGCCGGAATCAAGCCAGAAATAGTACTTCAGTTTTGACTACCGAGAGCATTAGAAAATAAGAGAAGAAAATCAATCTCTAGCAGYGATATTGGATTTTGGGAGGCAGAGAAGAGGAATGAATGCAACTTCTGAAACCATTACAGGAGTTAAATGCATAACTGGGAGAGGATCAGTCTCATCTTTCACTTAAAAGATGTAAAAGTGAATGTATTGCTTGTGGCAAGACTCAATTGACTAAGCTGGAAATCCGAGCTCTTTGTTTAATTACAAGCCAGCTATAGCATGGACAATAGCCAGGCAATATTTTCATACACCTTTGCTCATGAATCTCCTCTTTGAACAAAGCAATCCTGCTCTCTGGACATGCTACTGTACCCAGAAGTTCCTTCCACCTAAGGAGGTGGAATGTAATGCAAACGTGTAATGCAAACGTGGGCACTGGGCAAAATTACAGCGATTCTTAAACCACACCAACATGGAGATGGAGATATGTGTATGGAGCTGTTTACTTCAGTAGTGTTTTCTCTAGTATTATCCTCCTGGTACCATCTGTAATCACACAGTGTTTCTGCTTTAATTTGTCAGGTGGGACTTAAGCTGCCTCCCTCTGCGTGCAGAGTTTTTCTTCTCTGCAGTGATTCCGGCCTTGTTTAACAAAACACATAGCATCTGGACACACAGGGAAATGATGCTGTACCAAAATTATAGTAGATATAAGCAAAGCAAATATTTAGAGGAGTTACCACAGAGGTTTGGCTAGTCATGAGGCATGTCACGGCAAGTATAATTGAAAATAAGAAGTAGAGGTTCATATTCCACTATTGCAGTCATTTGCCCCCTAGTAAAAAGTTCCAAATACTATCATATTTACTTTTCATTAGTGCCAATGCTACCTAACTCCTGAGTTCCAGACTCCAGTGATTTTCAGACTGGACTCAGTCATCCTGATCCTCAGTTCACTGAAATTGCTAATTTAGAGAAAGAAAATTTCATTCTTCCCGGGGTGAGTGACCTCTCCAATGTCTACAACTTCTGCAGAAAACCTTCTGGTGTTTCCCTATCCTACCATCCCAAGATCTTCCTGAACTTCACAGCTAGACAAGACACTAGTTTAGCAGCTTAGCCCTCTCCATTCTAAGTGGTGAGCTATGGATCTTTCTTTCTTTCTTTCTTTCTTTCTTTCTTTCTTTCTTTCTTTCTTTCTTTCTTTCTTTCTTTCTTTCTTAAGCATCTGGTGTATTGAAAGAAGCTATTCAAGTTTGGCTAGTCCAGAAGTGTTGGTTTGTATCTGACATATTCCTATCTCTTATGAATAATTACATTTTGTTGGTTGAACTATTAGGACTTGATGTCTGATTTTAGAATCCACATGCTGACAAACTAGTTATTAACTGAGGAGCAAGTTTGTAAATGTACCACTTTCATTTCTCTTGCTGTGTCTCCTGACAGAGGCAATCACATTGATGACAGCAGGAAATGTGAAACTGGTTCCACACCATTGTAATTTATAATCAACTTTCTATTGGTGACTAGTCAAAGTTTATGATTACCTGCCTTCAATTTTTCAAATTTACTCTTTTTTTTCATGATTTACTTTCCAAAAAAATAGTGTGACAGTGAGACGTTACTCTGCAAGTACAACAAATAAAGTAAATGTAGTTCTTCCAAAATATTAAATTAAAAATAAGCTGTAGTGATAAGGTGCGTATTTTGACTTGTTTTTTGGAGGAAAATRTTTTTTATAAATGATGCAAACAAATCAAGGGTAATTTGCAACACAGTGTGTGTTGTGCAAACCAGGAAATGGTAATATTACTAGCAAGACATCACCACTGTTGATACCAACATGTATGTATTGATATCACATACAGAGATTATTCCTAARAACCCTCAAATTCCCAGCAATCTGGAACATGTATCAGCCACAATGGCATTCCTGGCTAATATTCCTTGTTGAGCTGGAATCTATCTCTGCTTACTGGAGAAGAAACAAAAAATAGATCAGGCAGAAATCCTGTTATCTCTTTCCAAGTACCCCTCTATTCTGTGAATCCCCTCTGTGTGATAAGCAAGAGGAAGATAGTTGTAGGAGAAATGCAAGTGAAGTTGAACTAGGCATCTGGGAAGGGAAAAAGAGGAGAAAACAGCAGTAGAAGACATCTATGTAAAGGATTATCTCATGCRGCTGTGCAATTTTGCAGCTCTTTGTGGGTCTCTAGACAAATTTTATTAAATTAATAATAGAGCTGTAGATAGACTTTCTGCCTTGATATTTTCTTGTCTCCTTAACAGGTCACAGTTTCCCTTTGGTCCTGTATAGATTTGTTTAACAGGACAACATTGTGGAGAGAGGCTCATAACAAACACTTCAGGATATGGATGGTTTCTGGTTAATCCTTCAGTCTGGACCTAAAAGATTTACTCCTTGCTGTATCTGCAAAGTGTCAGGTTTCTGAACATTTCCTATTTGAAGCTCTGTAAAATTTCCAATGGAGCAAAKAGCACAGAATCAAATAACTAAAAGTTAGTTAATGACAAAGGAAGCAACAGCATGATCTGGTGGAGGAAAGATGTGTTCTCCATCTTGGAACAACTGAGGAATTAAGTTGAGTCCATGAATTTAAACTGGGTTGTTGGAARTACCATTGCAACATCAAGCAACATTCAAAATGCCTAAGTGCAGCCAGTGCTAGTTCCAGTATTTTAGAGCAGGAGGACCTGGATGATACCTGTGACATTTGTTTTACCTCGGGGCATCAGATGAATTCCAGCAYGAACGCATGGACTCCACATTGCTTCTGTGCATCCTAGCAACTGTAAAATTAAATGGAGACTTGACATTCTTCCAGAGCCAATGCCAAAAGCTGATATTTATTAAATGCTGCTGTGTAAATCTGACCTTATGCACATCAAAGCAATATAACATAGAGCTATAACTATAGTTTATATATGCACTCCAGTTATGAGTGGAAGAAGTTAYATCTTGAAATTCATCAAAACCAGCAGCAATGTTACTGTATGCTATTTATCTCTTCAACCTAAGTTCTTACAGAGCCCACCCTATGAGTGGACCTCACACTAGCTACTGAAAGTTCCATCAATAAAATACTCAGTATGAWTTAAAAAATCTCTCTCTATTAGAGAGAGAGACATCCAGACATTGGCTCTAAGAGCCATCCAGACATTCAGAGCTGTATTTCATTTGTGTTCTGGTTGCTCAGTTGACTCCTTACCTCAGGCCTGAAAACATTTTCCATTGCATGATCTGATACTGTGTAATTTCCCAAAAATCCCTGCAGGGGAAATGGATATATCTGATGTCCCCTGCCTGCACTTAAAAGTAAATTTACATTTTACAAATCAGACTGAGTTCATAATCCCTCGGTGTCCTTTCTAATGTCAGGTTGTCTCCCCAGCTTGTGTTAATGTGCACAAATGAGGAACAGGCAAGAAGTATTTGGCAATCCGATAAGCAGAGARCGTGTCCTTCCAGTTCTTTTATAATATGCTATAAACATGCCTGAGTTGTTTCGCTTGCTTGCTGGGCTGTGTTTTAGGGCAGYTCCTCCTTTTTTTCTCAGGCCCTTGACAGCAGCTCTGTTGAGGTCATGAGATGGTTGCCTGTGGATGAGGAGCAAAGACAGGATATTTTGAAGGGAGGAAGTTCAGGTCACCCAAGGAAGCAGGTGTGAGTGTGAGGAGCRGGTGTGAGCAGTATGACGAGAGCAGAGGGAAACCTCAGTCCAGTCACTGGGATACAGTGAAGTGGGGAAGACTGTGGTCATTTCTAGGAGAGTAGTAGAGGAAATTTGGGGATAAGTAAGTCAGCAGCTAGTGCTGTGTGGTGTCAGTGAAGGAGGTTGGTATATGTGCTTGAGTTCATCCAGCAAACACCCTCCAGGAGTGACTGAAAGTGATGGGTCCAAGGCAGCAGCAAGTCAGGGTCAACCAGGCGGCTTTGAAAYTGAAAAACCTGAACTTTCATGCTTGAACTTGAAGGCCAGTGAATTCACTTGGAATAGATAACAAAATGTCTTGAACTTTCCTAGGGGAGGGCAAGCAGTGAGATTGATTTGACATAAAAGTCTAGCTATCATTATTAATTCATAGTTTGGCAGACCTCAGACATTTTAAGTGAATGAATTAATTCTATATTACACAGTGTCCTTTGCAGGACCTGTGTATAAAAAATGGTATAATGGTTTAAGAAAAAAAAAAGGCTCTCATGACATCTTTTTTGTGAGTGTTAGTAATTGTTTTAATTGTTTAGCTCTAGAAATTTCCCTTTTTTTTTTTTTCAGATCCTACAAGTCATCACAATTTGTAGTGCCAGCAGGGGGCTGGATAGAGCTGGTAAATATGCAAATATTAGGTAAACTACAGAAATATGTATGATAGTTGTGGGTAGCTGCAGAACCTGTTTTTTACCCAGCTGATTTGTCATAATCTGCTTTATTTCATATGTTCTATCTATTGCAGGTATCTGAGAGGAATGGAACAAAAGGGCCTGGATTCTGGTAAATAAATGGTTCATGAATGCAATATCTCACTTGAATGAAATGACATTAACTGTGAGTTTTGTTTCATAAAACACACATATTTTTCTTCAAAATTTGGAATATAAGGGAAAAGCTGTCTTACCAGATGTATTTGGAAGTGTTATCAATTTAGAGAAATCACATATTTTAATAAGCACTTGCACAGCTTATGGAAAAATTTTGGTGTAACTAGCATCAGTCACACCACTTGAGAAACAGATCCTCCGTAACTGAACAGGCTTCTGTTTTTAGCTAGTGACTGGGAATCTGCAGTAAGGCTAAGACCAGCAGTAGCTTTCCAAATATCAGGAGCTGTGTGACTAATTGGGCTAATCCTGAATTCATTACAAAATCTGATTCCTGTGGGGGCTCAAAAGCATCACCAGATGATACGCTGGTTAGCTGCCACTCTGAAAATTTACAAGCCTAGTTTCCCGTCAGAGACACAGAAAGCTGTTGAAAACCCTTGAGAAGGTGGTTGGTGTTAGCATCAAATATAGAGCTTGTAGCTTTATGCTTTAAAACAGAAAATAGTGGCTAACAGTAGCTACAGAAATTATTTTTTTAATCCTGCTTTCCACTAAGTCAGGAAGCTCTGCRAAAGTCTGCACATCTCAGTTTGGATATCACCTTTTCTGTGAGTTTTTTTCTGTATAACAGACTATCCTGAAACATYGTCTATCACCAGGGAATAAAACTACTGGACTTCAATTACAAAATTAAATGTCAATGTGACATTAATCTGGCCATTGGTAATACTTCGTTTGGAAAGGAAAGGTACTTAATGTGAAGGAATGGGCTTCTGAATCACTTCTGAAAKTTTTGTCTACAAAGATAAGTGGAGTAACTGACCAATGCCAGACAGATATAGTGTTTTGTGAAAAGGTGGACAAGCACAGTTATGGAGTCCCAAGCATATTTTCCTTTATAAAGATGTAGTTGGAAAATGCCAGATGGGAACGTCCCATTAAAAGACACCTGAAAGCCAAGAAAGGGCAGCTGCTTTATCCAAGTGTTTTGAGAAGTTATTATATTAATGTGCAAATTTAAATACAGAAAATAATACTCAAGAGGAGAGAGAGACAGAGAGAAAAGAAGAAAAATTTTTAAAAAAAGGCTATAGCAAACTGTTGCAGTTAGTGTCCTTGTGGAGATGTAAGCACTTTAATCTTGAGAAGACAGCAACGACCTTGTTTCCATGTCAAGATCAGACTGAAGCTATGTGGAGGCAATGGTACTCCAATGCAGTAGGGAATTGAAAACTAAGTGCAGAAAACAGGCAGCCTTAAGGATCTGATCGTGCAAGGATAGAGTATGGTCTGTATATTTTTTAGTTTCTAAAGCATCTTGGTTAAGCGACGTTGGTGATCAATAGGGGTGGGAATCTGACACATAACAGTCCAATTTAATCTAAATTAACTAGATGGTCTAGATAGACTAACTAGAGTCTAAATATGGAGCTAATCTTAGGCAGGTGACTGGCTAACCAGGTGAGGAATCACTTCAGAGCTTAAAACTGTCAGTTAGATACTGCTTTCATTTTTAATGGCAAAACATTTCATTTTTGTGCCTCATATAGARACCTACAATCATATAATCTATAATTGAAAATAGAGCCTTTAAGTATCATTTAGTATCATTAAGTATCATTCAATCTATCATTTGGTCCAATTTTTGTTTGTCAAACTACAAATAAAGTGAACACCTAAAAATAATCTTCTGAGAAAGAGATTAAGACTAGTTAAGAAAAGAAGGTATTTTGTAAAAGAAAGTATAGTTTGAAAAATTGTTTCTAATTTATGCTGAGACAAAACAGGCATTTTACATTATGCTTTGTAAAAATAAAATAGGACCCACCAAGAAAAGAAAGGGAAGGAAAAAGAAAGGGAAGGAAAGGAAATACATTTCTGACTGGAACATTTTCTTCCTGGATGTTTCCTATTGCAATAACATCCTTTTTTTTTTTTTTTTCCACATATGCAAAAATGAGATTAACAGTGAAACACAGGATTTATTACTCAAAYCCCATTTTTTTGACAGCAAGTATTTCTTAATTTATGATCAAAGAAGCAGATGTCCTTATGCAACAACATGTCTTTGATCTCTCGTTCATATTGTAACATTTCTGCTTACTCTTTTAGCTGCTTGAGTATTTTAAAATTTCTTTTCTTTCTGTTCTTGGGTCCTATGACTACACAAAATTACTTTCCACTTTTTTTTTAATGTATTAATTTCACATTTGATAAAATTACTCATGTCTTCCTTTGTTTCCTGGGTGAACTGTCTTCTCATCTCTTTGTCTTCAGAAAGACCATTCAATCTGCTGTTAATGAGAAGCTCCTCTGATTGAGGATGTTTCTTGCCCATAATTTTGCATGCAGTGTAAAGAGGACAAAAGTCCAACAGCAACATTTTGTTTTACTTTGGCTGTTGTAACTGTTTCTATTCAGACCAAGTATACCAGAAATGCATAACTGCAAAGCATCATGCAATATATAGACTACATATGATTACCTAATGCACTAAAGATTTTTAAATCTTGTTAATACACTTTAGCAGTAAACCATACACTCATATATTTTAGATTTCACAGTTTGAATAAGCAATTTTATTTTGAGCAGTGCAGTGAGGCTTGTTTACTTGCTTCCTGCTTCTCCTATCTGTCTCTCCTCTATGCTTACTTGTGCAGAGAACCTTCTTTACTACATCCAATCAGAAATGCAGTTGACCTTTCTTTCTATCATTCCACTGGAGTTAGGTCAGACCAAGTATATCACGTTTTAGTCTTTCTTCATTAATTCAGGAAAGTTAGGCTGAATAATTGAGCTCTCATTGGTCTAGTGGGTTGAGAATTACAGAAAGTGAACTGCCTGCATTCACAGCAGTTGCTAACAGAGACATAAAGAGTGATATTTACCTAGCTGAGCGTGAGAATCAACGCTCATAGAGGTCTGCACAGATCTGTGTCTGCATATAAATCTATTTAGACTTCCTTTATAGTTACTGCAGATCTACTTAACAGCGCCAGTAACAGCCAGAAAAAAATTCATGTCATCCAAAACCAGATACCAATATTTGGCCTGATGAATCACACTCTAACTCTATTAACTGCATTCACTAATTGACTGTGATGTAAGCTTGATTATCTACCCTAGATGTAGACACCTCCACTGTTAGTATTCAGAGCTAAACAGGACCAATCCTACCTGGGTTACTGCAGTCCAGTTTGTCCCACTTTCCCTTGAGATGTTTGAGGAAATAAGACAAGAGGGCTTTGAGATCTGGTGGCTCTGCACCATGCAAACTCTGAGGTGTCTAGAAAGAGAATACTCATCATTGATACTTTCTTCTCTTTGACCAATGCTGGGTTCACATCTTGGATTTTCAGGATGATATACCTTGATTTTTGCTGCACASTTGAGAGGAAATGACGTGCAGATCCCATTTGCCAAAGAGAATTTCTGTATATCATATATAGGCAGAGATGGTATAACTCAACTTGTTTTGTTGTTCATCAGTTCTCARTCTGCTCAAACACAGCAAGATACCATCATTCCTGAATAAGTTAGTGAAATACTTAGATTGCTCTTTCTTTAGCTCAGAGCTCAGACAGGTCCAAGCAGCTTTCTAACTTGGGCTGTGTGGTACTGTTTACTGCAAATTCATAAACCAGTCTCAGTAAGCAAGGTCTGCCTTGGAGGCTGACCCTCCTACCTGTTCTCCAAAACCAACTTTCATTTGAAGAATATTATTTTCCACCCTTCGTATTATTGTAGTAACTAGTGTTTCTAGTCCTAGACCTTACTCTTCCCTGAGCTAGATACTGCGTGGGCTCAGAACAAAAGRTGTTTTCTGGCCCTAAGGTGCTTACAAGCTTACTAGAAAACAAAAGACAGAAGTAAAGCAGATGAATATGCAAGGGAGGACAAACTATAATTGAAATCTTTTATARCATAGGATAAGAAATGATGCACTGTGTAATGGACAGGGAACGTGCACCTCTGCATAGGCTGATCACTAATCTTTAGCTTGGATGGATCAAGACAATGATTTGATGAGGTCATTTTATAGGAAAATGATGGAATTACAATCCTTGTGAGACAGCTAAAAGGAAATAATTCACTGAGGAAGCAGAGGACAGAAAAAAAGACTGTTGTTATGCCAGCTTGACTATTTTGCTTGATTGGATTAATCTAAACAGGTCTTAGCTTGTCTCTGAAAGCTGATAGATTTTGTATCTTAAAAAAAGAACAGCACTTCAAAACCAGACCAAATATAACACTAATATAAATGCAATTTGTTTTGCCTCTAGGCATATGCTATTTTCCTTTGCTAGCAATTTGAACTCCAAAACTCTCTCAAACTTTTTTTTTTTTTTTTTTTTTTTCCAGACTGGTATATTTTTATAAAGATATTAATTGAAAGGTTATAAACATGGGGCAATGCTATTAGATATTGCAAACAATAAACTGCCTACCATCTTAAAGTATTCACAAGGTCTGGCACAGTTTAATGAAAAAGAATATTTCACAAGTTATGTGCCAGACACTACTACTACCTTCTTAGCAAGAAAACATAAAATAAATAAGATCAATACCAATCAACAGAGAAAGAAGTTCACGTGACACATTGTAAAGAAACAAATATCCCATTGCATTTCATCAAGCTGATTTCTCATTTTTGTAGAGAAAACCTGAGCACAAATCTTATATTTATGTCCTGTTTCTGCAATGTATCTTGCTAAGACAATGAGTTTACAAGTTCAGACACTTGTGATTTTGTTTTTACTAGTTTAAAAGCTTCTTTTCCTTTCAGTGTTAACTGCTGATGTCATCTCCCCTCTGCAGCCATTTCTTTTCAAGAAAGTGATCTCTTCAGAAAGTTATTACTCTCTAAATTTCAGAGGGTCTTCTCTTTTTCAGCTCATAAAGAAATGTGAGACAGCTTTGGAAGAACCTACACTGCACAAGGGTTAGTGTGGAGCAGCTAATATTCTATAAATTCATTCTCAGATTTCTAAGCACTTTGAGCAGGTAATCYTCCTCTCCTTAGTGGGCAACTGCAAGCTTTGCTCTAATAACTGACCTAATTGTTTACATGATAACAAAATCCTTATTATTTTTGCAGCTTTGTCCTTATGAATCTCTGCTTTCAATCAAAGGAGTGAAAAAGCATCTAAACAATCATTTTTTTAAACACATATATATATATATGTAGGATTTTATGAATACTATTATCTATTTTATGAACACTATTATACTATTAAAAGGAAAAATAAAACAGTTTTTTGACACACATGAATTTTTGTCTCTATCTCATTCTAATCATATATATTAATAATAATACAACTGAGCAATTTAGTGAATTGCCTGCAGACTTCTAATAACATAYGGCAGGACTTGTCATGCTATTTGTAAATCATAAAGAGGTAAGCAGTGGGGCAACAAATTTTGCAGATGATAGGAAATTGTTAAGGATATTTAAGTCTAAATACTGTCTGCTCCCTCTCTGCTCAGAGAGATGCAAATTCCCAATACTGAATGCCTGGGGGATGGACTGGTAGGTGATATTCAGGGTTGATAAATAGAGAGCAACCCACATGAGGGAACAGGGAGCTAATCTAGCACTCCAAGATTAATGATGGACATAGAGGCACAGTATTACCACACAGAGTTTGGAGTCATCTTGGACAGCCCTCTAAATATGTTAACAGCAATATTTCTTTCAGCAATGCATATACACAGGACTACGGTGACAGAGAGCTGARTGAAAGGCAGAGTCTCCTGAGGAAACCAGAAACCAGAATCCATATGGATGCCTCATAACATTGCCCCAGGACACTAATTACTTTGCACYGAACATTTAAATAAAAAAGAAATCAAGGTTTGATACAAGTGAATTAGAAGAGGATGCAAAAATCACCGGGGAAGTTTCCTACTTTCTGTGTTGTCCACAGTTAAACCTTTCACTTTTGATTCAAATGATCATTTTGTGATGTAATTACTTTAGTGCAGCAGTGTGCTGGGGAGACAGCTGAGTAGCTGCATTTAGATTTATTGCAAAGCAATAAGCAATATTACTGCTGAATATTCTTGGAAGGATTTGCCTTTCAACACATTCTTTAATTCTCCTCAAAGTGCTTACTCATTTGCTTTTTACCAGCTCTACTGGATGACCTAAAAAYGCCATTTTAGGATGGGGGCAGGGGTATCAGAGAGGGTTACCAGTTAAGAAAACATCTTTTCAATCCCTGAGTACAAAGTTTTGAGACAGGAACACTGTATTTCATTACCCATGACATTTAGCCCCTCATTTTTCCTTTCTATATTCTTAACTGATTATGTGTGTATTTTTTGTCTCATTTTTCTATTGTTGTTTCTGTTCCTATGGAGATGCTATTGCAAGGACGTATTTCAGCTTTAAGATGGCTGAAGCAATCAAATATCTGCTTTTATGCTTTTATGCTTGAAGAGCAGCACAGCTTTTTTTGTTGTTCTGCTTGTTCTCTTTTCCTGCACAGTATTATCAGCAAATAGAGTTACTGTTTGGTACCTTGGTAGCAAGCTTTTTTTTCCCCCGTAGACAACCTGTGGTATAAAATGTCCCTGAAAAAAAAAGTACAAAATTGTTATTAGGGCTGGCAGATATCAGACACTTTTCTGACACCAAAGCCTGTATTCCTCCTTCTGCAAAAGCAGGGCCTTTTTTACTTCTTTGGGCCCTTGTCTTTAGGAGAATACTTTGAAGGTTACCTACCTTCAAGATTACTCTTACTATTTTAGTGAGTACTGGGCAAAACTTATGTTTAACTGTCCTAGTGATATTATAATCCCTCGTACTAGCACAGTCTCAAATGCTCATTGGCAGAGTTTAAATTCCCAAGTAAACCAAATCTCTGCAGAGCAGAGATTTTAATTCTCCCAGGAATTAAATCATTCCTGGCCTTCTCATGCTTCACCCCTCCTTCAGTCTTTAAGATCTCTTCCGAAGCTCCTGCTGCAGGGAGATCATGCAACTGGGGCAGAGCAGGACAGCCAGACAAGAACTTCCCTTCCTACATAATGTTGGTTTAGCCCTAACACACAAAGGCCCTTGCGTCTTGAAGAAAGGTCATCCAAAACAGATACACTCTTGATTTTGCCAGTGCCTTACTTCTGAGAGCTGGCTGGTGAAAACTTCATAGCAATTTGCAGACAGGTTCTGGGGAGACATCCCACCATCTGCCAGCCAGTCATCCCATCATAGAAGGCTGTCAGGTTCGTCAAACATGACTTCTCTTTGGTGAATTCATACTGATTACTCTTGATATCTTCTTTTCATTGACATGTTTAGTGATGGTCTCTAGGATGAGCTGCTCCATCACCTTTCCAGGGATGGAGGTGAGGCTAGTTGGTCTGTAGTTTCCCAGCTCCCCACTCTTGCCCCTTCTGAAGCCTGGAGTGACATTGACCTTCTTCCAGTCCTCCTCCTTTCCTCACTCTCCATGATCTCAAGCTTACTTGACTAAAGCATGTGTTTTTTATTATCTCTTTTAGTAAGTTTATAACAAAAAATGCTAGGTAGGTCTCTCCTTTGCCAAGGAAGCAATTAAATCAACGGCACACTTTATGAGGCTAGAATCTCATCCTTTCCATCTTTATACACGATAGTCAGTAAAAGGAAGTTAACAAGTGACTGAAATCCCTGTACTAAAATTCTAGTACTAATCACAGATATCACATATGTTAAAAGTTTTCTATGTAAAATTTTACGTGTATAACCTGTGTATGCAGGACAATTGGACAYTGAAGGAAAGTATAATCAGGTGCTTTTCCCTCATGCTTTACATGTTGGARTTTGAAAAAGATACAAACATTTTTGCTTTTCTAAATGAAATGAGAGTGTACTGGTCCTGCAGGATTTAAATTATTTGGACACAGGCCAGTAAACATTGAAACTGTAATTAGTCAATGCTTGTAAGAATCTTCACAGAACAAAGAAAAGCTTTCCTAGGGACGGAATGGGATTATTTCATAGTGTTATTTGTTTGACAGCTATTTTAGTATATTGATAATCCATACTATATTGAGATTGGAATATTCTAATAATATAAAGCCTGGAAAGGTTTTAAACTCTACTTGGGAATAGCCAGACATTTTCATCTTGCTTATAGCTGGGCATGGTAAACCTTCCAGAAGAACAGATGCTGGCGATCTTCTGCATAGACCAAAAGATAAAAAATAGCTATTCTGGTCTTAAGGTGTTCAGCTGTGTTGTTTTGAACCCAGAGCTTCTCCTGAGTTCCTCTACAYAGTCCTCCCATTCCATACTTTGGTGTGGCTGACTCTGTGGTGGAGAATCCAGCATGATTTGAAGCTCTCTCTGATCAGGCTGTGGGATGAGCAAGGATATTCTCACAGAGAGAAGCACTGTGGTCTGTGCTGGTCACTGTCGTGTGACAGCATCTGCCTTGAAGGTGATCCAGTCTTGGTCTCTGCTGGTGAGTCAACAATGACTTTAAGATAACTTGGGAATGTAGCAGTGTAGTATCTTCCAGATTTTATTGAAGATGTCCTTTACTAAATTGTAACATCTATGTCAGGAGTAGAAATTTAACAGGACAGAAAATCCCTCAGGATCTCCTTGTCACATAGTTCTTTCCTTTGTTCTCGTTACTCTGTTCACCTCAAGATCTTATTGTGCAAGTATTCTGCTCCACTGCAATGAAAAGACTAAGTCAACAACAGCTCAACTTGCACTTTTTTTCTGTTTTTGTATTTCTGAAATCGTTTCTTCCATTGTTTATTTACAGTTTCCTGTATGGAACTGTAAAGAGACGCATATCACACGAAATCTTGGATGTGTCTTTAAAATGTCTTTAAGCCTCAAGCTAAAGATATGCTATTACTTTTGGAGAACAGCTTCATTCATGATATTGCCCACACTTTTAGTATTTCAGGATACATGGTAGTTATTTGTCTTATCTTAGTGAAACTGGACTCTTCTCAATCATATGTCATTTCTTCCTGGTCTGTGACAAAATATAGGCATAGTAAACACTTCTGAAACTATGACGATCTATAGTTAAGATGAAATTTTAACTGTGGTCCAGAGAATAGGTTTGTTTTGCCAGAAAATAAATATTTATCATTTTTCACAGCTATAGCTTTTCAAGACTGGTTACCAGGAAACCAAACTACCAACATTGATAGAAGCAGTGCATTACAATAAATCCCTTGAGAGCAAACCATAACAGCAATTGTAAGATTTGTGATTTTTCAGTATTTAGAACCTACTTTTCTATTGCAACTGTAACTATATGTTTGGCATTCTAACCTGATCTGAATGCTCTTTTTTGAATGCTCTTTTTCAGGCATGTCCTCCTTTCACTTGTACCAGTTAAGCCCTCTCTCCAGCTAAATCTCTTCATTGGAGTCCATGCAAATCCAAAGGAAAAAAAAAAGRAGGAGGAATTAGCTGGTCCCTGGTCCTGATGACGAGCAGTATAGCTTAGTCTGCCTCTTCAGCTATGTTAAGGTCAATTTGAACCTTATTTGACTCAAAGTTCTAAACACTCAAGTAATACATTTATTGCTCACCTTGTATCTCCATTTTCAAAATGTAGGGGACTCAATAGCACCATTTTTTTTGTAAGGATGAACAATCTTGTCCTCAACACAACTAATCTTTTTTCAGTACAGTGCTTTTTCTAGCTACAGATCTTTTGCCTCTAATAATGTATTTATTATCACCATCACAAAAATATTTTCACCTGTCTTCATTTTGAACATCTCCCCCTTCATCTTTTCCACCCCCAATGTCTACATGTCAGTTCCACTGTGTGATTGGAAATATTTAAATGTAAATCATTCTTGTGTCACTAGGATCGTTCACGCCTTCAGAAAGCCAGAAAAGTTTATTYTATTTCTGCCAGTCCTTGCATCAAAAAAGCTTTTCTGGTTGCTTTATAAGCAGTATTCTGGGATGTCACTTGAAGAATAACCCATGAAAGAGGAAAAAGAAAATAAATATAAAAATAAATAGATTGTTCTCAAATGGCTAGGGATCTTTTTGGATCCAAATCCAAATATTTTATAGGATTTGAAGCATTCAGTTAATTCCTATTCCTTCTCTCATCATGATATATCTCAAGCTTTTATCGTTCTGAGTGAAAAAAATCTAAAGTTTAACTGTGCTGAAAGACGGGTTTATGTACGTTTTCTACTGTGACCTTAAATAGGAAGTAGAAAAGCATCAATATAAAATGCTTTGCATTAAATTTTCATCCTATTCTTTTACACTAGCACACTGTGAAAAACATCCACATGGCTATCTAAGACGGTATAGAGGTCCAGCCAGCAATGATTTGACTTCAAACATCATCTAAGGGACAAAAGACAAAAACTTTATGAGTTTCTTCAGTTTTCAGTCTGCTTAAAATTTTTATGGTAAAGTTGTTTTTTACCAATATGTATAGCTATGACTAATGAATAATAACATTCTATTGCATAAATAATATGACTGGACTGGTTTTAAAAACTGGTCTAGAGGGAAAAAATAATACAGAGATWAAGATTCTAAAACATATTCACTGGTTTAGTTTCTTCTTGGAAGTGCACCCTTCATTGACATAGCTGGGAGAGATCACTACTACTCCTGGTTACTGTGGATATGGGCAGAACTACAAAAAAAAATCAAGAAAATCCAAAAATTAAAGAAACTAATTTTTGAACATATCGAGTATAAAAATCTTAGTGTTTCTAGTGAGCCAAGAATTCAGGCCCGAAGAGGATGTACAAAAGTTTGGGCGGTAAATAGCTAGCTACGACTCTACTGTGATAAATAACAGACACAGCACACATTTAAAAAAAAAACAGAAGTCAAATTTTAGGTACACAATTAAAAAAAAAGTCAGTACTAACACATTAACAGTCTTTATGACAAACAAGCAGGTTAGTAGAAATGTTTTTAAAAAATTCTAAACAATTACTGAAAGGAACTCAAAGAGTAATAATTAGTTTGGCTTTTCTCATACAAAACTGTCAACAGCTGAAGATGAACATAATTAGGATTTCTCTTTTCAAGTTGAAATAAGAGAATAAAAATTCTTCAATAAAACGGAATAAATAGTAAATAGGATCTTCACTTGAAGATTATATTAAGTCAGAAGTACAAGATGTGACACTTCTATAGCTATGATTGTAATTCATGGCTATGTCAGTGAGAAGGACAAATGGACAGTGATGTTACTACTTATCCATTTATTGAGGCAGTCTAATGAAGTATGAGAGTTTTCCTATTAGAGCGAAGCTGTTTATTGCTGGGAGCAGTTTTTAACCATGTCCTAAGTTTGACATATCTAAAAACACCAGTGATTTTATTTTCCTCACATTTCCATAAGTGTAGTAATTATTTTGATCAGCTGCCATTTACAGGAAAAAAAAAATAATAACACATTGCCAGTCCAATCCAGCAATCCAAATTTCACCCTGCTGAAAAGGAGATAAAACCAACAGATGTTGCAGATTTTTCCGAGACTTATCTCACTCATTTCTTCTGCATTTTGATTAGTTGAAAAAGAACTACGGGCGAATTCAAACACAGATACCTACCTGTGGCTTTGTTTTGCTCCAAATCTGCATGCACATATAAGAGATGTAAATTTTTCTTTATGCAAACTAAAAATGGGCTCTATCTGTAGAAACCTCATTTAAAATCTGAGAGCACTTATTTCATACATTCACTCATTTGTAAGCATTTGTCTATATCTTGTAAGTGCTATTCAGATGCAAAATGTAAAGAAAATGTCTCCCGTGCTGTAAGAATTTTAACTCTTCACAAATCTCCATGAAGCCTATCCTCAGCTTCTGAATTCTTGCCAGCTCCAACCCTAGCAAAATAAAATTTTACAGTCTACAGAATTTGACACCGAGCCCTCACATCATTTCCCCAGTGTCTCGTCACTTCTGAAAGCTTGATATATTAATAGAGGAGATAGCTTTCATGCAAACAAGTTACTTTAAGGGCCTGGGAGCAGGCATTTGCACTTGCCTGTCACTGTCTGACACATTATCTTTTTACTCTTGTTATCATCTTATCTTCTTCCTAAGAGTAAATAGTGCTCCTGGGAGATGCATATACGAACTCCAAACAGAGAGTATTCTGCAGTGAATCCAATATAGTCTCTTCTGAGAAAGACCTACAATATGCTACTCTTTTAACCACTCAATGAAGAACAATACCACTGCTACCACGTACTTTTTCTTTCCTTTTTCTTTTCTTTTTAGTGTAAAAGCTTCTGTTTAATGTAAATGTTTGTAATATTTGTAAAAATATTTGTAAATATTAAATATATTTAAATATTAAATATATTAAATATTAATATATAATTAATAACGCAAATATTAAATATATTAAATAAATATTTGTAAAAAGCTAATATTTAGTTTCTTCTTTAAGCTAAAGAAGAATTTTTTTTTCACTATATTCTAGTAATCTGTATAGCTCCAGAACGTCATTGACATAATTGCAGTTATACTCCAAAAAACTCTGAGACTTGGCAACAGCAAAGTCACATACAAAATTAATTTTGTTGCAAGCCATGGAATAAACTTGGATAAGAGGTTGTATCTGGTACAATAATAACAATTACTTCCATCCATTGACATAGGAACAGATTGACTCTTTTCTATCACTTTTGAATTGATTTTGAGTATTAGTATAAAGTGTAAGAACCCACAATTGGCCCAAATATGCACTCCCTAAACAGGCTCAATCAGGATGCCAAAAATCCTACGTATTTTAAGCAGTAATATTTGTAATTCACATATTTGTTGAAGCTTAAGTGAGAAGAGCAATATCATAATATTATTTAAGTGCTGCCTCATGCTAAGCTCAGTCACAGCATGTTCACTTCTGGCCATCCCTGATTACTGTGCAAGGCTGGAAGGACTTCATTCTGTCCCATCTCTAGTGTCTAGTTTTAAATCCCCGCAAAATTATTTGGAGTCTTTTCATCAGCTTCAATGGGGTCATGCAAAGATCTTTATAATAAATTGCTGCTTGGATCCCTGTTGAGCTTGGTTCTCACTTTCATGTGAGGCATATAGYGTTAAATTTCACAGAAGCTCACAAATGCTTATTTCACTTTTCCTGTCCTTAGTAGASGCAATGTGAATAATTCAAAATATGTAGTAGGAGAAGATCCAAAGAGCTTTTTGCTGCTTATTAAAAAAAAAAAAAAAGTGGTGTTCTGTTTGCCTACCAGGTGCCTCCCAATGCAGACTGTGTAATTTGCTGCTCCAGAAATCCCTTCCAATTTGTCTATTTCAGATGGCACTACTAAAAAGAAATATAAACACATATATATTCAAAAACTAATTTCCAAAGTCCTTGAATGCTGGAAAATAACAGTTTTTCTGTTTATGCCAGGGAGAATGCTCATTTTCAACTCACAGAGAGTTTCAATGCTCTCTTCTTCTTCTTTTGACATGTTGCAGATCCAGCACTGAGACACCAATGGTAATTATCATTTTTCTGGTGATATAAGAAAAACGGTGATAGCAGCATACAAGCTGGCCCGTTGAATCACAGATAGTTCGGCTGTATTATCTATCTCTGGTACAATCCAGCATCAAATTCAGAGAAGTACTTCCAACCTGCCAATATGCAAACTACCAGTAAACAAACCCAGAAGTCATTTTCTGGCTGCTCTCATCTGATTTCTGCCTGAAAACATGAAATTAAATATTTCTTATATGTATAGCTTATATATATAACTTGACAGCATCTTCCTACTTGTATAAGCTTCTCATCCTTTTTCTAAATCCTAATTATGCTCTTGCCTCAAGGATGCTGGCTAGCAATTCATCAGAGGAGTAATGCCTAAATAATTGCTCTATCATCATGTAAAACCTATAGCAAGCAAAGGATGCCATTTTATGGCAGATGTTTAATACAGAGCATGGCAGTAAATATGGTTGCTTTKTATTTTATTTTTATTTACAGACTCTGAAATATCTATGCTGGAAACTATATAACAGATTGACAGGACTGTTGATTTTATTACCCTTATCTATGCGGGAGACACTCTTGTCAGCCAGTTATTAGTGTTGTTATCCTTTACTAGGACTTAATCACTCAAAATATAGTGGTGACATGTCACCTTTTCATCCTCTATACACATTTCTGAATGGAGATAAGTGAGTCCAGTTCCAAGGGATCTGCACAATCCTGATTTATCAAGAGAGTCACCAGCCGCCAACCTTCTCAAYATAGGGATATCTCCAGGTCAGAAGACATACAAATATTTCAATAGCTACCACTGTGTTGCTCTTGGTGTTCATTTGTCAGTGGGGTTATGTCCTTAGTATAGTGGGGTGAATATTCAATCACTGAAATATGTCACAGATAAGAACAATTCYGTAGACTGCCAATTTTCCTGTTCTGAGACCCTACAATAACAGGATGATTCTTGGAATGGTTGCGTTTTGATTAAAAACTGTCATGTGGACACACAGATTGGCCAGCTGGCTTTTCAGTTCCCCAAAACATGAAGACTTAAAAAAATTCTGATGATATTTGTTAATCGTACGTTGATGTAAACAACACAAACAGGAACAAAATATGTTCRGACACATACACAACATGAATTATGTGTACATATTTTTTATGCATACTGTATATACATATATAATGCTACAGATTTAATTTGATTCATGCTTCTACAGTTGGCCTCCTTGTATGTGCTGAATAAATCTGGGGACTCTTGCAAAATTGTGTAAGCCCTTCTTGCTCTGCAAAAGCACATCAAGGCCTTCCATAGTGTTTTATTAACCAGGGGGCTACTGCAAATGAAAAATAGACCTTTGTTTCATCCCTACTAGAAATTTTGTCCTTGAGTCGAGAAATCTTTCCCAAATATTTCACTTGAACATTTACATTTCTACAGCAAGGTTTTAATTCAAATAAATTTGCATCAAATCCCATCATTTCCTAGGAAAATAATTTTTTCAGAGTACATTTGCACGTTAGGAGATGAAACCTACTGGAAGAAAAAGAAAGATATTTAACAAGGACTTTTTACTAAATGGTGAGTGATTTGTCCCTAGCTGCACATTTTTTATGATAAATTTGCATTTTCAGGTGCTAATTTTCTGAATCATCTCATCCTTCATATCTGCATATTCTAGTCATAGGCAGATAATTGTGATTAGATTTTTGGAAAGAAATCTCTTAGCACATCTTTCTTGCATCCTGACCATGATTTTAAGTCCTTTTTACTGCTGACCTCTTAATATAGGATGCCAAATTGGTTCTCAAATTTTCCAAGAACAATGTTGACTAAAACCTGCCTAAGGKCAGGCAATACAAAGAGCTGTATAGCATGCTGTCATATTTTTCTCTCCTATATTTGTCTCTTGATATTTCCCSCATATTGTCTTCTTTATATCTTTATTTGACTTTCTATTCAAAGGCTTTTTTCATTTGTGTGACCCATAAAACCACCTTTCATATTCATGTCACAAAAGTTTCCAAGATAAAAAATGAAATGGAGAAGAGAAGCAAATTGTCCAAAATTCTTCTCTTGTACACAATAAGGGGGGAATTTTAGGAAAAAAATAAATAAAATGGGAATAAAAACAGGTCCGGGTAATTGTWTACGATCATTTAGGTTTAAAGTTCTTATAATTTTAAAGTCATACCATGAAAATTTGAACTTAATTCAACCTCTGGCATCTTAGTTTTTCTGCAGGACAGATGGTTTGCAAACAAATGAACATAAAAGTTTTTTCAATACCATTTCATTCTGACTAAAGAGAGAACAGAGTAGAAATTTCTAAGACAGCCAATTTTTTCTAAGAATACTTGTAAAAATCCAGTGAGTTATGTGCATCTGAGTTTCTGTGAGCTGTCAAAAMCAAGAAATGATTTCTGAACCTGAAGGTGAACATTGTGTTCACCTTCAGTCYTCATTAATAATCACTGTCTTTCAGCATCATCTAGCTTGTATTTCTTTCTTTGCTATTATCTTTCTGCTATTATCCATGAGATGTCCTGCAGCATTAAATCCTCCTTTTGCTGCAACCTGTAGGCTTTGCAATACCTTCTTCAAATTCTCAGGTGTGTATTCAGTGAAAGACATAGTTTCTAGACTCCCATTAGGCTCTGACAAGACTTGTATAGTTAAATTTACCCCTGTGAAGACAAACGTTTACATTTTGGTCACCAGATCTGCTACAACAATAGCTCATAATTTTACTGAACTGATACCAGGCGACTCCAAATATTTGTTGGAACAACTGAGGCTCTAAACAGTCTGTGTTGTCCTCTGCTCTCCAAGTCTGGCTTGCAAAATAGGAGCACCAGGAATTCATTGCTGTAGAAAGGATGGGCAGCAAAAGACAAATGACTAGAGTTTTAGTGCCTTTAAACCTGCTCCAACTGTCTTTAGACTTCTCTGGCCCTCTGCTACCAGCAGTTTCCACCTTCATGGGATATGGWGACCATTTCATCACTAGGGTTAGGAAAAAATAAACAAAAGAGTATTTCGTAGGTATGAAAAATTGGTATGCATGTCTGTCAACAGCACCTAGCATGGCTCAATATCCTGCCTGCACCATATAGGAAAAGGARAGGAGAGCACGGACTACATCTCAAGCTGGCTGTGGAGAGTGCAGTACAAATTCTAGTCAGTGGATGTGGAAAGCAGTAAGATTTAGGTAAAAAGCAACTCTATGAATTTAAAAAAGATAGATCTTTATAAAGGTGATCACACCTTTGTCCCWTTTCTCCTCCTTTCTGCATCTCACTCTTTCTTTTCCAGATGGAGACCTGTAATGACATTTTAAAAATACGCAGAGAAGACCATGATTTATATTGGTCGCTTTGCTGCTCTGTAATAGGACAGGGGCATATTTGCTCATTTATTTAAAACCAAATGGTTGTTCACAAAGTTAGCTTGTCCATGGCCAAGAGGTAGCCTCTCTCCTAATTAAACCTGCATTTTTTTAAGCAACCACATACATGAATATCTAAAATGCAAAGTAAAAGAGGGAGTACTGCCTATTTTATATGAACATAAAATCCGGGGAAAGCATTTTATTCTTTAAAAAATAAAGAGACTGAACAGTTGGTTGCTATTTCATTGAAACAAGATGTCATTGGCAAAGAAGTCTGGGTTATTACAGGAATATAACTCCTTTCTGGTTAGCTGTTCATAGTCACTAAAGATTCAAATTTCCAGTCATCCTGTCTTCAGCCTTCAGTGCTTCATGTAGCAAGAGGAAAGTATGCTGATTTTTCTTCTAAAGAAATAAAGCTCTGACAGGCATGAGAAGACTTACTCCAGAAATGAATCTTCAAACAAGAAAAAAGGACCTATCTTCAGCTTTAAAACCAGTATGACGGTCAGAAATCTTCCTGTTTTCAGGAGTACAGAACCTTTTTATTCTGTATTCTGTATTCTGTATTCTGTATTCTGTATTCTGTATTCTGTAAATTAGTTAATGTTGCTGGTTCCTACCTAATTGTTCTTGAAGTTGAAGTTAAGGAAAGCAGATCAGATGCATCAAAATTTACACCTACATTGTTAGCAGATCTTTCAAGCGGGTTGAATTCGTTGTTACAAGTSATATGGTTGGATCTTGTCAGATTATCTTCAGTCTTCAGTGCCTTCAACCTTCATCATTTTTATGTTTGTTAAATAAGAAACTGTTATTGTTTCTTAATAAGTTATTTCAGGGAGAAATTGTTTAAAAAGGGGTCTAAAAATGCACTAAAATTAGGAAATGTTTTTAGTAATTTTTGAACAGATTGTTTTGAAACAAGTTATGAAATTCACATTCTAGTTTACTAAAACACCTGGGATTTTAGTTTGGAAAGCTCCTATTTAGCAATGTTTATTTTATCCTTCAAAGGTATCTATTCTTTCCTCTTAGAAGAGGTGTGATATTTCCACTGAGTCTGAAAAATGGAAATTATTCTTGTTAGTAGATTTGAAAGAACAATATTTTCTGTATTGTAATGCTTATTTATGCTCATTTTTACTTAAGGTTTATTTTTTTAATGGTTATTGAACACTTCAATGCAGCATAGTATTTCAGCTGAATCAGTCTCATTCAGATATAGCCAGCAGCACTTCTAAMTATATATTATTTTTATTGGAGAATATATAGTTGTGACAAATTCCTATGGGTTCGTACACTTGAAATCCGTTTTCCTTTGCCTTCCAACTTATTAATTTTTTTTTTTGTTATTGTTGTTGTTCTGACAAGTGTTTGTTTCAATCATCCCTTGTTTTGCCTAGGATTTAATAATTCCAATTTATGTTAACATATTTATATGATATTTATTGCCACTTAATTCCAATTTATATTTAGAAAAGAAAAGAATGGGTTCAAGTGGTAATAAATATGATTGAAGAAATCTTAATGACACCAAAAAAAAAMATTTTTTWAAAAAGAGAGAGAGAGAATACAAATGTCAGGTAAAAATTACAGTCAACATTCATTTGCAGTTTAGGAGAAATGTGCTAGAGAATTTTTATGGTGACTTTCATGGTGATTATGGTGACTTTTCTTCTACAAAAGATCRTGGGAGCCATGGCATCTGCTCTGGGTCACAGGTAGAACTTCTAACATCCTCTGCAAGCCAGGAAGGTGAGTGCAAGGATGCCAGAAGGATAAGCAGACATAAGCATCACCTCCTTCTGAACTTTGCTGAAATGAAATCATCTATAATCAGACACGATAGCTAGGATAAATGAGCAAATCCCAATAAAAGAATGCTTTATCTTGATTTATTCTTTAGGGTTTTTTTGTTTGTGTGTTTTGTTTTTCTTCTTTCATACCAGCTGTAATAAAGTATTTCTGTAAATAGCAGGATACAGTGAAGGAAGCAGGGAAACTTCAGAAATATAGAAGAATTTTGGAGGGGAAAAATTGTAGAAGATGAGGGTGATTCATACCTAGAATTGTCATGAACAATATTCCATGGCTTTCATAAAGCCCTGTTGTATCCCTGCATCATGGTGAGGTTGCCCTTTATATGGGTGTACATATGCATGCACACGTATATTCCTGTGAGTCTATGCATAAATATACACACTCTTACACTCTTACATACACCTCAAACCATCACAGTATTTTAGACACCACAAGTTAATGGGGAATTAGCGGGAGCAATTCTTCACCAAATGTAGGTCCAGGTCATGGCATCCAGGCTGCAAACCAGCTAGCAGTAGTTCCTAATGATGCAAAAGAAATATTTTAGTTTAGCATGACTTTAGAAACATTGTTTATTGGAGCTTAGGAAAGAAAACGCCACACTTGCATTTCACAGCTGTGGTGTATGAAGGCTTTATTCCTTGTACCGAAATAACTTTCCTTGATAAACACATTCTGTCCTCCAAAGCAAAATAACGTCTTCAAAATCAGAACTTGACAGGGGAAGAATTTGCTCAGTTCCAGACACAGTCCTGAGGCAGTGGGCTTTTAAAAGAATGGAAGTAAAGGCAGGACAGTATCCTATGTACGTTCATTTTCCCCAGGTTTCCCCCCACAAAGCAGTCTACTTCTAAACACCTTTAACAAATTTTTCTCCTGTGAGAAACTTTTGGAGAAGCTTCTTTCTATTCAGTTACTACTGGATTTTCTAAASCAGTCTTTTCTGGCTTTAACATTTGTATTTTGGGGGTTTAAAGCATAAAACCTTATGACAATTGCTCCCTTTTCTCTCCTTTCCTAAAAACTAACATGATTTTGAGGTGCAGGGCTGGCTTCATGGAAAAAATGGTTGATAGACCTCTGTCACCTGGAGCTTTTAGTGGGAATTCTTCCAAATCTTTATAGATTTTTTTCAATATTCTTTCCCCAAAATTCCTCTGTGTCAATAGTTATACTAGTGACAAATGGGACAGGTATCTCTTTGTCATGGTGAGCTTACCAGCACCTCCAAAGCACGGGAAGGCAAGGCTTCAGAATGGCTGTGGTTTGCTCTACTGTCCTTATAAACATTGCCTACAAATACACCATAAACTACCACAGCAATAAAAAAAAAAAAAAAAAAAAATCATGCTGTGTCAGTGTGGGGTCCAATTTACCAGTTGGTATTCCTGAAAAAAGAAAAAAATTGTGTGAAATAATGACAGCTACTCACAGGACGGATATGCTGTAATGAGACGACACAGAAAGCAGGACCTGGCTGGATTATCAGGGGAGACCACAGGCTTGTTTTGCAAACAATAAAGTGTTTGAACATTTTATTTCTGTGTGTTTCTACTTAGGTTTTGCTTTTAGCCCCATCACAACCTCGGTGTAGAGCTGATCAAAGATGACAGATTGTCACGCTGCAAGCCACCTCTCTGTGCCCAAACGAGGGCTCCAGGGAAGTGACAGTCATATCCCTGTCAGCCTCGCAGATAGTGGCACCCCAAACCCCCTGTTTATTCCATTTCCAAAAGCTAAAGAAAAGGGTCAGCAAGCCTCTGCCTTGAAGCACTTAATGGTGGCACCCACTGTGAGCGAAGCCAGCCAGGACAATGCAGTCTGAGCTAATTTCTTTCCTAGATGGCTCCAGGTGAAGTACTAGGGGGCAGGAGCATGTCAATATTTTTTCTTTCCAGCTGGCAGGCTTGCTGAAGTGTGGCAGGCAGCGAGAGCGAGAGACAAGCAGAAATTTAGGAATGACAAAAGAGTAAGAAAGGGAGAAAACAGGAGTGGAGGAAATCAAGAACTGTCATGCAAAAACTTTCTGCCTTGCATCTGGTCGGTGAGCCAGGAGGTAGACGCACTTCTTTTATCTGCTATTTCAATCAACATATGGAAATGCTCTTCTTCCCATGTTCTGACCTTGTTGCAAACACCTTTTATCCTTTCTGGGGAAAGCAGCTACTGCAATTAGAATTTTTCACCATGATTCACACTTTCAGCTCAATGGTAAATTTCTATGAGGTGTTTGAAAAGTGTGTAAGAGCCCTTGGCTTCCGGTTGATTTGTAAGATTTTGCTGTTATAAATTCATAATCCAACAACTCAAAGAATAACCAAGCTCTTTCTTACCTTTACCGCAGAAAAAGTATATTAACAATTGATTATATATTGCAATAATAAGAGAAAAATTGTCCCACGTTGTCCCTAAAACACACAGGATTCAGAAGGTAGCAAATACAGTTCTCAAAACACTTGGCTAGCAGCAGAGATATGGTTAAGGGGACAAAAATTCCGTCATCTGATTAAGGATTATTTAAATTGTAGAAGGCTCCAATCTGAATCTTCAATGTCTTTATTGATGTTCTAGATGAGGAGATTGAGTGCACCCTCAGCAAATTTGCAGATGACACCARGCTGGGAGGAAAAATTAATCTGCTTGAGAGTATGAAACCTCTACAGAGGGATCTGGACAGGCTGGTTTATGGGCTGAGACCAACCATATGAAGTTCAACAAGGCCAAATGTCGGGTCCCGCACTTCAGTCGCAACAACCCCATGCAACGTTACAGGCTTGGGGCAGAATGGCTGGAACGCTGTGCAGCTTAAAATGATCTGGGAGTCGTGGTCAACAGTCGGCTAAACATGAGCCAGCAGGCTGCCCAGGTGGCCAGGAAGGCCAACARCCTCCTGGCTTGTATCAGAAATAGCGTAGYCAGCAGGACCAGGGAAATGATCCTTCCCCTGTACTTGGTGCTGGTGAGGCCGCACCTCAAATACTGTGTTTGGGTTTGGGCCCCTCACTGCATCAAGGACACTGAAGTGTGCTGGGGGTTGTCCAAAGAAGGGCAATGAAGCTAGTGAAGGGGCTGGAGCACAGTTCTTATGAGGAGCAGCTGAGGGAGCTGGGGTTATTTRGTCTGAAGAAGATGTGACTCAGGGGAGACCTTACTGCTCTCTACAACTACCTGAAAGGAGGTTGTAATAAGGCAGGGGTCAATCTCTTCTCCAGAATAACTACAGATAGAACAAGATGAAAAGACCTCAAGTTGCCTCAGGGGAGGTTAGACATTAGGAAGAATTTCTGCATGGAAAGAGTGGTGAAGSTTTGGAACAGGCTGCCCAGGAAAGTGGTGGAGTCACCATCCCTGGCAGTGTCCAAGAAATGTGTAGATGACTTAGGGACATGGTTTAGTAGGCATGGTGTTGAAGGATTTACAGTTAGACTCAGTGATCTTAAAGGTCTTTTTCAACCATAATGATTCTATACTATGAGTGTTCTTGCTATGTTTATGTTGAAGTTTCCTTTAATGCACATATGTTTCCCCACCTGAGCTTTAAAAAAAAAAACGTGTGAATATGAGGTGAAGAGAGAAATCTTTGTGTTTGTCCAATAAGGAAATAAAAACACAAGCCTACCTTGAAGAAGACTGAATCAATTATTCTTTACAATATTTTCTCAATGAATGAATTATACAAAAGCCAGTACAAAGATTCAAACAGAAGGAAAATAAACAGAGTTGACTCCATTTGATTATAAAATGAAAATAACTGTGAGGCATTTCCATTTAAAAAACCATCATCCCAGGGGGCATCTTATAGAGCCAATCACCTCAGCACGTCTCCAGCAAGAGCCAGAACGAAAGATTACAAYAATTTCTGTCAAGGGCTCATTTAATTGACAGTGCTTCATTGCCCACCCTGCAATTAAGGTTTGGGATAAAAGGTTTGGGATATCGAAGCAGAGAATAGTGCACAGAAACTCTAATTCAGTTTGCTTCCAAAGTCTGCTCAAACAAATCTCTTTGGAGATGACAGATGATATTTCTCCCTCTGGATCCTCTCAGGTGTTAATAAGCACCAGGAGATGTCAAGGGATCTTTCTAATTAACAATGGAAAACAAAACAAATTCCTCAGACAGCATTTTGCATCCTCAGGTTGCCTTTTCCTGGAATACAATCCAGTTCCATTCTGTTTTCAGCTTTGCCAAAAAGAATGCATTCTGTATTTTTTAATGGTAGATCTAGACAATGAAAAATGAGGTCATCATTTAAAAAATGACTCCTGAAAGTTAGCATAGGACTCTCTGTACTAGTTAAGTGGGTGCATGAAGGAGATCACAGGATTTGTGGGGACCCGGGGAGAAGCAGAGCAGCGAAGTTAATCCACTCAGTCAAGTACTTGAAAAAAGTAGGAATACAAAGGAAAATAAGGAATACTTTCTCAGAAAGAATTATAACATTTGACTTAGCAATGAGTAATGAAAAAAAATGTATGAAAATTCAAGACTATCTAGGGAAAACTCTGAAGGATTACATCTTAGGAAATACCTTAACGACGAGCAACTTAGTCACTGGAACTGCACTATAATAAAACCACATCAGACTGACATGGCTCACTCTATAGAGGATTTTCTGGACTGGAATTTTCCTCTTGTCTGGATAATCATAGCTTCCAGGGATGAATTTAGATTTACAATTACTGTAAATGGACAATCTTACCTAGGCTTAGGGAAAATGATGAGTATACAGGTTATTTTTCTACAGTCAATTATATGTCAAGAGTTGTCTGAACATTGTTCTTGGGATGAGAAGCTGAAAGTCTTAAGAAACCTGTTGAAATAGAGAGAGCTTCAAAGATGTATCTGCTATAAATGTGGACTATAAACAGTAGCACACACAGTAGTAATAAGCAAAACCTTTCCAAYCTCATGGAAAAATGATAGCAGTTTAGTAAAAGTGGGAAACTTGAATGTGTGGGGATTATTTGTTTCAAGAAACTGGTTCCATACATATACGTGTTGCTCCACATATGGCTAAGGACATTCCTTTCTCCAATATAGCTGCGTGCTCTGAAGGTCAAAATGAACTACCTGTTTTTCAAGAGTTTTGAAAAGGTTATAGAAAGAGTTTATGAAATTCTTTAGACAAAAAATATTCAAACTGTTAACCAAGTACCTATGAAAGTCAGATTCATTCCCAGTTACCAAATCTGTTGACAGATAATACCCAGTGTTCCAGAATTAAGTAACTGAGTTACATCTTGAATTTTAAAATGCCATGTATTTCTTCTAATTAATTCAAAGCCTCAGACAGGAATCAATAGGATATACTGTTGTTCCTCTCCAGTTTGAATATCCAAGAGCTGAATGCTCAGAAACACCTACTGGTTACCCCTGCTTGTGGGTTCACCTGTGCATTAACCACTGTCACAGTGAATTTTGATGTTCTTCCTAACATCCTAGGTGTTCCTCTTGATGTACATCTCAGGTTCAATGTCCCCTGTCCTCAGTCTTTGACTCTTTGTCCTGAGTCTAAGACTCCCCTTCCTGAGTCTTTGGTCTCCTACATCATGGAAACTTGGTACTATTGTTTTCTCAGGTTCATTGAGTGAAAACCCTACTCGAGCTTTCCCTAGGGGTTATTGATGCTCATGAGAACCTTTTAAAAGCTGACATTTCTCTTTGAAAAAATAATTTTAAAATGTACTTTTTGCCAATCGCATTTGACTGGATTGTCTGTTAGCGAGATGACTACATTATTTTTATCCCATACCATCTGTTAGATTGAAGTAACAAAAATATTAATTTGGTTTAAAATGTATTTTGAGATAATTAGTTTGTAACAGGAACATTTAAACCTCTCAATGCACAATTTAATTTTACTTGTAGTTTTCCACTGTTGCAATTCTTTTCATAGCTATATGATCAATCACCCTATTTTACCTCTGCTTCAATAAGCAGCTGCCTGAAACACGCCATATGTTGTTTAACCTAGCCATGGTACTCTTTTGTTTAAAATCCTCTCTTGTTTTTTGTTTACTMATTTTTATCACATCTTTGCATTGGGGGATTTGGATTTTAAATAGATTGTGGTGTTATCTGCATTTCACAGTAGCATTTAACCATGTGATACCTTCTTCAGTCTACCCCAAACATCACTCTGTTGGGTTTATCTACCTGAGGGTCTACATCCTGAGCAGACCTCCTTGCAAAAGGTGCCAGCAAGTGTTCATGTAGTAATGTTGTTTTCCTTACTCCTCTAGTAACATCTTAATGGATTAAATTTTCTACCAGCTCATTTATATCCTTGGACATTCTTCTCAGTTCAGTTTTTTTTTTTTTTTTTTTTTTTGAGGAAGAGAAGGGAGTGGGTTTTCTTTGAGGAAGAGAAGGGAGTGGGGAAGTTTCAGAGAGGACGTAATATTCTGCAACCTGTTTTGCCATGTAAAAATGTTTCTTTTTTTTTTTTTTTTAACCACTTGTTAATTCCATTACCTCCTGCAAGTTTCCTTCATTGGACTTTAATAGATTGATTCATCCTTTAATCTTCCTACTTTACAAATAATTCCTCTATAGGCATCATTATGCAGAGACTTTCCTACTCATATGTAAATACTATAATGACAGAGAAAAACAAAACCATAAACTGCAGTAATTAATAGACAGCTTTGAATAATACATTTATTCCATGGAATAAATAATATCTCTTAAATTGCTTTACATATGAGAATGCGTAACTAGATACTGTGGTGATGTTGCACCTTAGTTTTCAGAGAAGATCCTGCAGGACCTTCCCCCTAGGGCCTGTGAACCAAGTCCCAAAGGGCTGTGTGAGCAGCAAAGAACTGCTAGTTAGTTATGAATGTACCTCACCTGGTGCATCCCTCCATGGACATACTATAATTCAGCATATTGGGCCAAACACCTAGACGACTGAGGCACCAGGAGGGGAGTTCTGTGTATGTGACTGTCCACCAGCAGGCAGTGACCTTGATCACTCAATGCTTGCAGAAGCCATACTCAGTGTGTGCCTTCAAGGTACACCCAGGGTCGTTCATAAAACTGTCTTATAGGTTGCCCACATCTAACATGGCCAACAGGATTAAGTTCTTCCCCAAGTTCATCACTTGCTGTTAAAATACAGCCACAAGAAACGGTATTTCCTCTTTAATATGCTGCTCTGGTAGCTGAGGAGGGCTTCAGACTTCAGTTTCTTGCTTTGGAGAAAGTAGTATAGTTGCAAGGAGCAAATCTCAAGGTATTTGCCTGGGGCCAGACTCACTCCTATCTCATCCCAGCCTCAAAGCACACAACCAGTGTGCACAGAAATCTGTGAGAAAGAGCAATAGCTCATATGCTGCATTTGTTTTATATCAGTCATCAATATCTTGACAAAAAAAGAACTTGAGCTTTGCCATGATCCTCATCTAAGATGTACAACTCCTTGCATATTCCTCATTAAATTCTATTTTAGCCATTTGTTTTCCTATAGTATCACCCAGCAGCATATACCATTGAGCTATTTTCTTGCTTTTCTTTTTATAATCATATTTTGTTTTCCAATATCACCTCCAGGAGTTGAGGAGCCAGAGAAACTGAAAGAAATCACATCAGCAGACTGCATTAGACTGATATTCATAGCAATTCCTCCTTGTGTCCAGCCACAGATTTAACAGAAGTTAAGTGTTCCCATAGTGGAATTCAAAAGAGTTTTACTTTATTCCAGCATAGCGCTTGTGATGAATTATAAATGCATTACATTTCAAAACTATATTGTGTAGTAATCTTAAATTGTCATCAGAGCTACCAAATCCAAGCTTAGTATCTAGGCTATCACAAACCAATGAGAATAAACATGGAGCTTATTTTCTTTATGCCCAACACTGTAGAGGTTTTGCTTAGCCTATCATTTACCAATGAAAATGTATCTGATTTTATTCCTAAGGCATGGAGGAGTAAAAATTATACCCTTTGTATTAAATTTAACTGAATGTGATATACAAGAGTATAAATCAAATTTAATTGGTACACTATGCCATACAAGAAGTGACAAGATATTTCTTCAGCAGCAGAAAAGATAAAGTATGATTGATGGCAGAAATTAATAATTGAGGAAAGTAGTTCACTGCAACAGATACAGTTGCCGAGCGGTTTTCAAAATGGTTGCACAAAGCTAATAAATGGGAAAAGTGTTTCCATGACTCGTGTTTGAGAAGCACAACCTCCTAAAATAAACAAACACATAAATTAGAAGACTCCTAAGGACAAACAAAGCCAAACTACAACAAAGACCTTTCTAAATAGCGTGCCCAGGTCCTTCGTGCACTCAAGGGAAAATACAGTCAAGAAAAGTCATCTGCTCTGGAGGACTCTGACTAGTGCTGCTCTGATGTGCAGCAGCCAATTTGTATTGGCTGTTCAGACTGAGGATCTTCATTTGAAAATGTGGAGAGCCCTTTGTTTCTAAACAAAATTGTGCTCATGCTCACCTCTTAACATGAAATGAGATTTCAAAGAAGTCAACATTCTGGCTTTCAGTAGAGAATCCTGTCCAAAGACTATGTCAAAATAACCAACCCAGCTCCATACACCAACTTTAGGGCTCATGGGCAAAACCTACCATCACTTCACAGGCCTTCAGGAGTATGTCAGGTAGTGGTGGGAGAAGAGGAAAGGAGCAGGTTGGCACAAACATGTTTGGTAGCTACAGTTACTTTAACAGACTTTGAAAAGAAATTAAATACATGTTTTAGAATTTAAAAAAAATGTAAAAACAAGATGTTAACTTTTTCTGAGAAGAGTATTTTAAGTATTTTACATTATTTTACTCCCCTGAAAGGAATAAAAGGTCTTCCTCCTTACACATGGTAAGTTGATTACCAATCAAACACACACATTTTTAAGTTTGTTTGAAAAAAAAAAAAACACTTCTGCCTAACTGCTAGAAAAGTAAAGGCCTGATCTGGATTCACTTTGCCATAGATGTTTCCAGTTGTCATGTCACAATGGTCCAGGGTCCCACTATCCTGGACCCTGATGAGCCATGTTAAACCAGACCAACCCTCAGAAGTCCATAAAGTCCTCTGGAGCCCATGTCTCTTGCATATAATCTTTCAGTATTACTTTTTAGTATTAGTCTTCCAAGATGGAAAGTATTAGAAATAGCAATTTTACAATCCTTTGAGTGTGGAGGGCGTAGAAACACTCTTAATCATGCCCAAATTCATAAAAACTCCATTTTATGCAATATATATGATGTCACCAGGCCTCAGGCTTGAAGTTAAGTGTATGCCTCAGTGGTTGCAGTCAAGACGAATGGGATTTTCCATGGTTCAAGCAGCTTGTAGTTTATGTTGACAATGAACAAAATCTTTTTTAAGGTAATACATTAGAAAAAATGCTCAAGATAATTTCATCCTTACATAAACATCAGAATGACTGAACCAAATGTTTTCAACTTAATGCCTGTAAGATCTGAGACACAGGTGCAGAGATTAGTAACTAAATTTTCATTTTGCATTCAACTGTACATGATTTTTTTTTCCTAATGATTACTGTCAGTGTTTAAAATGCCATTGTAAAGTAGACAAAATACAATCATTGTCTAGATTATGATTTTATAACTGACAACATTTTAACTATTGCTATCTTTTTTTTTTAATTTTAAAAAAGATATTTTTATTTTGGTGCACTACCCGCCTGCATATTACTTTGGAAAGCACATATGTAGTTTGAGACCTCAGAAAGACTCAGAAGGCATAGGATTCAGAATGTTGTATGCCCTGACAGCAAACCAAGATATTATAATTGTAATAGTGTAATATGTAATGGCATATAGCATGAACTGTATGTGTCTTATTCCCTGAAGAAGTATGGTATGCTAGTCAGATTAAATCCAAACCTTTCAACATTTTCTCTAGGCCAGCACCTTCACCAGATCATCTCTGCCATGGTCATCATGCCCTTGCCATCTTTTCTCCTTATTACTTTCTTAGTACCTGCTGTTCTCCTCCCCCACTCCTTAGATATCAGACAAACCCTCAGAACTCAAGAGCAAGCTCCAAAGCAAGTTATTTCAGTGCTTAGAAGAAGGTAAACGTTCTTCTTAGTACTGGAAATCCCATGTGTAAGCAGGGTCCCTATCCTCAGGACATGAGAGGCCATTTATTGATCATCCCTTGCAAACTCCCTAGTTTCTCAAGACAGTTTCATCTCAACACAGTGGAAATATCCTGGAACTCTTTTTTCTTGGCCATCTGTAATGTGAATTTTTCCTTTTTGCTCCATAGAACATTTTCTATTCAGGAAAAGCAACATGAGTCCTCTTATAATCACGCACTTAACCTGAGATATTGGTACTAATTGTTAGATATTTACCAGTTTCTGTYGTTATTCACATTAAATTTGTGATGTTTATGCAGAGAATTGCTGATGTAATTCCTTATGGGGTGATGCTGCTCACTTCTCATCCATTTTCAAAGACTTGTAAACAATACTCTTTTCTCCATCAGTTTGAGTAATTCCCAAATTCCTCTTCAAAAGGGCCAGACTCTGACAACTTTATAGTGGCACTCACTTCCAGAGCTATTCCAGTGAAACCAATGGGACCACTTAAGAAGTAAGAGAGTACCCAGTATCAGAAGATTCACCTTATCTAAGCAACTCTACTAGTTCATTTGCACTTTATAATGKGGCCGTCATGCTTTGGTTTGTTTAGACATAGTATTTTTGTGCTGAACAGCTTGTTTATTTCCTACACTCAATTCATTATTAATATTCTGCAGGTTCCCTCTCCCTACCAAAGGATATAAGTCATCACAAAATGCATATGACTGGTTCAACTCCTTCAGGAAAACAGCTGGATCTCAATTTGCAAAGCTGCTCTTTATCTGTGATCTGCCTTTCTATGGAGCCTGATGGGCCTCTTTCTCATCCGAAGAGKGAAACAAGTTTCAAGTCCCAACATTTTCTAAAGTTTGTACCAGACTGTGCACAGTTTCTCTTTCACTTCCAGGTATGAAGAAATTCCAAACTGAAAAACTAATCTAGACCATTTTGCCTTATCCCACACTTGAAAGCCAGAACTTCATGATTCCCATGCAAAAGTGTAATTTGATAGTATTTATAGTACAATGACACCAGAATTCCCTGATCTGGGATATTTATTTGTTCATAAATCAGGCAGTCAAGGCTTGAATCTCCAGCAGCAAGTGTTGCTGGCATATATGGACAAATATTTACATCTTTTCTGATACAATACATTTAATAAGGATAAATCTTCAGTTATATTAAATCTGCAGTTTTCCATGAATAATGCATATTTGCAGCCTGSGACAATATGGATATTATACAGCTTTTCTTTTGATTTTTTATCCTGCTTTTTATTTAAGCCAATGATGTATAATAGAACTGAAATATTCATCAGATTTCAAACCYTGAATAAGCAAATCTTCAGCAACTTAGAGGGAAAAACAAGATTACGGTCATTACAGCGCTTACCAACTAAGATAGCTATATTGTAAATACATTACTAATAAATCAAAAAATGTATTTTAAGTCTTCTCTTTCCTTTTTTATTCTACCTTCCATAAGACAAGTGTCTTTCAGCTTTAAGTGTTCAGAGAATAGAGCAGTCAGTCTGCTTCCTGTACTTTGAAATGCAAAACATCTTCTTTTTCCACCTGTGGGCAAAATCCAYGTGTACCTGCATATTATACTCAGTGCCATGATGTAACAGCCTAGTAATCCAACACCTGTAGTGAGATTAATAATTTCAGTTCAGTAATGCATTCACACCTSCTTATTAATGCTATTCATTTGCAGATGCTAATCTCGTGCCCAGGCTTGGGCAATACTAGGGAAAAGCCTCTTCCTTGAGGAGATTAGTCTCATTTAGGTATGAYTGAAAGAGCAGTTGAAGCCTAGGAGCCATCCTAGACTTCTCAATGAGATCTTCAGAGCTAACTAACATCAGCTGGAGGCCACTGGTGATTCAGTACCACAGCTAGATAATAACATTTGGCATAKTATCACCTGGGACAGTCTGTTTCCTGCAGGAGTTGAAAATAACCTGGAGAAATTGCCTATTGYAAGGGCTGTTAATCTGTGGTGGAGCCAAGAGGGAAAAGAAAAACACCTAACTCTTCCAAGCAAGGCACTGGCAAACTTAGCATTGAGGGTTGTCTTTAGACAGCTTTCCCATGGCAAGTTTTCTTTACTGCGTCTTGTGACAGGAAGCTGAAAAAAGAGGAGGCATCTGTTGAAGAGCAACTGTGAGTTTCAAGAATAAAGCCATAGTGTTGCAGAAGAGTTTGGGTAGGAAAGGTTCTGGCTATTTTATCAGGTCGAACCTCCTCCTCAAAGCAGGGCTCGCTTTAAAGTTGGCTCAGGTTTCCCAGAGCCTTGGCTCCTTGAATTTCAAAAGTCTTCAAGGATGAAAATTGCACAGATTCACTGGGCACATATTTCAGGGTTCAACCACTTGCACTGTTTTTATTTGTTTGTTTGTTTCATTGGTTGATTGATTTTCCTTATATCCACCCAAATCTCACTATTGCAGCTGATATTCTGAGTTCAATCCTGAATATCCTGTATATCCTTCCATTAGATATCCTCCCATTTGCTTGAGATAGCAACTACCTTTCCACCACCACACACCTCAGACATCCTAGATGGACAAACCCAGAGTCATCATCTCCTCACACCTCATGTGCTCAGGCTCCTGAGAATCCTTAGCAACCCTCTGCTGAATTTGCTCCACTTTGTCAATCAGACAAATACCCAAAATATGTTTCAGAAGTAGCTTCCCAAGCAGTCAGCGGAGGAGAATAATTTTCCCTTGACCTGTAGCAGGGAGACAGAGCTAGGAAGTGAACTCATGCTCATGAGGATGCTGTTGAAAAGAAAGGATGGAAGCCCAGATGGAAACCTGAGTTGACATGACCATCTGAGAACTGTGAAGATCTGAATAATCTTCACAGACTTCAGATATTTAGGTGCTTATTCAAACCCCACTTCTGAAGTTCATCCATCCCTAAGTAACAAAAGTAGTTTCAAAATGCTTCTGTTTTCTTCCATCTCTTCTTCTTTCATTGGAAATTTTTTTACTGAGAGAAAATGATGGTCTTTTTGCTTTTAGTGAGCACCATAAACACATTGCTATGGAAACTAGAAGTTCAATAATTTAGCATTAAAACTTCAGGAAAAGAAAGAGTAGGTACAAACAGGCCCACCCTAATTTATTTATATAAGGCTTATTTATATTAATTTACTGCTGATTTTGATTAACTGTGTTTTTCATGTGTACTATAACTGTTTTGTAGAAATTTGCCTTTTTGTCACATAATTCATCAAGATGAAATGTAAACTTCTTTCAGCATGACACAAAGCAACTGCTTATTTGCTTTCATGAAAATAGAAATAGAAGCATTACCAACTTCAATTTATGCAGATACACACAATATACATCTATATGTGTATGCAGGGAAAGGACTTTCTAGTGATGAGAAATGATGATTTGAACAGTTTCACRTGTCCAATATGAGATACTTAATGGACTCAGCACATCCCAGAAATTTTGGCCTGCTAGGCACCCTAAGTATTAACTCTCCATGACTATTAATTAATGACTGTGCAGATAAAATGCTCAAGCTACAAAACAACCACATGAAAATTATGAAAGCAAATACTTCAGTACAAGTAAAAATAGAATCAATCCRATGCATAATGAAATCTACATGTTACTAAAATCATACAAGTCCTTTAACAAAATAAAACTAAATGTTATTTTCATATTATCTCACTGGCTTATCCAGAATAGAGCACTTGATCTAGAGCAGAGATTTTATCTGGTAGAAACAGCTCCCTAGTTATATCTCAAAGTATATGACTATCCTTAACTTATCCAATGTACACACACTCTTGTAAGAAATTATTCCAAGTTAGATCTATTTCAGAATTATTGCAAGTTAGATCTATTTCAGAATATGGAATACTTGTTAGTACTGCATTTACATGACTCCACTACTGCAGTATTATCCATCACAGAAATATCAAACAACAGTTTTCCTAAGTATCTTAAAAAAACATGATCTGACTCCAAGGACACCCAGTACCAAAACTTGCTAGTAAGCTGCTTGTTACCTAGTTTGTAAGCATTTCAAATGATATATGAATGTGCTACAAGGTTAATTACACCATTACAAATCTTATTAACACCATTATATTACACATTAATGGTTAACTACACCATTAACAAATCTTATGCCTTCTCTCTTATGCTGTCTTATGCCTTCTGCTACACAGGAAGACACAAAACTGTTAGTAGGGACTCTCAGAGGTTTCATTTTTTTGTTTGTATACCTCACCCTCATCAGTAAAGGCTTAAACACATACAGTAAATGCTGCAATGAAGTGAGTGCTAAATTTGAAAGGATTTCCTTGCAAGTTATATCAGCTGGGCTATTATCTTTTTGTACCACCCTCTTTCWCCTTGATGGACTTTAAGATTTTGTTTTGCTTTGCTTTAACCAGGTTTGGTTTGCAGACTAACAATAGAAAGTCTTGGACTGGCCTTGTGCAAGTTAACTCTGAACACAAGCAAGGTGAGCCTGGCATAGAGAGACAGTGCAGATGCCACCTGGGTATCACTTCTGGAGCCCAACTGGCAGAGTCACCCATTCTGTGCTCTGCAGAGCATCTATATTGGCTCAGGCCAATAGGAAGCTGGGAGCCTGTAATATTTTCCAAAGCCTTTAAGTGGAGATTAATTCCTTTCAATATGAAAATGACTTAGGACTTTTGATAGACTTTCCCCTTCCAACCATCAGACACAAGGGCCATGTTACCCCTCAGTTCCTCAGTGCATCGAGACTGTGAAACAACCTAGGGCACTATGTAAAACATAATCTCCACTTGGAGACTACGAGTTGCAGGATAGATTCATCAAGTATAATCCAGAGGATGGCAGGTTGGATTCAGCCCACAGGAAAGACCTTCTCCATCTTGTCAGTCCTGCGGCACCCCTACACAGATATCTGCTTTTAGCAGGACTGCTTCTTGCTCATGATCACTCCCTACTTCTGTCCGGTCAACAGCAGCAGCTGCCTTGGCTTCCTCTGGGATATTGCAAGCTTKGCTCATGTTGCTGCCTAGAGGGAAGTCATTTTAAGGTGTAAAATGGTTGTGTGTAGGGTGTAAGATTGTGTAAGGTGTAAGACAGCTGTGTGGAAAAAGACCATGGAGATAAGCAACCTTATCCCTGGRTCCAGAGCACAGCTGCCGAGGTTGGACTGAACTGCATTGGGAACAAACTAGCTCCTAGAAAACATAGATTGCGTTATGTAGACTGAGTTGCTCCTCTTCTGTTTAGAAAGAGTGCTCCTGGCCAAAGTCCTGAGAGTTTTTAAAAGGTATTCACTCTCTGTTTATTCATACATAATGTATACTGATGGTATGAAATGACTTTCCATTAAGAAAACCATTTCTGAAAAATACTCTTTGTAAAAATACCAAGGTATAAAGACTGGTGACAGCAATTGTAGAATGGAATCTGCATTTCAATTAATTATTTAGACTGAAGATTAAATGCTTCAAGGTGGAAGAACGTTATTGTTCTGTTTGAATTCTAGTTGTCATGAATCAGCATAGTTTGAGAACTAACCCTTCTATGATGGGATGACAGGCTGGCTGGACAAGGATGTTGTCTACCTTGACTTCAGCAAGGCTTTTGACACTGTCTCCCATAATATCCTCATACGGAAGCTCCAGGAGAGTGGACTAGATGAGTGCACGGTGCGGTGGATCGAGGGCTGGCTGGATGGCAGAGCTCAGAGGGTGGTGATAAATGGGGCTGAGTCCAGTTGAAGGCCTGTGGCCAGTGGTGTCCCCCAGGGGTCAGTAGTGGCCCCGGCGCTCTTCAATTTGTTCATCAATGACCTGGACGAGGGCACGGAGTGCACCCTGAGCAAGTTTGCAGATGACACCAAGCTGGGTGGAGTGGCCAACACTCCAGAGGGCTGTGCTGCCATCCAGAGGGACCTGGACAGGCTGAAGAGTTGGGCAGAGAGGAACCTCATGAGGTTCAATAAGGGCAAGTGTAGGGTCCTGCACCTGGGGAGGAATAACCCCAGGCATCAGTACAGATTAGGGGTGGACCTGCTACAAAGCAGCTCCACGGAGAGGGACCTGGGAGTCTTGGTTGACACCAAGTTAACCATGAGTCAGCAGTGTGCCTTCGTGGCCAAGGCCAATGGGATCCTGGCCTGCATCAGGAGGAGTGTTGCCAGCAGATCAAGGGAGGTGATTCTGCCCCTCTMCTCAGCTCTGGTGAGGCCGCACCTGGAGTACTGTGTGCAGTTCYGGGCTCCCCAGTATAAGAGGGACGTGGAGCTTCTSGAGAGGGTCCAGAGAAGGGCAACCAGGATGATTAAGGGAATGGAACATCTCTCGTACGAAGAGAGGCTGAGTGAGCTGGGCCTGTTTTCTCTGGAGAAGAGACGGCTCAGAGGGGATATGATTAATATGTATAAGTTCAGGAAGGGAGAATGCAGGGAGGAAGGGGACAAGCTGTTCTCACTGGTGGCCAGCGACAGGATGAGGGGTAACTGCCACAAGCTGGAGCACAGGAAGTTCCGTCTCCAGGTGAGGAGGAACTTCTTTACTGTGAGGGTGACAGAGCAGTGGAACAGGCTGCCCAGGGAGGTTGTGGAGTCTCCTACTCTGGAGGTCTTCAAAACCCGCCTGGATGCCACCCTGTGTCACATGCTCTAGGTGTGCCTGCTTGAGCAGGAAGGTTGGACTAAATGATCTCTAGAGGTCCCTTCCAACCTTAAATATTCTGTGATTCTGTGATTCTGTGATTCTGTAACCCACTGGAGTGGTTGAACCCAAATAATTTGCTTCCTTACTGATAAATATCATCATATGGTCCAGAGAATGGTGCTGATTCAACCCACCATGAAATGGATTGGTAACAAAGGAGCACAGCATGTCAGGACAAGCAGAGTGGGGTTGTGTTCCCTATAACAAGGCAGATGTTATTCACAGAAGATGCAAATCTGAGCTTGCTAATTTTCTCTGTTTCTAGCTGATACATGTTGATTTAGAAGGGGTCATGATGRCAGGAACCCAGCTACTGTCAATCCTAAACCCCAGCATTAGCAAAAGCAATTGTGCTTATTAGAAATCTGTCTAATGGGAAGTGCATGATAATATTCAAAGAAACAGCAATTAATCATGCAATAGCATGATTCATCTATATTTTGCACCAAATGRAATGTGAAAATGAATGTAAGGGCATTTTAAATATTAGAAAGAAATCTGTACTGAAGTGCTAGTGCTGGGGGGAAAATGATGGCTTCAGTTTATAGCAGAACAACACTTGAAAATGATGTTCTATGCTACCTTTGTGTAGTTTTTTGGGGTCTCTTAATAATGATGATATTTGAAGAAATCAGTACTGTTTCACCATTGTGGCAATGTGCGTGTACAGGGTGCTTTAGTGAAAATAGAGCCAAGACTGTGTGTTAAACAGGGCGAGGCAAGAGCCACATCCCACCAAGAAACCCACAAGTTGAAGGTGTCAAGACAATCTTTCATTTTGGACTTGCCCCATCTTATGTCATCAGGTGCTGTGGTGGCAGTCAAGAGTCAGTACAATGTGAGCCCTGCTTTATCTGATCAGGCTATTTCCACCAGCAGCATGGAATGTGATGTTCCTCCTTCTTACCYCAGGAGACGAAGCACAGGAACATTCACTTGCCATGCCCCTCTTCAAACTTTTTAAGCTATGACCTTCCAGGTGATGGATTCGTGCTTTCAGTGAAAGGGAAAGTAGCTCCATCTAACAATTTACTTTTTGTTGCTAGACTTTGGCCACCACCTAAGTACCAAAACAATCAGAAAGTATTGTTTATTAAAATATTTCTGCAAGAAGGCATCCAGACAACTTTACAAAAGAAGCAGTCCTGACAGATGTTAATTAATCCCTTGATCTTTAATTTGAGGGCTAGTATTTAGTTCCATAAGAAAACATCTGCACCCAAAAATCAAATTGAACAGACTCACTTCAAAATAAAACTTTTACTTGGACCTAAACTCTCTGCTCTGCCCTCAGTAAGCAGAACCATGATTCAGTTATAACCCTGAAAGATACAGCATTTGAAAGCTCAGCCTACAGATTCAGTTCAGAAAATATTTTCAGTAACATCAGTAGATATTTTTTTGCTGAATGAAGACTTCTGTTCTAGAAATTAAAACAGGTCAGGACAAATTTATTTAGGTGGAGAAGGTTTGTAGGTTTGCATATTTCTTTGTTCAACTCCAGGTGGATATAATTCATTTCCCTGCCAAAGTCTCCAACTATTAGGCCAGTGGTATTCAATCCATTGCCTAATCCAGCAAG
>NW_020454538.1:4528931-4663239 GCF_003342845.1 Nothoprocta perdicaria | reverse complement strand
AAAAAAAAAAAAAAAAAAAAAAAAAAAAAAAAAAAAAAAAAAAAAAAAAAAAAAAGCTCTCTAAAGCTTAGTGAAAACTACCATTTTGATTTAGATTTTTAAAACAGATCAAACACATGATAAAGAAATTATAAAATAGATCATAGACCAGAGAGAAAGAAAAGTAATTGTTTGTCTCATAAGTTGTCTTTAGGGGAGAAAAATTAGAGAAAACGCCTGGAAGAGCTCTGATTACTCATACCCAGTTAGACTATGRATGATGTCCAGTATGAAAGATTTGGAGCATGGAAGAATTAAATTTCATGTTTGTAAAAACATTACAAGAATTTCTAACATTCACTGTAGCGAGAAAAGTATTTCCTTGTTGAAGCTATGCGTGTAATAGAAAACAATTTTTTCTTTACTCAATTTACCTAAAACTCTAGCAGATATGTGTACAGACAAGAAAGCCCAAATCCTGTGTTTTATCAAAGTGACAAAGACTATTCATAGAAAGCAAATTTTGCATCTTACAAGCATTTTACAATTTCCACCTGTCTCATCATGAAGATCCCAGTCAGAGACAGACAAGGGATATGTTTGACCTTATGGATGGAAACCCTGAGGAAGGCAAAGTGATAGCACATTAATTCAAATATTAATGTTTATGAAAATGAAAGACAGTCTATTGATGGGGTTACACTGACAGCACAGAGAGCTTGGTCTTTTCCTTGCACTCCAGACTATCAAAGCTAGTAATTTCTGTTAAGAAGCATCTTTTTGTCCCCAGAGCACAATACTAGTTTGTGGATTATAAAACACAGAGAGCACCCAGTGGGCTCCAGCCTACCACAATATATATTTCAGTTTGAAAGCAGAGGTCTGCAAGCTCTGGAAACCAGAAGAGTTTACAAGTTTAAAAACTGGTGGAAAGAAGCTRTTTGACATCAGAAAACCAATCTAAAAAAACAAGAGTCTTATAAAAACTTAGTACAAAATGTACAATACATACAATTCATAGGCTAGTAATCTGTATTAATCATTTTTTTTTTGCAGAGCTGTCACCTCTCCTGTAGGCATAAATATTTACACTCTGTGGCACTCAATTAATTTAAAAGACCATCTAAACTTGCATCTATTGGCTACTTTTCTCTAAATAGTCTTCTTTTCAATCAAAATTGTAGAACTGCATATGAAGAACTAATAGAGATTGAAGCTAAAACTGTTTTCCTTGCACCCAATCTCACATTAATATACTACCTGCACATACTCCTGTAACGGCACAGTGGTGGATTTCAGAAACTCTGCCTGAAGATTAATAACTATTGTGTTCATTTATTTCATATTTTAAAAGAGAAGTTCTTTTGTTTTGAAATGCCAAACACACTACCGAGTTTTTTCAACAATGACTTTACCCTAGTTGACATTCTCTACCATAACAAGCAGGGAATGATATAGTTTCAATGCAGAACAAAATGTCATCAGAAAACCAAAAGGTCTGTCCTTAAATTTTGAGTGCTTCATTTCAAATGGAAAATACAATATCTGAAAGAAATTGTTTTTTTATTTTACAAGTATGTGATTTATAAGCATATGATCTTATCTTATTGTTTTTCACAAGGACACTTTCAGATCACAGAATTATAAATTCTGTTAAAAAAAACAAACACATATACTCTGGTGTCAGACCTGAAAAAACAGTGAGTAAGGGAGTATTATAATGGTTCAGGAAGAAAACATGTCTCTTTGAGATCAGGTCTTCTGGTACCTAGTAGAGTTTTGGACTGTAGTTGTCTGGCTCACCTACTGAAGGTGATTTTTACATCAGGACTAAAAAGTCAGAGCAGGAGGTCTGAGGGGGTCTTTTGTCTGTATGTGTCCAATTGATGGTGACACTCAGATAATTGAAACGTGATGAAACATGTCACAACAACAATCACAAAATGTGTGAACATTTGASAAAAAGAATCAGTTTGCAGTTTCAGTCTGTGTCATTCAGTTTGCGTTCTAGTTTTCACTCTACTTCCCTTCATCTTTTTAATCACAAGCACTTTGTGTGATTTGGTGAGATTTCTTTTCCTCCTGCTTAAATCTCTCATTCTACTGCTTTTTCAGTTGATCTCAAGAACTGGAGCTTATTCAACATATAACTTATTAAAAAGAGCTGAAGATTTGGAAAAGCACRATGGGAAATATCCTTTCATCTTCAATATTTCCCTGAGCTTTCTACAAAGACTCCTATATTTCTCCATTACGTAAATTTGCAAAAGTATGCACTGTCCTAATTCCATGAAATATATATATTTTTAAAATTTGTATTGCTGATAGTAACTTAGAAGTGAAGTGAAAGGAATGGAAGATATTTTTGGAACAGCTGAGATGGACACAGTAATCCACTCTGATCTCCTTTGTCACACAGGACACAGAAATTCAACTCCAAATTCAGAACTCTTCTGGAGATATACCTACCCTTGATTAAAGGCTGCAAGGGATAGAGAATATGGTACATATCCAGCAAATTGCCACAATGATTATTTGCCTTGAGTATTAGTAATTATTTTTCATATTTCTGCTGATTTATTTTTGAATTTTCATTTAATGTAACCATCARTATATTATGATACACATGCAGAAAGTGTTGCAATTTTTCCTATTATATCGCATCAATGATTGCTGTTTTTATAACTAGTCTTGGAACAATTAATGAGATTCCCTCAAATTTCCTTTGAAAAATAACATTGTTAATATAACATTGACCTAATTAAAAGGTTAAAAGTCTAAAATTCTTTTCATAATAATGCAATTAGAGTTGACATTCTTTCACATTCACCAGATGTGAAATTCATTTCACAAAATCCATTACATACAGTAGGTTTCAGGATGAAAAATCTCTGATGAAGTTTCAGGTTTATGAGCTGAGGCAGATATTTAATTAGAATTATCTTGTAGCCTTAAGGCTAAAATGTATCCACAGTCTGGAAAAGGGGGAAAATCATGACTGTAACTGCAAGGTGGAAATAATTTCAAAATCAGTGACCATTGCATCAAAATAGATTAACTCAAGAGTCTTACCTAACATCTCCTTTTTTCACTTTACAGGACAGCTTCTGCCACACTTGTAGTGCTAAATAATCCCTTTCACAGACATATGCTGTAGAAAGTGGCCTTTTAAATAATATTTCACTTTCATGCTAGTGATCAGAAGGGAATGAAGAAATACCAGGAGAAAAATMTACATGGCCCAGCAAATCTCTCTTCTGTTCCACTACTTCTCCACAGAAAGTGCCAAGATTCCTATTTGAAGTACTCAGCTGCCAAATCAGCTTATTCCAGCCTTTCTGTTTCAGCCATTGATTAAGGCTGTAAGCCTCTGGTAAACACCATGGAATGTGATATTAACCTCATTTGACTTTGCAGTTTCCATTTTTATAGGTTGCTGCTGCTTTTTAAAAAATGCTCAACTGTGTTTTTACAAATAGAGATAAAGAGGAAAAATTAATTTTATTACTTAATTACTAGATCATAAATATCAACTTTAAAATTGGAGGAAAATATTACAGTATATGTTGCTTCATATATTAGGCAGCACAGAGCCAAGCCTTCTTTCTGGAGTCACAGCTGGCAAATTAGAGTGTCTGGATATGGATTGCTGAGCAAAGAGCAACCACAAACAGTCAATCCTATTGCTAGCTCAGAAGTGTTAAGAAACATGCAATGCATTTGCAAAGAAAAATAAGCAAAATAATGTTTCAATAAATTCTTCAATTACAATTACTTCTGAGAACTGAATACATTTAAGTACACTAGTAAAACAAGAATTTTAAATCTTTTCTGTGCTAAATACTGTACTTCATAAGGTTTCTCATTTTTTAAGGTCAAGCAGTCAAAATGATCGTTCAATTGACCTTTTTCATAAAACAGGTCATCACATTCCACCAACAAATCCTACAACAGACACAGCTTTATAAATATCTTGCATATATAGAACATATTTTTGTGAAGGAATTCAAACTTACGTGAAAGATTCAGTTAATGAAGGTTTGCCATCTCTCTCAGCAAGTATTTCATCGTTTATTAAGCGTAAAAAGAAATACTCTGCATTTCACCTTTTTATAGGTTTAGTATTTGACTATTTAACTGTAATCAAATTCTCATTAATATTTTTAAGTATTTTTCTTATAAATCACAATCCACAGCCAACATATGTGATCAGTATGTCAAATCATTCTAGATAACATTTATGCAGTATCTCTGTGCTGAGACTGATATCTTAACTTGCTTCTTGTGTGACCTGCTTTGGCTAGTTTTTCTGTTGATTAGCCGCCTCTCCAGCTGTCTCTGCGTGAGGATCTTCCAGACCTTATCTCAGTATTGCAGTTCTCTTTGCTTCCAGGCCTTGGACTGTAGAATTGCTCAGTGTTCTGCAGTGGTTTCACTAATGACATTTAATGAGAAAATCTCATTTTCTTGTTTCTTCCTAGTGTTTATTTTTTAAAAACTACAATTCCTCAGAACCTCAAAGGAAGCACAAGTCTGGGCTACCTAATGCTTTCAGAATCATTACTTCTAGAATACAATATAATASTCTGAATTTGTCTACCGTAGTTTTGAGGTTTGTGACCTCTCCTTAGGCGTGATTCTCCATAAGAAAATCTTTTTCTGATAATTTCTGGAACCTACTTATTCTTTTCATTAGAAACTTATGACAGCCATGGAGAATAGTGTTTGATATGGGATGCTSAGTATTGGCTAACATTTCTTTGTATTCAACAACCACAAGTAATTGCCTTTTACTGAACCTTTGTGGTATGTTACATGTCCACTTGAAAATATATTCAAGATTTCTATATGTTTTTCTTTGACATTTTTGTTAAAGACAGTCTCTGCTAGGCAGCCAGTTTTTGATGTTCCCTTGAGTAGATTTTTCAACAAAGGTGGTCCTTTTAGAAAGGTGGAAGCAGCTATAGCAGTTGCCCACTCTTGTCAATGCCCGCAGAGTTTGCACAGTGGCTGAACACTAATCCAGGAAGCATGGGTTGTGTTTCATCAGTCTGAGAATGCTTGAGTAAGTCCCAGGACTGAATCCAAACCACCAGAGAGAAGGCAATAATATACCATCTGCCTCCTCTGAGCTTCTCTTTAACCTAAGAGCAGACCGGACTGGGACTCACATTTGGAGATAGGTAGGAACAGTAAGCAAATTCAATCTGAAGTCCTATTAGATGCTTAACAGCAGTTTGTTCTGTCAAAATAACTATTCCCATTTACYCATAAAAGCATAAAAAGAAAGTCAGCTCTGATGCTGATTACCTGCCCTGCCAGCTAGGTTACGTGTCCTGCAGTAAAGGTGAGTGTCTTGCTAAAATAACTCAGGTTGCCTTTGCCAACGAGGCGGAATTGTGAAGAAACTTCACAATTTTGGACTGTTCACAAAACAGTCCATTTTTGGTCCTAGTCATGGCTCACTGAAGATGTTTGCACTATCCTCAGATTTCAGTTTACTCCAGAAAATGACTGTCTTTTCCCCAAGGGTGAACTTGTTACCTCTGTTATTTACTCAGTTCTGAGACCTGTTTTTTAATTTTTTTTTTTAAATAAGCCTCAGTATTGCTGCCTTGGAAAATGCAAGCAGCACATATGTCCAGGGAAACAGCACTTCTGCCCAAGCAGAAAGGTACTTCCTGTATAAAAATGTTGTGTTGCTGCTCCAGAGCACCAGATTAGTCCCTTCCTGAGCTGATGGGTCTGATTTTGCATGGTGCTGCTCCAGCTTCACTTGCTCCCTTCGCAACATCCCTGAGAACTCAAGTCATGCAGCAGTGAATCAAGCTGGAAAAAGGTGTGGTGGGAGGTTAATTTCCCTCCTACAATATTTCACAACACTGAAAGCAACAAAACTACCTTATATTAACTGAAAGAAATATGATCTAGCTCTCAGCTCATCACACAAAGAAGTGCTATATCATTCAAGAGCTGCTTGAAACAAAAGGTTCCAAATTTATAGCTTGTAGTTCTTTCCTCTGACTTTTGTTTTTAATGACAAGTATTTTTTAAAATAGATTATTAAAACATTGTAAAATCCCTTGCTGATTTCATGCAAAGAAGAGACATAGGAGAAGAAAAATAGGTCAAGTAATATTCAATGAAGACATATATTTCAGAGCACCTGCAATTAAAACATTGAGACCCACAGCTTTCTGAATGCCCGCTCAATATAGATGAATTCATCTCAGTCTCCTGACTGTAGTGACAGCAATGACATTTGGGAGAGTTGGGATACAGTTGTGGGCATTGCAGCTCTGTAGAGTGACAAACAAGGTCTCATCTTTTTGCTTTAAAATAAATTAGCCAGAATTTTTTACTAATGCTAAAAAGAAAAAAAAAAAAAGTGATTGAAACAATTGCTTGGTTTATTTGCTTTTACTTCTTAATGCTTTTCTTTCCTAACCCTGCCCTTTATGATGAGTACTTTATATATGACAATGTGACAGTAAATAGCTTGCATTAAACTTAACAGTTGCTAGCAACTGTCTATTTATGCTAATCTACAAGGAAAATGATGAACTACTGAAGAACTTCTCTATAATTCCATGTATGTCAAAAGAAGCTCGTGATAGGAATACTTTTATTCCGAGCCTTTTAGCTCAAGAAATAGGTTTAGAACTCAGCAGATCTGCTCCGTATTAGTTAGGGAATTATAACTTCTCTGCATTTCCAGAACATTATGCTCAATAATAATCTAAAATGGTACTGATTTCTCTGCTGCATTGTCAAGTTACCCCATCTTAGTAACAAGAAGCACGGTATGAAACTAGTGAAAAAAAGCTGCATAATTGTTCAATTTTTGTATAATCGAGTTTCCCAAATCTGCCCTCGGATGCTGAAGCACAGTTCTATCTAATTTACAAGACTCATACAGATATCTGAAACAAAAATCAGCACTTACTGTTTAATTCCATCACAAATCTGCTTAGTACATTAACATCATTATTCTGTTATAATATTATTACTATTTTCTGGGCCAGTGTTCCCTGATGCAAGTCTTCCCTAAAGGCTTTAGCTCCCCTGACATATAAAGGACTTCAAACTGAAGATCTAATTTTGATCCTTGTGTTATTTCTCCATTTTGCAAGAAGGAATGAGGTTGTGGCAGCAATAGCAGCTGCGGGAGGGTGAATGATCTGGGGTTTGCCTTCTAACAATAAAGCTAACCTGTGCCTTTCCTTATGTCATTATCAGTCAAATTTGTTGTAGCTCTGTTTAATGTTATCCAAAATAGTTCCCCACAGTGCTAGGTGCTTTATGAACACAAGCAGAGCATGATTACTGCCCCAGAGTTTAAAGGTAAAATAGGATATGATAGAAGACCCATCCAAAAACGGAGTCAAAGAATGAGGAATATTGTAATAGCTCAAGTGTTTGGGGCTCTTGGAAGGAGAGGGAAGAGAGCAGGACACTGAGGATTCTGGGAAAGGAATTAGATTGGTGAAAAGGAAGGAATAATGAGGAGGAATTTTGTGAGAGAATGAGTAAAAGAAACACAGAGACTGAAAATGAGATAATAGAGGTGGGAGCTAATTTCTTATGACAGCAGGTACACAGGAGTCCTTCTAAAAACCCAAAGCCCCTAAACCAATGTCAAACAGGTGGTCTCCACAGTACCCAATGTGGTTCCCCCAGTGTGTACCACCCTTTGTGGTTCAGGGGTCCATGCTCAGTCACACTCATCTACCGGTGAAGCTCCCCTGAGATCCTTTTACACAACTGCAGTTCAGCACCTAGACTGTAATAACGACACAAAAATATTTAATTCTATGATTTGGGGGTTTGGTTTGTAAGAAAAATTTCATTTTCTAGGGTTTTGTCATTCAAGGTACATCCCCTAAGACAAGCATCACAAAATACTGCCTATATAGTATCCAGAACACGGTAAAGCTAAGGATGATACGACAAAACAAACGAACAAAAAGCCAGGTTAAGTTTACCTTCAGGCAAATATTTAAGAATTTAAAAGGATCAAGACTATAATGAAATAAAAAAACACATGCCCTTGTGCCCTATTCAGTGCAGATCTGCATTTGAGAAGCCCTGCTTTGTCAGGGCAAACACAGTCAATGACTATTCTGCCAGGCTGAGAACCCTGGGATGGGAACATCTTCTGCAACATAAAAAGAATTCATCATTTCAGATTCTTTGTGAGTTCCAAGTTTTGCAGCCTAGCATAATAAACAATCTATCTAAAAAAATATTATTTCCCCTWTAGGTGTTTTTGTTAGAAATTATCTTAAAAACTATAAAAAAGTGATTTCAAATCATGTTTAAAGATTTTCCTCTTTGATTCATACACACAAGTTTGTTTAAAAAATAAACTTTTCTGTGAGAGAATATTAATAGCGAGTCCTAGATCTTATATTACTGTAAGTATAACATGTTGTTGAATGAATGTAGGTATATTTATATGTACATTAGAAACTGAGGCAGCTGCAACTGCATGCAACTGCATTGTCAGCATGAGTCTGTCATTAATAATGATGATATGGGAGTATGTTTTATAGGTATTGAGTAGCCAGATTGGATCTCAAATTTGTCACTATATCATAAGTTGTCCGCACTAGAGATTTGTTAACAAGATTTCTGTTTTAAAAACATTTGTTGAGAACAAGTCTAATTGTAACTGTTTGTGTCATTGAAAATGGAGTTGTGGTGGGATGAAGCCAACAAAAGAACAGTGCTGAAGAGTGTTGCTATCTAATAAGCTTGCCATTGAGTCTTGACACTCCAAAAACATCCCAAATAACACATCACTGAATACTTGCCTTTGTTCCAAAAAATAAAATGAAATCATATATCAGGAATGACATTCTGCCTGATGTCAAATGAGCAGGTAGAGTTGAACTAGCTATCGCAAGACATGCTTTTAAAGGATCTTCCATCATCATACACATGCTTGATGCCAGTCCAGTGAGATAACCAGATAAATGGCCAAAGTACATGAATTAATTTCTCTGCCAGCTGTCTCTGCCCTCAGATGCTTAATCAATTTGCTTTGTACAAACTGACTGGCTGAGGCTACAGTTGAAGTCTTCCTCATATTCCCTTGATGTATAAAGATACTTCCTCTTCAGACATCACCTCTCAGCTTGTCATGCATTGTGGTTCCTAGCTGCTTAATTAGCTCATCTTGGATTGCTTGGAAGAATTCAGGATTTACTGCTGACACTGAGCTTCTTTTACTTGGCTCCTGGAGGGATGGCACTTGGAGATAAAGATGTGGATGTTCATCTGTTACTATGGAGATAAGAGGAGTCAGCATTTGCTCTTGTCCCACTCATGCACACTGACACTTCTGGGTCTCTGTAGTAATAGTGGAATTTCTTAGCCGATCTGCCCTTCTCCAGGATGAAAGAGCAGTGATCAAGGACTGAGATGCAAGGAGTAGTTCAGGTGACTGCAGTTAGATCACACAAATACACCCAATTAAACAGCACAATGTTTCTTCTCTGTGTACCACAAAACCAAATTAAGACAACAGTTATAGTTGATATTTGCTGAAAACTAAAATAAGATGTTATAGTTTAAGAAAATCAAGTCTTGAGTTCACAAAAATTGACTACATATTTCAGAGATTGCAGATTTGCCTCTGTCCTTTCAAACTCTTTTAGGCTCAGTGAATTAATTTTGTCTGTATAAAGATTTTTGTTATTTGTTTTATAAACTAATTAATTGCATTTTCCACAAATTGGGAGCTGTAATTCTTAAAATTATTGTAAGAGAACACAAAGGATGTTGAGAAATGATTAAAGCACAAAATTGCTTACAAACAGTCTTCAGTTACTGGAAGCTSTTGTCCAGGTAAAGGGGCCAAGTGTTCACAGCTGCAGCCAGAAATTATAGCTGGTTTTCACTCTTAATTGGAAAGATTTGGGATGCTGCCTGAATCAAAGGTRATTATACATTTCCTGATGAATACCAATACTTCAGGAGCAGATTGCAAGATGATATATTCACCCAAAGTTGGAATTTTTGCAAMATTTGCCAAGCTCTATCATCAATTAACTTTTCTATTATTTATATAATCAGAATAATCACAGAGAAAACTAAAGTCCTWAGAGGTAGATATGATGTCCGATGGCTCCTTGTCTAGCTGTCTGGTAGTATSAGTGTAGGAATAGTTAGGAAGGGAACTTGAGGGTTTCAGTGGCTGCACCACATAACGTGTTGAGGCTCTGGCATCCTTTTTATTTTTGCATAAAGGTTTGGGGTCTCTCCTTCAAAAAGACCCGAAGACCAGACCTTAAAACAATTTCAATGGGGACAGCCCATCATTTTGCTTTTGGTTCACTTTCCCAGATGTCTTATCAAAATGGGCCAAATCACATCTTTCTCTGTACAATAAAAAGGACTGGGAGAGATAAGAAGAGGAAAGATCCCTAACGATYCCAAATGAACATTTGAACAGCTGCTCAGTGTTTATGGAAAGATGCTCTGATGGTTCATGGAGTATGGAAATGAACAGGACAGTTACAAGCTGCATATCAGTCAAAGTCAAACRGAACAGCGAAGCAAATCATGGTGTCAGAGGGTGAGCTGAAACTCAGTAATGGATAATTAAAAGAGACAATCAGTCAAAATGGCAGAAAAAGATAATAATATGCAACAGCAGAAAAAAACAAGCAAAAAGATAAAGTAGGAAGCAAACAAAAGTTTATATGCCAGGACAATACTTTCTCTTAAGTTTACTTCATTGAGTTTTACTCTGTTAGCTGAGAGTCTGATGAACCTCCAAGAGGATTGGGTTAGAGATGTTCCTATCAATTATTCATCAAAGGCTAGGCCTTGACAGAAGCGTTGCCTGTGTTTCCTTGGTTAAAGTGAGGGAGCGTTCAGGTTCAGCGTGGCAATTGTGTGAAGGTGGGAGCCACAACATAGCCAGAGTTAGCAGGACCTGCCTGGTCACATGGGCACCACACAAGCCTTTGCAGGGAACAGGAGCAGCAGCAGCATACACGATGTTCTTGATGCTGAAAAGCCACAGAACTGCCAGCATGATTGCTCAAACGCTGTCGGTTGGTTTATGGTCATCCAGTGGATAACAAAATCAAGGCCCCAAAGAAAGGAAAGTTAAAAAGATTGAAGCTGGGAGCTCTCTTTCTCCTCCCTGACAGATGAAATTTCCCAGAGAGTAGTAGTAACCCAGAGCAACCAGAAAAATGTATTGAAGTTACAAGTTAATAATTACAGTGCTGCATTGTGCCTGTAGCTCTAGGGTAGAATAATGTGCTTTCTTGCTGTCCCACTTGGAAGTAGTGGAGATATCTATGGTGTTCTCGCTGCACACTCATGAAGCAAGCAGATCTTTAGCTTGAGATCAAGAGTGCAGTCCCAATTTCCATCTGGGACCATGCAGGGAATAAAATGCAGACAGAGGAAGGGTACTTTTCCTCCTTTTGAAGTTTTTTTGTCACTTGTGGACACATTCCAGCTCAAGATGGAGCACTTCATTTTTATTTAAAATGTACTTCCTAATCCCTTACAATTTTCTGTGCTGCTGTTAGCATCATCACATCCCTAAATTTCTTCTCAGCTTCTTTGGTTCTGATACTCCTATTTCTCACCATCTGTTTTAGAAAAGAGTTCTTTTCAGTCAATCGCTTAACTAGATTAGGGTCTCATTTTTCTTTGACAGCACAATGTGTATTATCATTATGATTTTTATTATCTACTCAGGAACTCAGAGCAGATTTTTATTCTCTCAGAAGTACTCCTCTCTGCAAAAGCCAAGATTAATTAGGCCTAAATTAGGAGCTTAGTCACTTAATAGAGAGTGATTCAGCCCACCTCACACCTAAACTGACCCTTCAAAGTACCTTGTTCTCTCCTTTGTCTGCGGAGGCAACCTAAAGTGATCAAGCTCATGATGTAGGTGTATTAGTTATATGTGAAATGTACCAGTTATATGTGCAAAGCTAAGTGGGAAGGACCGTAGACTTTTGCTTCTTGTGGCAAAATCTTAATTTTTTTTCTCTTGTTCATGACCGTTAATTCATTTTGCCTTCAATGACAGCTAATTCTATTTGTCTTTTTTTTTAATATATCCCCATAACATGCTAATAGATGTGCTTTTTAAGAAGTCTAATAGCAGCTGTTCAGTCTGAAAGCATGGTTTGTGATTCCATAGATTCTATAAAACAAAAACTTACATGTAATTTCATACATATGTAAATATCATTGAACTTGTAAACGGGAAAAAATAACTACCATTTAAATAAACATGTACAAAATATGTTTGCAAAACTGGGCTGTGCTCTGCTGAATCTGTGGATAATGTAGATAAAATGCCCACTATATATTAGTCATCCCAATTCTAATTTTTCTGTTTTACATTGTTTTTTTGTTGGTGTTTTTTGTCTCAGTGATTTGACAGATAAATAACTAGAAAGAAGGCAGCAATTCAATGGTTTCCAGGAGCCCTGTAGTGATTATAATGTACAAACTCTTGCCCAGTAGTACACTCAAAGTAACCTTGACTCTAATTTTAATCCGGACCCCTCATTAGCACACGTCAAACTCAGTCCAAAGACTGACCATCTCTCTTCCTCCTGCTATATCCTTTGTCAACTGACTTTAAAAACTCCAGCATTGCATCTGGGTCTTCTGTGCACCAGGAAATCGGAATGGCAGAACAGACTGACTCTGAAATCACCAGGAAGGTGAATCAGGCTCCAGCAAATTACTGTGAATCTGTGAAATAAGGCTGCTTGGATGTGAGAAATGCAGGAGCAGGAGAGAGACAACTTACCAACAGACCAGAGATATGAGGACATTCCTCTAGTTCTATTGACACAGTAAGTATTTCCTTGTTTTTCATTTACGGTTTCCTTTTAACTTTTCCAGCTCAACAGACTTAACATAGGCTGTGTTTGTGCCTGCCTCTTTCCTCTGCTATTCTTGCTATCCTGCACCATCAATCTCCTGTCACACTGCTAGCAAGCCTGGCAGCCCATCATTGATTTATTGAGAAATAAGTTTGCATGTCATTTGCTCAGGATTAAAAGGAAACAGGAAGTCACACTCAAAGGTGAATGAAATGCAAAGGAATATCATTTTCTCTCACAACAAGATCTTATCAAATGGCTTTTCAGGGATATATCAGGATTATTCTCCAATTCTGATTAAATAATTTACCCCGGATAGTCAGTCAACATAACCTGTTAAACTGACAAAACAGGAATAATTGCATACAAGCCACCTTGAAGAACAGGCCTGAAAGAGTTTATTTTGTATTCTATGGTCTTGGAATGAGAGGCTGACAAAAAAAAAAATAAAAAATAAAAAAAAATAAATTAGCCACTTAAGCAAGGGAGTGTTGTTCATTGCCTTTAAAGTGCCTCATTCTGAAAATATCCCAGGCAGGGATCCTACCTTTAATTCTACAAGAAGACACAAAATAGATGAGTGTCCACAACAGAAAAACAAAATGACTGAGGAATGGAGATATTCCAGGAGCTAAGGGGGCTTTGGAACCTCACTAGGAACTTAAGGAAGCATTTCTTCACTGTGAGGGTGACAAAGCACTGGAACAGGCTGCCCAGAGAGGTTGTGGAGTCTCCTTCTTTGGAGATCTTTAAAACCCGCTTGGATGCAGCCCTGTGCCACGTGCTCTAGGTGACCCTGCGTGTGCAGGGGGGTTGGATTCGATCACCTCTGAGGTCCCTTCCAACCAGCATTCTATGATTCTATGATTCTATGATTCTATGATTCTATTCCTAGTTTCCCATGCTCCTTCTATAGCATATAGCTATATACATAGCTGCTAACTGCAGCTTATAGCTCATCAACCCCATGTACCAAATGTAGCTGCATCCAACCTATGAGCTGATGAAGGAAGGGAGAAGCTGCAGCACCTTCATAGCATGTTTGTCCCTTTAGATGCTGTTCAACATAATAATGTGGCCCAAAAATGGAGATGGGAAAGAAACCCATTCACATACTCAGACGTTAGGGAATATAAAAGATGTGTGTTTCTGCAAGTATATTCCCTGGTGACTAGCAGAAAGGGATGCATAGTAAAATAGAGAACAAATCCAGAAAAAACTTGCAAAGCTGAGGGTCAGTGAGAGCGTCAGTGTATATCATTATAAGGCAAAGCCTCTAGGGGAAAGTAATCTAAACGTTGCCTGCAAAGGGTTGTGCTTGGAATTAGCAATGACAGCTTATGAAAGACTTCTTGAGATCATCATTGACAGGTCTCTGAAATCATGGAGTCACTCTACAGTGACAGCCAAATGCCAGATAAATATTGGTCATTATCAACAATTGAGTTGAGATCAGTATCACRGAAGACTTGTTGTACTGGCACCCTGCGTATTTTGTGTAGTTTTGGTCTCTATTTCATACATTAGATGGAAAAGCTAATGGAAAAAGTACAAAGAATATCAAGCAAAGTGATTAAAGGGCTGAAGAATCAGTCTCATGAGGAGCAACTGAGTGCRCTAGGATCTTCAGTTTGCAGAGGACAAGGCTGAAGGGGATATGACCAGTATATAAAATCATGAAAGCAATCAATAAAGTGAAAACAGAAGTGCTAATTACCAAATTCCACAGAATTAAAATGAGGAATCACTCATTGAAACTAGTAGAATGACAATGTAAATCACACAAAATAAAATTTTTACACAGTGGGTAGGGAACTTCTGAATTTTGCTGCAACAGGAGGCTTGTAGGCAGACARCCTAACTTCAGAAAGGAACTAGACAAATCCATAGCAAATAGATGGCCCAAAGATTCATTCTTTAACACGCCTAATGCAGCAATGATGACTGCAGGGAGAAGTGTGAAGTACGGAGGCTGCAAATACTGACCAGATTCACGTATTTTCCTCAGTCTTGCTTAATACCCTTTTCAGAGATTAAGTACAGGGATGGCTGGAGCACTTGTCAGGCCACACAGGGCATTTCTTATGATCTAAACCCTAACAAAGACATGTTTGAATAGCTGTGCAGTCCTTTGACTAGTCCTAACACTCACTGTGCAGGACATACAAGGTCCTAGTTCACCTCGGAGAGGTACCAACTCTTCAGGACACTGGTACAAATCATCATACAAATGCCCTGATCTTAATCTCCTGCAAAAAGTCTGAAGAGATTAGGAGGTCACGCTCATCATGGATGCATCTGCATTTTGAAATACATCCTAAGGTGATTCCAGTCCTTTGAAAGGTATTTCTAAGGCATTTTGCTGAGACACACAACAATTCGTACTTACAGCCAGTCCAGAATAAATGGTGTTTACAAAAATGATTGCAGGTAACTATTTCACACAGATAATTACAAATGTGTTCCTTATACTGGAAATCCAACCATCACAGGCTAAATGACCATCCCTCTCCCTTCTTTTATAAAGTCAAGATGACTGTAATTTCAATTTTTTAAAGTATGTTAGGTAAGTGGTAGATAAAGGTACACTATGAGTGTTATCTTTGTTTTCTGCAAATTATCTTCCACAAGCCCAAGAGAAAGACATCAAATTGCCTTAATTAAAAGTTAGCAGGCAGTACTGATACAGTTTAGTACAGCCAATCTATGTGGGTTTATCTTTCTGATGCTTTTTCCTATCTAATACATGTAGCCTTCTTTTGCATATTGCCTTGGATTGGGTTGAATAAACAAGTTGAAAAAAAATCATATTCCCTTAAAATATGTGTTTATTTTTAAATCTGCTGTATTACTCATAATATTACACCTGCAAGAAGAGTAAATTCTTGAATTAAAAAAGAACAATTCCTTGTGTAAGAATTACCATTACAAACAAGAGGAAATAGCAATAATATTGCTTTTGTTCTTGGAAAAAAATCAGACAGGGAAATCAGGAAGAAATAACACTTATTTACCTATAAGGAAGACTTCAAGTATCACCTCTATTAAACACTCATCCTTCCTTCCGGAATGAAGTGTTTTGCTACTGGGTTATTCMGGTACTCAGGCATTTAGAGGAATGYATCTCAAGATCTTGGACCATCCTAGATGGAGAGAGAAGAATATTCTCCTTCATCTAAATATATCTCTCAGTCTGCAATCCATCTGCAGACATTTCAAATACTCAGATGCAGCCTTCAAGTTTCTTTTCTTGAACCTGTTATGATAAATATTTTTTCTAGATTCCCTTTTCTGTACCCTTTTCTGTTGTTTGTTGTTATTTTAATAACATATAGCCCTTGGACATGCAGATGCTTTGTTGTCCTCAGTAGGTCAGAGGTAGTGTTTGACCTGAGATAAGAACATTATATAAAAAAGAAGGCAGAAAGGTAAAATAATACAAGCTATTTAGCCCTAGAAGGACAAAATGCAATATTTACTAACTTTCTGTTTTGTGTTTTGTGCTTTGAGATTAAATAAATAAATGAATAGATCCTTCATGAGTGGGCCCATCCTGATAATGAATTAACCATTTATGCTATAATGTGCAAAATATGTGATTCCTTGCTGCTCATCTCCCTCTTTCATGAAAGGCTTCTCAAAGCTGCCCACTATAACAGATCAGTGTTATCCTTGTGCGTATCCATCTTTCATACGGGTCACGTATCAAGATGAAGTTTTTCCAGCTGAGACTTCATATGCTGCAAACTATTTCAGACRGGGAACATTTTTCACTCTGATTGAAATCTGCCTTCTATTTATTACATTGCATAGTTCTTCCCTGCTGAAGTAACCCCAGTGGTCCTATTCCTTTTATAGAAGCTATTTCTAGAGACAGAGTCCACTTTCCATGGGTAAGGTTGGCGCTGTCTAGTTCTCAGAGTCGGCTTTCAAATAGTCTCTCTCTCATTAAGCTGTTTCTCCCTCTCATGTTGCCATCAATCTCAACTAGACAGAGCCCGTGAGACTCTATTTGACAAGACCAATGTTAGATTTTAGCCTTTTGTTAGTAAAGCACTGTATATACTTCCAGCACTCTATAAATACTTTATTATAAAAATATTAATATTAAGTAGGTAGAATGGGTTTGCTACAAGGGACAAGTAGGAACAGAATTATGTGGGGACATCAATGTCAGACTAATACCAAAAAACAGAAGCAACTTAATGTTCCCTGACATACTCAGTGTAGATGAGCCATTTTGTCATGAGATAAGGCTTTCTGGAGATTCAGCAGGGTCTGAAGAGATGGAAAGGAGGTTCAATCATGTGAAAGGCAGGTCAACATCATGAGGAGCTCAGGAAATAAAGGTGATGAGAACAATTATATGTGGTATAAAATATAAAAAATATCTAGAAAACTCCATTTTCCTTAACATTCCTTCCATAAAAGGAAGATGTACATTAAAATGATGGCATGTAAAATCTACAGAAATATCTTGATAACTTCTTTCAAAATGCTAGAAACTTCTACAGTGCTCAGCTTTTATTTGAAGATGGCTTCAGTCCTCCATGTACTTGAGAACATCACCAATGTATGTAGGTTTAGTGACATTTTGGACTGCTCACAATGCATCACAATGCAGAGGTTCTTGCACAAACGCAGTTTAAAAGCAGTGATTCCTCATTCTCTWCTAGGCAGTAGCATGAGACAGAGGCAGAAGGCAACCCATGATAAAACACAACCCATAAAATCACATAAAAAGCTTGTCCAAATTACCTTGTGGTTTCTTACCTTTATGATTAAATAACATCAGGAAATTGGAAGGATTTTCCATTTTTTCAAATGTATCCATTTGAAATGGCTATACCTATAGCAGTATAAACTACTCTGATTAAAGTATGGGTAAAATGTCGTTTGTCGTTTTTCAAATTTCTCTTAATTTAATTTTTTCACAGTGAAGTAATTTTCAAAAACATTCAAGTCTAGCAACTGCAAATGAATGAATATCATGGAGAAAAGCCAATCTTTTGCAAAATCTCTTGTGTTTCTGCCCTAGAGGGTACGAACTAAATTCAGAAAGAAGTAGCTGAAATCCCAGWAAGATCAAAATTGTATTTAATTAAAAACAAAGAGCCTTTCCGCTCTGTGAACGTATGCATATAATAAGTGCACATATATATTTGTCTGTCACTGGAAAATCTTATTTGCTTCAGGACTTGCATGTATTAGTAGTATTATTAAAGTACAAGTTCTTCAAAAGAACTCAGTGCACTTTTGAAATTTAAATCACAAACAAATTACTTAAATAATGCAGTGATTATAATCTGCTTTGGTGGGGATATTGTCCCAAGATAAAGAAATTTCAGGGTAATATAAAGGCAAATTAGATCATTAGTCACTCATATCCTGATAGCCAGCTATCAAGCAGTGAAATTCTAATTAAATTCTGGCTGCTACAGTATACTTACCAGTCAGCCTAATAAGATTTGCTTTGGTATCCTCTTCAACAATTTAATTCAGTTTTGTACATGTGTTAGCATCTTTTGTATGTGTGTTATGCACTTTATTCACATTTGTTGTGTCTCAAAATATTTGAAATAAATACCAATAGCATTCATGCAAAAAAAAAAATACAGCTATAAATAGAAAACCAAGTGGGTAGTTCTTGTAAAGTTTTTCAGGGATGATTTCTTGTCTTTTTTCTTTTATTATTTTAATTAATGAACAATCTGGAAGAAATAATTAACTCATTACTAATAAAATTTGCAACGTACACTAAGATAGGAGATGTGCTGAATAATGAAGAGAAAAACTAGCTGACCATGTTACCATACATATAGGACTGGTTTCAGTGTGTGTGTTTTGACTCTAGTAAATGAAAGACAAACACCAACACACAGAGAAAAGCTCACTTTAAATCCTGTGCCCATATGTCTTATGGCCCCTGTGCCCTGCCTGTCCATCTCAACCCTGAACCATCTGGGGTTTTTGATCCCATACCATCCATGCTGTCACATCCATCCCACTCCAGATCTTCCCTCCTGTAGGATATATTCACATTAGTTTCCATGGCCAGCTCAACCCACCTTCTTACCATGATGCAAAATAAAACCTTTTGTCTCTATACGAATATCAGAAACCAGATATGGGCTGCAATTATGAAAAAAATATCTCCAGGTACGACTTTCAGGAAGCAGGGGGAGACAGAGAGATATAGATTATCTTTTTTTTTTTTTTTTTCCTTAAGTAACTTTTGGAGAAAAACTGTTGAATGGATGAGAGTATACAACAAACCATAAGATTACAAGCATTGCTTTGGAACCAGGTATTTTCATGGTCAAATTTTTGCTACAGATTTAGCTGTCCCATAGGCCCTTAAATATAAAAGAGATTGTCAGGCACCAAACCAGGACAAAAACAGCAGGAAGAAAAAAAGGGAGCTTGCACTGTGAATCTCAATTAAACAAATATTTAGGAGAGATAGCAAAGATTTCACATGGAAGTGTAAAAAGTCCCCTGCAGTTCTTGCAGAGGAAAAAAAATATCTCTTTGCTGTATATCTCTACATGTTGTGCTTTTATAATAAAAATTGTCCCGTATCCCCAAAAGGCTTGTCTACAAGCAGCACCGCAATACCTATGTCTGCAAAGGTTTGGTGTGTGCTGTACCTCCATCTTCAAAGTGAATTTCCCTCTGATAGAATGGATTAAATAAAAATGTTTTGGCTGTGATATTCCTGCACTATGATTCCTTCATCTAGGCAAAATGAAAAGCTAAAAGCTTTTAATTACAAACAATTACAGTTGAAAAGAGCAGTTTAGAACTTTGGTTGGAATTAATTGATGCAGCCACATGAAATCAACGGGACTAAGCCTATTTATGAGAATAAGATCCCTAAACCTAAACCTCCGAGAAATTGAGATTATGCATGCAAATTCAGCAAACTCCTATTCAGATGTAAATGTGCTCTGGGAAGAGTGGGAAGCATTTCACTGCCACCTCTGCTCCCAGCTCTGCGTGTCACCACCACAGTGCTCACGTCCCCAACCAAACACAGCTCCATCACAGCCCTAAGGTATTAAGTCTGGGCAGTATTATAATGTAAAAAATTGGGGGTGACAGTTTTGAAAGGGAAGGAGGAATAGCACCAAAGTGTGTGGGACACCAGGCTTCAKTAATTCTCTTTGTCACACAGGGAGGAACTTGTTTAACAACCAACACACATTTCTAGTATGCCTTCTCTGGTGGAGAAGTGGCAGGAAACAARCAGTGGCAAAGTTGTTTTCATTATCTTTCTTTGGGGAAAACAAGTAGTTTCTCCAGTCTTATTCCCTGCCAGTGTATTTGTATGTGAGATTAAATTGGCTAGGTGAGTCTGGTGGCCCTCTACCAGGAGCAGATGTAAACCTATGTGGGGTGGAATGAAAAGATAATCATTAYGTGTGTCACCAAGGGAATTGCATTTGGAGCGATGACCAGAATGAATACTGGTTGTTTCACTTATTGCCGTGCTACATAAGGAATACTATATGTTAGGATTAGGCAGAGGGAGATTTCCTTAAGAAGAGAAAAGAAAAGAAAATCCACTTGATAATGTTGTTTCATGGTATTTAGGTTTTTTATCACAGTTAGTTCTCAGTAGCCTGCAATGTTTATCTTCATACTGAGTCTGAATCACACAAAAAAGAAAGGGATTAGAAGTCCTCGCTTTTGCCTTGATGGGAGAAGCAGAAAGGATGAAGCAAACTTTGCTGTTGAATCACCAGTCAGAGCCAAAGCAGGCTGCTTCCTTCACAATCCCTTCCCATGAAGCAATCAAAAACAGTAGTTCAATGTTTACTTCTTTTTCTCATCAGTTATGCCAGTCTCCTCTAAGTAAGAAATGTCTTATGAAGAACCTTTCCTTGCCCTATGTTCTGAGGAGTACATAGCTTCTACATACTGTAGAGCAAACACAGTGGGATAAAGCCAATGATAATTAGGAACAGAGGCATGAAATTCCAGTTTGGCTTCTTGTTTTATAAAATATGTAGAAAAATACAAAGGAAAAAACTAACCTCATCAGTACTCAAGAAACGGAAAAAGGGAGAATTACCTGGAGGTGAGTTCTACATCTCTAGTTCAGGCTGTTCTCCAAATTAAAATGCTAGGTTTGTATTTCTGCCTTGACTTGTCAGCAGCCCACATCCAACGGAGCAGCTGTAGCATGAACAGGTCCAGAAACGCATGCCAGTTATCATCAGGAGAGATACTATGCCTGCATGAGGTTTGTACACACTGTACTAGACTACCCCTTTGGACTRACAGTGAGAGATGCTATACACTGGTAATGCATTTTGGTTTAAAATGAACTATTATGGTCAAAGAATTCAAAAGTTAGGAAATGTATACCAAAAGGAGATAGAAAGGAAAAAACTGAAAATTGGTAGACTGCAAACGATTAAAGTCAATTTGAGAGGTAAGAGGGAAAGTTATAAAAATAACAGCACTTTAGTTGAATTTTAGTTTCTAAATACTTCTAGAAGGAAATATTATCTATAAACACTGAAACCAAATTTTCACTCCTTTTCATGGCCAAGTCAGAAACCCTAGTTGAAGGAAACTACAGCTGCAAAATGAAGTAGGCATTTGAGTTACATATTGACAACCCTAAACAYGGATTTATAACAGAATTTAGCAAACAACTTACTATGGATAGGCTACCAACCTTGTCTATTACCTGTGTTCCTGAGCTGTGGGTAGGCACATTGTTTTTCATTTCACTTCCAGCTAATTTCTTCTACTTACTTTCTTGCAATAATACCTACCATTTAATATCAGTCTTTTTTCCCATAATGAAACTATTTTTTTTGAAAAAATGTAGTGAGCTGTAGTTAGTAGTGTTAACCAGCTGGTTCAGTGCTAGGCTAGCTTAATACTCAACCTAGGGCTAATTTGATCTCATATTCATGATTAGGAGCTTGGAAAAAGAGGGGAGTGGAGTAGAACATAGATCATTTTACCTGTATTATCAACAATTTCATTGCTGGCAGTAATTGTCATTAATCACCACAGAGTAAATTTCAACTGCTTGAAAACTTGAAAAATTAAGTATTCCAAATTTAARAAAGGATACTGAAAAATAAAGAAATTGCTGAGCTACTGTAATTTGCCCCTTGTGCAAATAAGAATTGTRCAAATTGTGGAATGTGATTTCATTTCCCTCTGTGGCAGTGGAAAAACTTGATCCTTCAGTAGTCAGAGATTGGGTGGTTCCAGTGAGTATGCCACTTTCTAACATTATGGCTTTCCCTCCAGATCAAGTAAGTAAACCTCTGCTTGGTGTATCACATATAAAAACACTGTTTGCATTCAAAATTATTAAAACTATTGCAACATTTTCCGCAGACTTCATGATTAGGGTGTCTTGCAATCATCAAATGAGTAAACACTTACTGTACTACTCTGAGGTGAGTAACAAGTATATTAACCTCACAGGAAGAGTGCTTATACCTAGGTATCAAGTACAAACTTTTTCTGCAGTGCTGGTAGCATTTTTACAGAGGTTGCAACCCTTCCTGGAACAGATATATTGATTTTATTTTCTCCTTAGGATTACAAAAGTTTTTTTCTTATTTAATTAAATTCAGTAGATTAGAATATCTAATACAAGCACCAAACTCACAAGACGTGAACTCACAAGCATTTGGATCAGAATATTCTTTCTCTGACCCACTTTCGTCATCTCCAACAGAGATGGGCTTAGGCAGAGACTCAACTCTTCACAGGGGGTAATGTAATGCACTATAAAACAAGGTGTTTTGTCCAGTACAGTTTCCAGAAGCAAGATTTTTGCTATCAACTTCAGCATGAACAGGAGGTTTTTGKTTTTTTAAGAGGCAAAACCATAGCAATTTTTTGTTTATTGCATAGAATGGGAATATGCTTTTAAAGTTCTGTGTAAGGAATGACCATAACACAAAACAGAAGTCACCAGGAATGGATTGAAGGATGTCCTCTTTCTCTCAAACTAGGATTTAGCTAGTGGTGTTTTAGAGTAATATAAAGTCCTTTCCATAATGATTTCAGTTTCTGATTATAAACATGGGGACAAAACAGCTTGAAATTGAAACAGCAAAACCTAAATTGCCCTTGCTAAGCTTAGGTACTTCAAAACGTATATTGAAATCTGTCAGAACTTTAAAGGAGAGGAAAATTCAAAGCTTCTAATTCAAACTATTGAAACTAAGGGCTCCAAATCAAATTTCAACACCAGAATAGTAGGGAAAAAGCAACATTGCAAACAGTCCATGACAAGACATGCCTTGAAGTAGGAGCAAGAAATAACACACACAGGAATAGCTTCCTTTTGTACTCATGAGAAATGCCTGCTAGAACAACATTTCTCTCCTTTTGCTGGGCTCATCAGCTTTTGTAGCTCATCAATAGTTCACTTATCTGTCCAGTTCTATGACTTAAGATATGTCAAAAGTTTGGGGAACTTAAAAAAAGTCTCTGTTCATTTCAAAAAGTCTTAAATCTAAAATTAAAAATATGGTCCTATATAGTCTTTATATATATATATACGCATGACATACACCATCACTTTTATGCTGTAGCTTTCCCTCTTACTAAAAGTGCTTTGCACAGGATCATCTCAAGTTGTACAAATGCTGAACTTAAGCAGTGTAATAGCAACATCCTTACACTGGGCTTTTTTTCCTGATGCTGAGTTTTGCACATACAGCGTTTTGGCACTAACATTTGTTTTGCAGAGAGGAGATAAATTTCAAGTCACCATATTTTATCAAAACCATATGGCTTAACTCAAAGCTCTTCAGCTTGGCAAGATATACTTGCGGAAACAAACGTGATATGAATATCTGAATTCCCTCTGAAGCTTAAATGTGTTCTTAAAGATGGCCATGACTGATACTGAAAACAAACTGCATTTGATAGAAAGTGATAATCACACGATTTCAATTTCATTTTATACAAGAAAAATGAATTTAGATATAAGTATCACAAAGGGAAGAAAATAAATACAAATTTATCCTACCCAGAAGAGAAATGTCTGTTATGTAGGTTAAAGAGTAGGCTTTGGTGGAGTGTCTCCAACACCTCTGTAGAAAATCTACTAAAACATATGCTGCCTCGGGCTTACTAGTTGTGATTTCCTAGAAATCTTCAGATACAAGATATCTGCTAAGTCCCACCTTAAATAATTCAAGAAAAATAATAGTGAAGAGAAAAAATCCCATTTTAGGAAATATTGCAAATACCATTTCAAGCAAGACACACTTTCCACTCATGGTAGAGTAAATCAGGATACTAAAAGCTCTGAATATATCAATCTCAAACGAGTAAGAGAAAACAAATGGTTTCATCACATATACATATATATATATWTTTTACCAGCATGTGATAACCTCCACCATGCTACAGGAATTTGTGCAAGGGGGCATTTACATTATTTCACCATGTGGTTCAGAGATGGAAGGAATGGGCTGATTTGCCCCAAGTGACTTCCCTTGGCACAAGTTCCGTCCTGATGCTGCTAGGAGGGACACAGCTTGCAGYTCATGTGTGCCGTGCTCAGATGTGCTCTGCTAGACTCCAGGTACAGGTGCAGGCCAAATCTGCACCAAAAAGAACTTCTCTAGGGCCATAAATGGCTAATGCAAGTGCTAATTCTTGCTAATGCAGAACTTTGTCCCCTATTTCCATGCACACATACCCAAAACAAGTGACATGCCCAGAGTCACCACTAGCTACATAGTATAGTATCATTCCAACAACAAGATCTTGTTCTCAAGCTTATTGTAATGTTTTTATTTATATTTTTTGACTTTAGCAAAACCCAGTCCCCTTTGGACTTTCTCAATATGCTAGTTACATCAAACTGAATTTATACAGTTTTCTATTTTAGATATAGCATTATGATGTAAAATTGGAGTTAATCCAGTGTCATCAGTGGAGAAGCTCTGTTTATTCATAATTTAACCAAAATTTAAGTTGTTAGTGATAATATACCAGTAAATCTCTCCTCCTTCAAAACTCTTTGCCAAACAGCCATTCGCTTTTTCTCTACAGCAACAAAAATCTAATTCCATTGTAGTGAAAATGACTGGGGCAACACAGATTTTCAGCAGGATTTGGACTAGGCTGTGAGACAGTAAGAAAACTACTCGCTTTTTCGTTCTTTTCACATTTTGTTAGCTGAAGATCAACTTGCTCCTTCCTCAGCATTTCCAGTTAAAGTAGAACCCAATAAGTAATTTACACACACATTGGAAGTTATGACTATATGCAAAGTGAACCTGGGAGGAGAAAGGAGAAGAGTTTCACAAAACATTCACAGGAAAACCAAAGTGTTGTTGCATTCTTCCCCAGATATTTACTGTATTGAAAGTGGAGACATCTTATTCATCATTTCKGTAAAATTCAGGCTTATTTAATGATATTTTTACCTCACTAAAACCCAGAGTCATCTATACCAAAGGAAAAGAACCTCAATTTGACTGGTAAGAATGAGATTGAAACATTATTGAGATAGAAAATCATTTTTCTTCAGGAAAAATATTTTTCCAGATAAAAGAATTTCGACAGAATTCACATAAAAACAATGCATATGTGTTTTTCTTTTATTTCCCTTGTGACTCARGTTTCCATTTGCCTTAAGTGTATTCAGTAATCATTTAATTCTTCTGTATTAGACTTGCTATTTTTCTTAATTAACTACTTCGAAGCTATTGAAAACCTATACGTCATGTGAGCAAGAGCCCCTCAGAAATATTTAATCTAGATATATCAAGGCTTTAATCTGTTCCATTTTAGTTCGCATCCATTGTTATGCATAAGAAAAGTCAGTTACAGATATGCTATGAATCAATCCTGTGATCAAGACAGGGATTGAGAAACAGGCCTGTTAAGGCCATGTTTTATATGCTTAGTTTATGTGCCTACCTCTGACTGCCTTGTCACTCGTTTGGCTCCTCAAAGTGTTTGCATTGATTACAGGAAGCAGATAAACACCATCACAGCACTCTGGCATTAAGGATGCCTAAATTCAATTCCTTTCCCTACTGCAAGTCTCACGGGCCCCATCTGCGCTGCTGTTACTGCCTGTGCTGGAGCCAGATCTAAAAGCTCGTGGYCAAATCAAGTTGCATCCATTTAGCCCATGGCAGCAGGATTGGATTATATTGGAGTTTTTTCCGGTGGAGAATCTGTAGATTTGCTCCTGATCAGAGCCAGAGGAAAAGAAAGTCCATAGGAGAGTTATAGACCATCAGGGAGCTTGGCTCCAGTGAGATACTCTGGGCCCATTAATAGAGGGAGAGGTAACTTTTGTTTTCATATCTTTCTTCATTCTCCTCCAGATAAAACAGGGTTTGCAGCAGGGCGATGCTGGTGCRCAGGTCAGATATTTACCTCCTTACTTTGAAACTAGAATAGAGAGGGACAGAGGCAACCCCATTTCTACCAGTGACTCAAAAAACCAGCTGGCCTCTCAGCTAGATGTGAGCACCACCAGGCACTGGCAACAACAACTCCCTAGCAATGATCAACAGTCTTGAGAGAGATTCCTTTGTCTCAGTTTCAAAATGGACTAATTTTTCTTCTCAAAATTAAAGACATCTAGGATTATTTTTCTCTTTTCTATTTTCATACTTAAATCCTGTTTTCAGAGCCAAATCCTGTTTTAAGATTTATAAAAGAGAGAAAAAGCTATAAAAATCTATATCTAAAACCTATAAAGAATCTATAAAAGAGAAAAAGGTCTGTGTTTGAAGAAAGGTGTGAAAAAGAATCTGTCCAAGGGAGCAAGAAAAGGTGAGAGAAAATTATATCTTTTGTTTGACCAGCTGACACAGCTGGTAAAAGATGGGCATGTTTTCAGGAACATAGACCCCTCTTTGGGTTGGAGAATAACAGTTCTCAGAGGTAAATATGAGCTGGGAACAATTTCCTGAGTTTAGATAGGCATTTTAATCAGTTAGAGTATATGACTCTAACTGGTGGTTAATACCAGAGGACCTGTTTGTGGAAGAGGGGCTGTGTGCAGTAGAAACCTGATAAAGGAGCAGATATACTGAGCACACAGCTGCAGTAACTCYATAGGAAAGTCATAAATGGCTTAAATGCTCTTTGGTACATGCCAGGTCCCACCTTCTTCCATGTACTTTATTCTGTGATCCACAGAAAAGAAATTATTTCTCCACATTTATTTCCCTTTAAAGGAATATGACCATTTTACCACTTCTCCCCCTGCTGACATCCCTCCTATTCCTAAATAACAACTGTGCTTTCAAGTGATGTAAGTGATTGTTTTTAATTTGTATTTAGCTTTGAGAATGGACTCTTCTATTCCAGACTTGAAGACAGAACTATTGCTTCATGTAGTCTGCTGGTCTAAAGATCAGCAAATAAAAGATATGACCTTTTCTTGTCTTGTTTATTTATCTTGACCATGTCAAATGCAGTAGTAATAGAACTTCACTAAACACAAAGCAGAGGAGAAGAAAGTAAACATGATAATAATAATAACTTCCACTTAGAACAGCTGAGAAAATCACAACAGTTTTTAAAGCATATTTTCCCTCTCTTTTTTTAAAGGCCACATTTCACCACTTTCTAATACAAACATTTCAGTAAGTTTCTGATTCATGCCTGTCATCTGCACGCAGAAGCTGGAGACAACAGTGACACAATCCTTAGCAAGGCAGAGAAGGGCTGTCAGCTGTGTTATGCCTCTCCTTACAGCTTTCCTATCACTGCTCAATCTGATAGCAAGGACATCCCTGCTAACAGACTCTTCTATCTTCTCATTGTCGAGTTCTCAATAAAAAAGTAGTGCAACCTTTGTCACCTTGACTATTAAAAGTGTCATACCTTCCATTTCCCCTCCCAGTTCCCATCTAAATTTTTTCAGGCTCTTGCAAATTTTATTTGAAACAAAATATGTATCTTTAAAAAAGTATATGAAAAGTATATGAATTTTACTTCATTTCACTGTGAGAAACACTCTGTGTTCTACCTTTTACTAAGGGTAAGCTATGTGTACATAGCCTGTAAAACATATCCTTTTTCTTTGAGTTTGATAAACAAAAAATAATAATTTTCTTATTAGTGGGATTCATCCTTCATGCATATCTAACTTCCTGTTGCATCATATGAATCAGCCCATTTTAAACTGAGTTTCTTGCTTGACTGTTATTCAAACACTGTCATTTTGTCTATCAAAATATTAGTATTTGAAATGCTTCAGCTCAGAAGCCGAGAAAGCCACATACATGCCGGGGACTGGGAAGGGATCAGATAATATGTTAAAATCCTATAAAAAAAAGAGTATTTGGGGGAAAAAGGRGGAATCCTGACTGTGATGAGAATCATAGTCTTCTAAAAGGCATTCAGAAAACTTGCAGCTAAGAGAAATTGAATCAGATCTCCGTTATCTCCAGAAAGAGCAGGTTCTTGTCAAGGAGAGGAGTGGAGGAGACTGAATGCCAGTAGCTAGGAGATCTCTAGAGATCCCTTTCTCCATTGATCCTTGGAGAACAAGGATAAGGGAGGCCATTTTTACTTTACTTTTTTTCATCCTAATAAGCTCTAAAATAATGTTTTCTAGGGATATAAAATATGAAACAATCATCTTTCTTCCAAGAGAGAGAAACAGCTGGACTAGTCTTTAGCTGATCTGCACCACATTTCTCTGTGTCTTGCTGTAAAAAACCTTTATATTCAATTCTGAATGTAGGTGTCTCGTAGTTGTTCTTGCTTCTTCTTCCAATTATTTTGGATTTAACAGAATCGAACATTTTCTTTTCTCACTTACAGATCTTTCTAGAGTAGTTGATGGTGACTTTTCTTTTTTTCTCAGTTTTCTGTGAAACGTACCTGCCATTAGAAGAAATGATTACAGGCAGAGGTATCTTCCCCATCTCAGATCCCATGGAGGGTCAAGAAAATTACTTCCACTGCATATTCAGTGAAATTGTGTATTCAGAATGTTGTACTTGGCAATCTGAGTGAAAAAAAAAAAAAAAAAAAAAAAAGGAAATCCTACATTTCCTAGAATCAAGAGCTTTTCCTGTGCAGGTTCTCACTCTGGGCAGCATGCACACACGGTTGCTGTGTTTATGCCAGATGGATGGGGATGGGAAGCAGACATATCACCACTATAACGTTTTGCAGAAACAAGAGCCACTCTTAAATAGCTGGCCCTTGAAAAAGTATTGTCTGACCAGCTCATATCAAAGATTTGGAAATGTCTCAGAGATGAGGTAGAGGATTGTATACTGCCAACAGYCCCACAAAAGCCAGAAATTCTTGTGATGAGAACAACCTGCCTATACTGATGGACTCCATTGCCTGATAGATGGATGGAAGCGGTGTTTATAAGAAATTAAAAGTGACCAGAGTCCCTTCTAGGTGTTGCTTTGTGTGTCTGCCAGTCACCCTGCAACCCACAGGACAGCAGAGAGGTGAACAARTAGCACATCTCCCCCAGACATCCACACCTAGCTTGCATGATGCARTAAAATTAAGGCAGAACCATTTTACATCCATAAATGCTGAAATGCATAAGTAAAAGCAGCATCACAGAGACTCAAAGCAGTGTGAACTGTACSCTGGAATGCTAAAGGCTGACAGGGCACAGAAGCCTTCAGAACTGTTCATAGACCATGGGAAAGATGGAATTTTGGTTAGGGTCAAAACTGCAAGAATACAGGGAGCAGAGCTGTGAATCAAAAGATGTAACACACTGGGACTAGCTTGAGGATGAAAAATCCCATGAAAGCAAGTGATGTGGCCCATCTGAAGTGGAGCTGGAGATCTCCTTCCTGACTACTGAGTACATGAGAGGCCTGAGCTCAGTAGACCAGGACAAGAGAGGTCCTGCTGGAAGGGATTAGAAAAGGAGAGAACAGTGGGTGAGAGGATGAGATCATGAGTTCCTGCAGCAGCAGTGAGGAGAAGAGAGTTGGCCRATGGGCTTTTCATTAAGGTTGGCCMGCAGGCTTTTCATTGCTTACAGCCTGTTCAYATTGCAGTCCCAGGACACCACAGCTCAGGCAAGCACTCTTGAGCTAGCTTTAGTAACCTACCTAACTTGGGCAGCAGCAGCAGTAAGGACATTGTAGGCACAGGCATCAGATCAACTAGGGAGAAACCCAGGGACCCTGGTGGGTTTCTACAGCCAGAAAGGTCACAGGAATCTAAAATCAGAAAATATCTGTACTTGTGATGGAAGCCCTGTGTTTCCCTTCAGCACTGAGAATGACAGAAAGCAAAATGAACTAGGGATATGTAGCAGGATGCAAGCAAGTGTGGTGAAGGTAAAACACATGGAAATCCACATGGCAGGATGAGAGGGACGAAAAGTTACTTTTGAGTTAAATAGCTAGAGTCTCAGAGAGATGAAACCAAGAACTAAATTAACAACTCTACTGAACAGGAAAATCAGTTCAGCAAAGACCTTGCTTATGTGGCTGTAACCATATGGAAATAATAACTCGCTGCTTCACAGGCAATAAATACCTGTCTCTCCCTTTCTATTCCTTAGAGAGGGGCTAAGGATGTTATTATTTCTATCCCTGCTAACATCCCTGTTTACTCTTTAAGAACCCAATACCATTTTTCTCAAATTGTCTAMTTCATTAGAGAACACAATTTAAGCTCTCAGCAAATCCTCTCAAACTGAATTAGGTTTTGAATTTTCCTGGGGAAAGAATGAGCGTAAAAGGGCAATTGTTTCTTCCAAATGTATCATTGGGCATAAGATTGTGTCCATACAAACTTAAGTTTTATCCTCATATGGTAACAGAGTTCACAAGAAGACATGATGAAAGATTTCAATATGAAGACAAAATGAAGTCTATTTTGCTTATCAGAAAGTCACTTGCATTTATAAAGGAAAATAAAAAAAGGAGGAAAAAAASCACCTGCCTGTGGTGCTCTCCTGTGTCCTCGAAGCACTGTCAGTGCCCATCAGTGTCACACAGTGCATCTCCATCATCTCTCACCACGGCCAGGAGCGACTGATAAAGGAAACAGACATTTCAAAGTAGTAGAGGGCTTGTGTGTATATTTGTGCAGAAAAGKGAGAAAGCTCTGCCTTTATGCAAATATGTCATGGTGCAATCACACCACATTTGCAAATATGTTTTCTTGTTTTTTTTTTTTTTTTTCCTTGAATTCTTATGTATGTGTATATATCCTAGAAGCAAGACTCGGGGACACATAAGAGCCTCAAGTAACCTAACATCAACCTGCAACCCCCTGTCTTATCATAATTGGTAGACTCTATTACTCACTCATTTTTTTTTCCTGTACCTTAGGTTGGTGATACTGCTACGTATGGCTCATGGCAAATGAGTTGGTTTAAATCATTATAACTTTATTTTGGCAGTTCCTAGAAATGGATGATCTCCCCTAGGTCTCACAGGATGTTACGATTGTACTTCCTCACAGCTTGCCTTTATAAAGTGGCCCAGCTCATCTGAGGTGGTTAGAGCACTAACAACAGGCCTAGGCACACAGCAGTATTTGAAACTTTGGGCTGTGGTTTGCACCAGGATATTCACTTATCAGCAGTGCCCTAGAAACAAGATTCAAGGTCTCATAAGAGCTGAAAATTCAGCCTGCAAGAACCACCAAGCACTCATTTGCTTGCAATGGGCTACATATTTTGTTAGCTATTTCCATACTTGTAACCGGGTTCTGCTTGTGAGCTCAAAACCTGTTCCTGTTGTCTGGCATACAATTGGATTTCACATGCCTGAAATAAACCTCAGTTGAATGAGACACTGAATGACTTGGGGTATGATAGAGAAATAGCAAGGCTTATGAACCCTTGGTGAGTTGTATGCATGCAGTGTTGAAACTAGAACTTAAAATTGCTYTCAGAAGCAGCAGTATGTAAGCCCTAACAACCTCCTACATCCTTTCCTGTTCTGTTTCCCCTCTGGAAAACACTGGGAAACATCTCTCAAGTGTGATCATCATGGGCCAGCATATGCTGGCTCATTTTGAACACTGGATGTCACCTATACAGATTCTAGCTGCAAGCACTTCTGAAGCTCACACATTTTTAAAGAGTGATAAAATTTTCATAAGGCAGCCTAATGTTTTTGGAAAATATTCACACCTCACATGCTTTCTGGAAATCTCTCTTGGACTTGCAAGATCCAAGAAATTCAAGCTGCAGCTCTTCGTTATGCTAGGGAAAGGTGATAGGGCTGACTAAGCAGTCTCCAAATGAAATTTTGAGTTTATTCAGAGTTAGCAAATCCCAAGGGTCTTAGGTTATGGGAGGAGAAGTAGTGAAAACACTCACAAAAACTGAATGCAGTGACTTCCCAGACATAAAACCCAGGAAAAATTTATTCTGTTCAATACTGCATGTCCTTGCTCTTTAGTAACTGTGCTATGTTGATTCCTTTTGATTAACTCTCATCATTGGGTGAATTTTTATAGCAGAGATTCACTGTATTCTCTCTGTTGACCAGTTTGCAGGAAGATCACTCTGGCAAAAACAAATACACTTCCAGGAAACATTATAGTCCTGTCCATTCTCCCTCTGCTCTATCTCTTTCTCAAAATACAGTCTACTCTTACTGAAAGTGAGTAGCTCCAGAGTGTRTTTGGTGAGAAAGGTAGCAATTCTTGAAAATGGACTGGGAACTGTAATGCTTTAGTGTTTCTTCTCTCTTTTATAATGAAAAAGGTAAAAACTAGAAAGGTTATGTGAACAGTGTAGAGTCATAGTGATGGCCTTGATAGTAATCTTAAAATGACCTTGATTAGGCAGGCATTATGTGCACCAAGAACTGCCACTTGCTTAGTGTAACAGCTTGTGTACATGGATAAACGTCAGATCCATTTTATTTAACTTCTTGGGAGGAAAAGGAATTCCCTTCTGTGTGTAAATAATCAAAAGCTTTTTAGGGTAGACCATGCAGGAAGACTTGTTATGAGCATTTCCCATCACCCTTCAGTTGTTTTCAGTCTCTGCTACTTCAAAGATAAAGAGCATGTTTAAACTCTATCTAAAATGAGATTTTTTTTTCTGAGCCCACCTGTATACGTTTGATAATAACAAGTCTCTGTTGTCAGAGAAGAGAAGCTTAAAAAAAAAAAAGAAAAAAGACAAAACAATACAAAGCTTTCCATGGCACTGGTAGGCTRACAGGAAGAGGCATGCAAAAAATAGTTTTGTTTTCCAGTTCTCTAAGCTGTTACTTTTCAGTGGTACATCAAAAACTGAGGCTTTGCTTGAAGAACATGGCATCACTTCGCATTTTATAGGGTCTTTTGTTCTCGTGGCTGGGAGGCAGAAGTAATCACCCACCTCTCTTTCAGAAACCGGTAACTGGAACCAGTGCTAAGTATGCTTTACACTACAATAAAGCAAAGCAGGGGAATTGCCAAGAGCACTATGTAAATCAAGGAGGATTAGAAACACGTGACAGCAAAGCAGCTATGYCAGAAATCCCCTATATGCAAACAAGCAAAAATATCTTCTGGCTTGAGAAAACAAACAAACAAAAAAATTATTGATATAATTTAAAATCTTCAGAAATTGAAACCTAAGGAAGAGAAGGATGATATAGATACAGGGTTTTCACTCAGGCTGAATATTCCAGAGTCAAACACTGCTTTATCAGTCTTGACAGTGAGACAGAAGGTGATGTGATTGCTGCCAGCCTCTCTGCCCGTCAGTGCAAATGTTAAAATGCCAAAAAGAAGGAGCTGCAGGAATAACATACACATGGGACCAAATCTCTAATGCTTTTAACTCTACCTGCAAGAAAGGCATTTGTCTAATTCATTTCTGAGAATAGCCATTTCTAATAATTATAGCTGAACATCTGCTTGATAATCTCTGGAGAAAGCCGTGCAGAATAAATTCACTGGCATTAAGTGCAGGGCAGCGTTGTTATTTTCTCYCCCTCGATTCACATCATTTTTGTTACTTAAGGGCTTGAAATGTTTCTCTTCAGTTAACTGATCATTACCTATGTGACAGCTGCTTTCCTTGGAAGAGGAAATACCAGCACAGCCAGAAGATTCTTTACTTTTCTTAAAGTCTGTATCTTAAATGTCTATTGTCCCCAGTTAGCAGGAGGTTCTGATGGAACCAAGATTAAAATACAGATCAAACCCAGATTCACCTGACTGCCCAGAAAGTCTACACCAGGCACATCTGCCCTGACACAAAAATCCTCCTGCCTAACATGCTGTTTTTATCACTATTTTCCACAACRTATTTCTTCTTGAATCAAGTTTTCTTGTGGTCTCCATCAGTATCTGCCTTGCTCAGTTACTGCCATCAAGACATCAGCCTGCCAAGGCTGGCAAGCTTTGCTTTTTTTCCATAATTTGAAAGAATAGTGGGGATAACAAATTCTTTCCAGTTGCATGCTCCTTTCTCTCAAGTCTTGCTTCACTTCCTTGTCTTTGTGCTCCACATCTTCTTCCTGTGGATTGTTTGCTTCTGTGATAAGAATAATCTTGCRATATTGTGGTTTCGATCATAGCAGCCCAGCATGAGGTTGCCAGGAGGTAATGGCTTCAGAATATGCACAGAACACACACACACAAAAAGCAGCCGAGATTTTTTAGTAAAAACTGAGCATTMAATTTTCATTAAATTTTAATGGGGATGAAGGTCATACACTGAGCTCCTGACCCCGCACTGAGCTTTACTTTTGTCTAGGAAAAGGAATACAAACTGAAAACGCCACACTTGTACCTTTGCCTTCTCTTTCTTATCAAYTTCAGTAATTGTATTCTCTTGTTTGCTAAATCTGTATTTGTTTTTTAACCTTTATTTTTGGGATATTGGCAACTCAGTAGAAATTATTTTTCCGAGAATTTTTTTTTAGAAGTGACTGAACAGGAACTAAACATCATATGGTTGAAACAGAAAACTGAAACAGGGATGGGAGATTGAATTGAAGAAAGTCACCATTAGATTTGAAGGCAGAAAATCTGTCATTGCCTCACCACAGACCTTAACCATCACATAAGTCAACACCTCAAAATCCACTAAGATATTTTGGGGGATTCTGGTGTGGAACAGCTGGATCTTGGTTCTTCCACAGTGCAGAGAATTTCTGTCCTACAGAAGCCAGGAACTCTGTATATATAAACATGCAGCCCCAAATTTGAGAGCAGATGGCACTCTCACATTTTTGAGTATATCCTGASTTTGCCCATTTCACCAAGATAAAAAGAGGAAAGACACAACACAATATTTTGCTACCTCAGGGGAAGTCTTCTTTGGGGGTTAGTAGCTACTTGAGTTAAAACAATTACAGACAAACCAACACATATACTGGAAAGTGAGAGAGAGATTTCTATGAGTGAAAAAAATCCTTCATTTCCTTGTTGAATTCTATCCTGTAAATCTAACATTGCATCCAGGGTTAAGGATTATAATCGATACTCYGGCTTTTAAAATAATTGCCTGTTTGCTGGGTGTGTTTGGTGCAGATCTGCAGCCTCCTTTGCAATCAACACCACTGCGGGAGGAAAAGCTAGATGAGGAAATTAATATGCCGTGCTCAACACCAAGGTGATTAGATGATCTTTTACTGAAACACACTTCAAGTTCATTGCCCGTGATCTGTGTGACACTTTTTATCAATGTTTCCCTGCCCTAATGAAATTGCTTTGCTGTTTTTGGGTGCTGAAGTGAGGCCAACAGAAGCGGCCATGCTCAGCCACACTGAGAGATTTAGCAATGTGAAAAACAGGGGGGAACAAAATAAAAAAGAGCAAGAGACAGCCACAGACTGATGGCTGATATGTTAATAGCTGCTTTTCTTCTAACATCTTCACATTATGTCTGTACATGCCAAACGAGGCAGACAATTAATGAGAACTGAGGAAGCAACAGGACAGAATTGTTGCTAAATTGATCATTTTGTTTTGCATGAGCTGTTGGGCTCATTCTTATCCCTGTCCTTGTAAAAATCAATTTGGTGCTTTCTTTGGTAATTTAATTCTAATCTACTCCTCTATTTATTTTTCCAATCAAAATCTGTTTATTACACTCTTTGGGCTCACTATTTTCCTTCGTAGCACTTTCCTCTCTTTCCAAATCTTTTTATTTTGCTCTCCTGCTTTGCTTACATTCCTGAAGTACAATCTGAGGGATGCTCTGGTGGGTGCTTTAGGAAAAATGTGCCAGAGAATTAATGCAGCGGAGCTTTGGGAAGTAAAGTGAGAAAGGACAGAGAATATTTTAAGCAGAAAATACCCCATAGGTAGGGGATCTCCGATAGAGAAAAGCATTTCTTAGCAGTGACTGTGGAGAAGGCAATCCTGGAGCAGAAGCAATGGGGAATATAGAGCTCTTCTTTAATTCCAGGGTCAAGCTGGACCAGTCTGCAATGCCAARGAGATGGCATTGCCATGGATGTAGGAACAGAAAGACCCATCTAAATCATTTCCTGGGCAAAGGAAAGGATAATGGCATTAGAGTCACTGTTCACTGATACTARTTCCTAGTGAGATCTTTGTCCTGGCATAACCAGACTTATGCCAACAGGGTATATGTAGCAGCCTTATCTGTACAAAAAAAGAATCTATTATATAAATTAAGCTCCTGAGACAAATACTGGCCTGTTAAAATCTTAGTACCTGCCCAAATGAGGTGACAAGTCTGAAAGTATATGATAATTTCCAAGTGCAGTATCAAAAAGACATAGAAATTAAAYAATGCCAATGGAATCACAATAGCAAAACAAGCACCAATTAGGAAAGGTACCAAACAGTGAAATTAAGAGCAGTGGCAGGAGCAAATGCTAAGGGTTTAGGCTAACTTGCCTTCAACATGGCAGGGATATATATTCATCCTTTTTCCCAGTGATCATGGAGAATAGAAAACAGAAGAAGGATCCCCCTGACATCAGTCATTCTCAGTACATGCATTCCCAGGCAGTATTTACATGTATGTGAGATCTGTGCTTTGCAGATGTAGACCTCCTCATTCAGCACTACCAGTGCTGTAGACATTATGAGTGAGGACAACATCCAGATGAAAAAGAAATGGCCATAAAAATTTAATGAGCAGCTGCTAGGATTTGCCCAGGTTTTGGGAGACACCCTTCATTGACAAGTAATTTGGGAATTGTCTGTTAGTTTGGTACATCATTGAAAAGCTATTTTCATATGGTTTACTGTCCTTACAAGCCTTTCATGCATAGCTATTTCTGCAAGTAAAAACTTTCTAGTTTTATAGCTGACTTTTCCCTCAGATTTTGAGGTTAGTGTTTGCCAGCTTGTATCAGAAGGGAAGAGACCAGGTGGAAACTCACATATTGAAGCTTTTCTCCTTCATGCCTGCAGCCTTACTTTACACTGCCTAAGCATAGACACTAACCTCATTATCTCCAACTTTAAATGACCCCAGCACAGTGCAGACAACAGACCAAGGAACCAGACAGCATTTTTGTTTTGTTTTTTTTTTTGAATTACACTTTAGCCACCAGCTATCAGCTTGCTTTATTTATTTATTTTTTAAAAAGCTTAATTCTATCTGATACATCGTACACACAAATGTTTTTAAAGCTCATGCCTTAAGGTTTGGAAATTACCGAATACAGAGCTGCTTCTTGGGTTATCTACATCTCAGTGGGATCTCTAATGGATTTTCCACATCATTTAGTGTCTTGCAAAATATAAGAATGCAGTGAGTCATTTTTCAAAAGCAATTAAGCTAAAGCTATGATTTGAGGGAAACTGCTTGCCACTTCAGCAGAAAGCAATATGTTTCCTTTTGTGAAGTCTAATCTTCACAAAGGCAATTAACACAAGGATGCTCAGAGGTAAAACTCTTAGAGTCTGAAGAGCAGCTCTCCTGAGCAATGACTGTTACATGCCCAGGTGAAAACAGACCTGATACTTCCTCCTTTTTGCCCTATAAATCATACAGACATAAACAGATGAGATCCAGTAAAGTACCACCCCATCAGAGAAGGAGCATGGAGGAGAACCCAAACTAACAAATTTTACCAGGCTGGTTATCCCAGATATGGTGCAGGTGACACTCATGCTGGCAGCACGGTGATGGTCATGACAGCAAAGACATGAGGGAAGAGATAGGATGGGGAACAGTCAGGCCCAGAGGACCATAGACGGAGAGGAGATGAACATCAGGACCTGCAGGATTTATCTTCACAGTGMGTGTCTGGAGATAATCACTCAAATTGCCCCAAAAGCTCCAATGAAATTGTTTTATAGACAGCAACTACTGGTGTCACGAAAGGCAAAAGTTCATTTTAGGCCTCTTTTAGTAGAGCTTAAAATGATCTTTTTCCTGCTATGCTCTTGTGTTTTTATCCTCTCATTCTACACCTAAGTAGAAATATTATGTTAAAGTTGAATGGAAATCAGCTGACAATTTCTGATCTGAGGTTAAAACATAAYCAATTTTGAAACCTAATTATACATATTGAGGAAAAGCTTAGAGGCTGGTTAGAAACTGTCCCTGCCCTAGGGACCTTGCAAACTTATGAAAATCTGGAGATCAGCAAAGGGTAAAAGCATCATGCTCATTTTGCACATTTCATTAAATCTAAAGAGCAAGCCACATGTGTGGTAGGGAGGAATAGGCCAGGGTAGGAGGTCGGGCTTATAGCCTTATAGTTTCATGCATTTGCATTGCAGATTTCTCACACATGCAGTRAAGTTGCTATTAAAGTTTGATCAAGGCATAGCTTAAAAATATATAAACTGAAGAGTTTATGAATAACTTCTTTCCAAAGCTCGTAATTGGTTTTAGTTCCAGTCCAGAAATCAAGAAATCTCATCTGAGATGCTTGCATTAGGTTTGAAATCCTCTTATCAATCCTCCTTTTTTCAAAGCATAAAACAAACTATAATCACAGGAATCACAAAGCATTCCCAAAACACAGAAGATTTTGGCAGTCAACTAACAGGGACTTTTCTGTGTGCTTAATGAAGGCCAGACTGTGGGAAAAGAAATATTTTGCTTTCGGAAGTGACAAGAAGCTTCCCTTAAATTATAAGACATAGCATCAGTTCTCTTAAGGAGAAAGCACTGAGTTAGGATCAGCTGGCTAGCTCAGCTTCAAGTTCTCACTTTGTCCAACAGAGAGAATTTGGACCTCTGTGAAGCTTTTATATCCAATATATTCAGACCATCACTGCAATATTTCATTTTTCCACACCCTCATCTGGTTTTCAAATCAGTCACCCGCATTCCTAACAGGGGGTTAATGTGTGTTTCAGTCCTTAGCTGTTAGTTCAAGCAATGTGATCTTGCATGGCAAGAGATTCATCAGCAAATCTTACTCATCACAACAATCTGAGCCTATCAAGTTCTTTAGCTGAATAAAATATCACTCTCTGACTTTTGTCAATTAAGTTACAAAAGGGCAAGCTAAATAGATTTGTTGCCATTAAATGTCCTGCAATCTTTTAACGAGACTCTGTTAACTCTTTCAAAGATAAAGATTTTTAAACCATGATGAACTTCTTTAGCAAAGATCAGGAGTGGCTGCTACTCTAACAGAAACAGACTGAGATGCTTCCAGGCTCTTCATTCTGGGTGGCCTGCATACAGCTCAGGGAAATGCAGCATCTTGGCACCAGCAAAGAGTATCTTGCTGATACTGGTGACTAAAAATAATGGCTTATGATGACTTTGCTATGTGGATGGGAGACTATATCACCCCTAAGTTTACTCTATTCCAGTGCTTTCTGGAACATTGGAATTCCTGGATGTCCTATTAAGCACCTTTGTGTTCAGCAGATGATAGGAAGAAGAAGGGTTAGAGGAGTGAGAAGACACCACGCAATTTCCTACTAGACTCAAGGTTGGTTGCACACTGCATATATGAGAGCACTGGAAAGTAGAGGCTGTCTCTTCTGCTTGTAGCAGCCAAGGGGTCTGTTGTTTGAGTTGATCAATCTCTTAACCATCACTGTGAAGGTGATCTATTTATGTTTTGATTGGACAGCAGCAGAATAGATCCATACAAGATAGGAAATCCTATTCCTCCTGCAGGGAAGAGACTAGTGCAGGGAATGCACAGAAGAAAAGGAATTTGAGGCAGAAAACACATTGCTTGTCTGCAAGAGTCAGTGTTAGGAAATCTTGATCTTTAAAAGCATCTGAAGGCCACAGAGAAATGTCTAACCCACTATGTTACCAGCCTATTTAGCACATTAGGATCAAAGATACTCATGCATCCTTTTGACAAAAATATCATTGTAATATGGGCAAAAAGATCAGAAGTACTAAAGCGAACACAAAAACTGGATGAGACAATCCCTGTGGAGGAGACAGAGGATAAGGAGCAGAGCCTGGATTATTTATTTTATCACAGATCCTTCAAAGGAAAAGTACACATTGAAGGGAGCAACTTCACAGCTTTGGTATGATGCAATCTGTGAGGCTGTAATGTGGGGTTGGGGCAAGTTCTTACCGGGGATCTGTGCTCTGCTGGCACCCCCAGGGCTTCAGCTCCAACTCTTCAGAAATCCTTATCTCTGCCCCAGTGCAATCAGGAGAGAACTTCTGATTCCAAAGGTGGTTGTTCTAGAAGGGAGTCAGAGAGATAGGTGGAATCTAAAATAGCTCCTCTCTGTCACCTGCAAAAGGAATGGTAATTATTGCAGTGAAAGAAAATACTTTCTTTCTAGCCCTAATATAACTTCTTTCATGTGAGTCTGGTTGGCAGCTCACTTCAGAATGCCTGTGATAGGGATTGGAGAAACCTTTCATCACTGCTTAATTATTTAACTTTTATCTGCTAACAGGAACAAAAGAAACTAAGTTATTTCCCTAAGAAGAAAGGAGAATTCATTCTGCAACACATTGAGCATATCCTGATTATTCTCATGTTTGTATTTATGGGCAACTTGATGGTCCAATATAAGTGCACAGTCCAAATTATTTAAGTAAYATTTATTTTAAAGATTTAGCTTTTAGGTCAAATGGTATTTTTTAAAAATTCATGTACAGAAGCAAATACATATTGAGAGATACAGATAGGAGGCAGAAAATTTTCAAGACTGAGCTTGGTAGTATTCTTGAGCAGAACAAATTACTGATAACTACAGGTGGGCACTTACAGAAAGAAATGAACAGCTATTGAAGAGATGCTCTGAAACACTTTATAGTGAAATAATTTTGAAGAAAGAAGTAGGAACTAGGGATAAGGATAGATACCTGTTGTGTTTTAGTAACACCATAGCTATTTTCATGCCATGGGAAATAGGATGTACCTTGCAATCACATTAACATTGAAGGAAATGATCCTTTAACTATATAAATGCAGGGACCATGGCCTATTTGCCTTGAACTCAAGAATTCTTCAACACTGGACATCAAAYAGTTCATACATAATAATACAACTATATTAGGAAAAAAAGAGAGATTTTCACATTTTTTGTAAGTTTACATTTCCCAAGATATCCATACAAATAAAGGAATTTAGGTAAATCTGACATTATTCAGCCCAAAGAGCTTCTCCCTGAGAATTACCAGGGTTTGTAAAAATCATATACACACTGTTTTTATAACCCATTACAGTATCACCCTCCATCTGTCCTGTTTGAGATCTCTGCTTCTCCTGTGCAAAAGACTTTTCATGTGCCTGCTGTTCCACCAGGAATGAACCTGTCACCTCTGTGGCTGCCAAGTCTATGCTCTGCTCCAAAACTGCTAATTACACTTTTTTTTTTCTTATGTCATCTCATTGATTAGTATAATTAAAATATGAGTAGTTCTTCTAGCTTGTAGTTAGTTCGGAGTTTGTTACTTCTTCGTCAGATAACATGRAAGTATTTTGTGCCTTCTCTTTCTGTATCAGCTTGCTTAATAGAATCTGTTAAATCCCCTACACAGTTTTTCCAATATTTATTCGGAGATTAGTGTGACCACAACACGAAACAACTGTCACTACACACATGTAATTTCTGAGTTACCTGAACTGATTTATTATTGTAAAATTGATTTGATTTCTTTTCTTACAAGGAGATTCTTKATTCAAGATTGTGCTTGATTCTGTCCATTTTAAATAAATAACACATTTGAGCAGTCATAACATGAAAGGTTTAACTAGAATCCATTTACAAAAAAATTTTGTACATATTACAAATCCTGTAGGTTTGTTTTCTTTGACTCATTGCTATACTTAAAACAAAAAAAAAGAAGTTTTTTTTTTCCTATTTGTTGTAGCTATAGGGCTTCTTTCCCCATTCAAAAGTGAAGGTCAACAGCCAATGTTTTGACAATGTTAATCAAAACTCTTCAGAGTGCTGCAGAATTTGCAACCTTCATAGGATATATATATAGGGATATAAATCATGGTAATACACATAAGTGCAAGTGGTTTATTTTAAGAAAGATAGGCTTCATTTGATTTCTAAATAGGATTTTGTACTCTACATTCAATATGTTCATTATCAAACATTTACATTTTGGTTTCTATAATTATTATCCTCTTACCTTATAGAAAGAGTAGAAAGAATCTGGTAAACAACCCRGTATTTGTGGTGTTTTTCTGCATGTTGTTTCTCTTTGCTTTGGTCTGGAATGCATAGACTTTTTTTGTTTTGTTTTGTTTTGTTTTATCTAGCACTATTGAGAAGAATTTTCAGCAACACTCTGTATTTTTTATACACTAAAATGTAAGATGAATCCACCAAAACTGCAATACATGAAATTGCCTTCCAGACATCTGCATGTACAACAGAAGCATTTTCTACAAAGTCACTAGAGTGATGAATAATTAAGGATTATCAGTATGGAGTGAATAGGATAGATAATAAACAAAAATTATAAAGAATTAAATATAAATAGGTTTCATGATTAGCTATCCATTAGCCATTGTCTTTAAGAAATATCTTGATGACTAAGGCTACCACTGTGTATATAATAYGAGGTCACTGCAAGATTTTCTCACTTAGCTCTTTCATTCCTCTCTTCACAGTTTCTTTTCTCTATTTGTTATATTTAATCTTTGATTAGATGTTCAACGCTGCAAATAAATCAGGGGTCACCTTGTGYTTGTACAGCATCTAGTTCAAATGATTCCTATGCTTAGTATCCCAGTTAATACTGAATGTGATAAGATCACCATCAAAATAGTACTCCGGGAAATCAGTGTTATGGATCCCAATCCTGAAAAGACTCTACCAGGATTAACTGGCCCATTGAAATGCATCAAGTAAAATAAACTCAAACAAGTCTTTGATTACAGATGCATTCTGGAGAACTATGAATATATTCTGTGTTGTATTTCAGGGCAATGAGGTCTTAGCATGCAGAATAAGTAAACCAAACCTGACTTAATTACCTAATATCAGCAACAATTAAAATCCTGTGAAAATTTGTAAAAAGGACAACTAAACATTTTCCATTACGCTCTTTTCCAAAGAATTTATTCTAGCAGGGGAAATAGTTTAGTGCTAAAGCCGTAAGGTAGAGTGCCTTTACTGAAAGTTTCAGTTGAGTGGGAAAAGAAGAAAAAATTAAAAATCACTTTCAGATAGGGAAATTATTCTCTGGTGTGGGTGTAGATAGAAAAATAAAGGTAGTGCTTAAGATTAAGCAAGGAGTAGGAGGAAATGTCTGTACAGGGGAAAGTTGAATTCAATATCCTTAAAGTAAAAGTGAAAAGACATCTGAAATACCAACAGTAAGAAGAACGCAAAATTATTAAGCATATATCAATCACTTGTCAATGGGAGTCAAAATGAAATCTGAACTCTTYTGCAATCAAAAGTTGAAACTCTAATTTGTTTTTGCCATTAAAAAAATMCATTAGCCCAAATAAATCTTTCTATTTTTCTTCTTCCTCTTCTCCTTTGGGTGGGAGACATAGGGCATATAAAAACAATCAAGACAATCTCAAAGCTATGATATTAAGTTGCTTTTGGGTTTTGTGTGTGGTCTAGATTCATTTTCTGCCTCTAAATGAGGTAGAAATGAGAAGGTTGAAACTTAGACGTCCTGTATCCCAAGGGCATGGCATTAGGAGGATTCACTAAACAAAACAAAACAAAACAAAAAAAAAAAAANAAAAAAACCCAAAACACCAAAACAACAACAACAAAAAGTTGCAGTAGGAAGCTGCTTGGAGGAAACCCATGTCAAAATCTCTTCAACAAATGATGAGGAACTTCCCTGAGAACTTAGGAACGAGACCTTCATGGTAATACATGGTACTACAAAGTGAAGCCTCATGTACAGATATATCTTATCATAACCATGTAAACCAAAGGTACTCCAGAAGGATAAATCACATAAATCACATAAATCACATCACTGTTTGCCCATGGGTACCTGGCTACAAGACAGAAACACATGTAACCTAATCTGGGGTATCAGATGAAGAGACAGCTGGAAGCACAGGAGCAGGAAGTGATCTGCACAGGAGGAAGCTCTTGGCATGTACCCAGCTTCCACCTCCTTTTCTAGCTGAGGAGAACTCTGACGGGGGCTCATCTGTGCATTTGGCTCCTCCTGTTTCCCTTGTCYAGCTTCTGCTGTTGTAAGAGCTTCTTCTCCCTCTCCATCCTTTGCTGTTTTGGTTTCTGGTATCCACTGTTACTTCCCAGTTGGTCCTTGAAGTTGGCCAAGCTGTCTGTCCTCCAAGAATCAAAGCCCTGGATATGTCTCAGATGGGGATTTCAGCAACATTGCAGTGAAGCCAGAGAAAGGAGGGATGGGCAGGGAAAACAAGAGTTATGGTAGACCACATCAGGGGTCAGATGGAATTGTTTTGGGRAAGTGAGACCAAAAACAAATAATTRTGATTCCATTGGGTGTTATGTCTGTGACTTCAATGTTAAATAATATTGTATTCTCATAAAGGAGATCTACTTCATCATCCTAAGGACATATTTAATGTCATCAAGAATCATTAAGATTTGCACTCTCGAGTCAGTCACTGCACCACATTTTCACCACCATAGCATCAGTCTCTAAATTGATCTCATGTCAACCAATACAAACTTTTCAAGATTAGGATTAAATTCTTTCTAATTTAAACCAGTATCCATATCATATACATTGTCCTATAATTAAATTATTCTAGTTTCTTTCTTGAGAAGCAACTCTTTGCCAGCTAATTTACCATATTCCAGTATTCAATTAGCAGAGTAAAAGAAAGCAAAAAGAACTCTAAGTTCACATTTCACTGCCATGCTTTCACTTTGGAAGTCATCAGGGACACTTTCCACACGTACTACAGCWACAAGAACTGTACAGAGAAAAGCTGTGAATTAAGGGCTTTGTTTCCTGTGTTGTCAGGCCAATAATATTTTTAAGTGTACTGCTAAATTAATTTACAGTAACAGAGAGCTATATGCACTAATCTTTCCTCTATACATTACGCAGCAATACCGATCTGGCAAATAATTCACAAGGAATTATTTGTAACATTCATAATCATACTTGCCCTCAAATACAACATAAAATGATCCCAGTCTGGCAGTTTAATAGCTTTATCTCTGATTACTATTCCCATAAAAACCTCAGAGAAACAGAAGTGTCCACATTTGGCTGAAAAAAAAAATCCCCAGCTATTTCAAAGGCAACTAAAATTTTAAAACAATAAAGATGATTTTAYTGTTCCCTACAGTAAAAGCATGACAGACTAAATAACGATACTAGCATAAATTCAAGGCAAGCCTCTGTCTCTAGCGGAGGCTGAGATAGGAATCATTGGCCTTAGGCATTAGCTTAGTCAAGAATTCATAACAATCTTCATAGCAATTCTTATTGCAAAGTAAAAACAGTCCGTGTTAAGATAAATCTGAGGTACTTTTATAATATTTCCCTGCTTTTTTTATTCTTTAGATATGAAAGCTGCTGACATAGGGTTTTCAAAACAGTTTTCTACCCTCAGTGCATTTTCTATGCTGCAGAGTAATTGGGAGGAAAACACCTCCCCTGCTGTGCAGCACCTCTTTCATTCCTGAATTACAACTTGGATTTCTGYCTCTTCCTGACCTGGCTGTTATTTGTCTTTGTGGGGCCTATCGCTTTCTCTACATACAGGAATTCAGTCTTCTCTCTTCCATTAGCTTCCAAAGGTAATGAGACTCACCAAATGTACGGCACAGCCGTGGGCTTCTCCATGCAGTCAGGTAGGAGGCCACTGCATCTCATGTGGTGGAGATGTGGGGAAAAGTTTTTCTTAGCCATTGTATTATAGCTAAGCTATTGGATAATAGCTTTTGTGTCATGCAAGGGAAGAAGCCTCACAGAATTAAGTGTCATACTTCTTTCATTACTGAGTGCTCATTTTTATTTCCTGACATTTAGGGTAAGATTCATCTCTCCAAATGTAGGTTTTTACAATGGGGCTGCATTTCTAACCACCCGTGTGCAACTCAAGAGCTCTTTCAGGGTGGTCAGGTAGATGCTTAGTGCAAATGTTTTAAAATAGCAATTTCTTTTTGTGGGTTATAAATGCAGTTTGTACAGTTAACTTGCAGGCTAACTTGCACTGCAGGCATGTAAAGTTGTGGGGGAAAGGCAAGAGAAAATCCAGTTTTAGCCATTAGCACTGTAGTGTCTTCTATAGAAAAAAAATAAGARAATGATTGGAGGCATATTTAAACAGTTACTCTATGATGTCTATCCTTAACGCTCATTAATYAGACACCATTGAGCTGATCAGGGGTTATCATTAACAAAGAATAAAAGAAAATCTTCTTCTGGTCCCAAGAAAAACTAATCAAAACCTGGTGATGATGCAATAAAATTGCTCTGGAAAGTCATGTCTACTTTGCCTGTCATTACACAGCCAAAACACAAGGACATCTCTGGTCTCTGGATTTTTTTGAATTTTGTGGAACTATGTTCCCTTGTCCAGTGAATTATAACTAGCGTATTACTCTAATATCAGCACAAGACAATATTCTATCTGTAAATCATATTATTTCATTTCCAACCAAAGAACTGTTAGTAGTGAAATAGCTTACAGCTCATGTGCTTAGGAGCTATACAACTTATGCAAAACAACTGCACATGCAATGATCTGGGCCTAAAAATGGTGTTTGGACCTCATCAGTGTTTACATTAGAACTGTTCGGAAACAGAATTTGTCTCACAAGTAAATCCTGGTATTTGAAACTGTTTTCAAAAAAGGAGAGAGAGAGAGAGAGAGAGACTAAAAAGTATAAAAATATTTTATTTCCATAATCTAAAATCACATAAAGTGGAAGTTAATATAATGAAATAAAAAATAGATATTTTTGCCAACGGAGTGAAGTAGAAAAAAACAATTTCTACTTTCTCCGATCCACCATTTCAGCAAAATGGATACACTCCTGTGAAACATTTCAGCTGATAAAATTAACTGCCCTTTACAATTTCTATTCACATTATATTTTCTAGCAGTAAAATTTTCTATCCAGTTTTTGATCAGCCCTATTCTATGTGATCAGAAAAAAAGGTAGTTAAGACCTACCAGAACGAGGAAAGGGAAGAAACGGAAGATCATGGTGTGCCCTAACACTGATAACAGCTGATTTTATTTTCTGATTGAGATGTAAACATTGTTCCCCAGGCTTGCTTCCTGATGGCAGGGGGTTCTCATTCTCAGTAGAGAGGTAAATCACTAGCTAGYGTATGGGTTTCTTATTAGAAACCAACGCTAATGAACTCAAGCAGATCGGAGCAGGAAGCAAACCATCCTAAACCAAATATGAATCACAAGCAGAATCCTCAGTGATAAAACCAGAAAGCCAGTATTTTTTTAGGTAAAGTAATGGTGTTTACAACTTGCTTAGTAAACAATAAAAAAAATAAGTAGGCTCTTAAAAAAATAATACCATGCTACTCTTCTGACTCATTTGTTGGATATTTGCATCCAGTTCAGTTTAATATTTCCATTAAGGATCTGGATGAAGAAACACAGTTTGCTCATGCTCTTGCAGATCTCACTAAACAAGACTGGCTGAAAGCAGTGGGGAGGTATAGGTTCTGTTTCAATATAATTTTAATAACTTCAGAAAAACGGTCTGAAATCAACAATAGCCAATTGTGACAAGGATTCATTTAAGAAAAAATCAAAAAAAAACAAAAAAAAAAAAAAAAAAAAAAAAAGAAAAAAAAAAAAAAAAAAAAAAAAAAAGGAGAGAAAACTTCCTAAGCAGCTTTCTGGAAGAAAAAGAGTTGAGGGGGTGACACTGGGTCATAGAGTGAATATGAATCAATGTGATGCTGCTGGTCTTTAAGAAGCGTCTATGCAAGAACTAAGCAAGAATCAGCAACAATGACTAGTGGATACAATTTTGAGTAACATTTCCAAAGTAGTAGGTTGAAAGAGAGAAAATAAAAATGATAAAAATTTTGAAGAAAGTAATCTTTGAAGAAAAACAGATGTTTGGCATCTAAGCATTTTAACTAACGAGAATTGTACAGTATTTTATCAAGGTCGTATGGACTGATCTTAATTTCCAGTGTAATGCAGATTGCCAACTTCCAATTGACTGCACAGTGTTGTTTTTGAGAGGTGAATTCTTGGTTTGAAGTCCTCACTTAAGCTGGGAGAAAGATTTTCCGAGTGGAAGAATTACTTAAATATCATTATGAGATTAATTATACTTAATTATCATTATGAGTTTAATTATACTTAATTATCATTATGAGCTTTGGCTGCATAAAAAAAAAAGAAAAAGAAAAGGAGAKWAAAAGAAAAAGAAAAAGAAAAAAGTAAACAGAGAAAGAAATAAGTTTGGAAACAGGAACATGAAGAGGAGTAAATGTTAACTTTTTTCTATTTCGTCTCTAATTCAATGATAAAATATACCAGACTCAGCTCCAGGTTATTGAGGAAAGAGGCATGGAGAAAACAATTGTCTTATTTGAAAGTAAGGCAAAACGTTTAGCAGTTTTATCTGCAACTTCTGACTGGAAACTCCTGTGGCAGAAGTTTTTTATTCTTTGATATTAATAAAGCATTGATAAGTGAGCACTCTGTTGACACTCAATAAGTTATTTTGCTTTGTATTCAGTCAGAAACTAGCGAACACAGAATTTAGCCAAGTGGACATAACGAGATTCAAGAACCATCTTGAATTATTTTTTTCCCCGTTTAAGGGGAAAAGGAATATAACAAAAAATATTTGTTGGCTAAATGGACCTTATCTTGCTTACACGATCATGCCCTACAGCACAAGCGCTGAGAGCAGTAAACCTTGTTCAAGATATATGACAGAGAAATTATCCTCAGAAGCACTCCTGAATTTTGTCTGTATTCTGCTATATAATGAGACTAAAATGAAAGCCATCCTGTATAGTACTTTTCTAAATGTCTGGCTGAACCAGTCAGTGATTCAGAACAATTTTATAGCCAAGTTAAAATTGTTTTTGACAATGATCCATCTTTTCAGAACAATAGCCMCTAATTGTGAGCATACAAATTTAACTTGTGAACCTTGTATTTGTACCTYTGCTTGTGGCCTTTTGGCATATTTGTTTCTTACCCTACTGCTAAATTTTTGCATTTAACATCCATGTGTTAAATTGACAATTAACACTGTACCATCTCACACTAAACTTTGGCAGTTTTGTCAAATTTTACTGGCTGACACTGAAGAAAATTAAGTCCATGGAAAGCCTGCACATGTTGAACATATAACAGGGACCAGATGGACATACCTGCATAATTTGGCACTCTTAATCCTGACCTACATTATAGAAGGTTGAGACCATCCCTTTGTTAAGCAGGCATATGAGATTATCATGCAGAGTTCAAAGCTCCATTATGCTTACATAATATTTCATAGTTTGTAACATATTCCAAGTGACTTCTTTTCTAGATGCTTTAGAACGTAGTCTGATAAGTAACAGGAAAGAACAATTGCTTTRGCAGTACTTTTTGCTACAGATTTGCTTTAATATTTTATGCTGAGAACAAGGATTCAGAAGGAGTGAATTCCACTTGAATATAAAAAGGCTTCACACGTAAAATCGTTGCAATTTTTTAATGAAGTGCAATAATTTTGTTTGTAATTTGTGCAGCTCAGTTGCCTCCTGACTCTCTCATAACAAGTCTCCACAGAACAATTTTCATGTCTGTATCTCACATTTCAGCAATAATCAATTTGTATGATGTTTAATGGCTCATGATTGTCACGTACATTACACTACACTGTAATTCTGGGCTCTAAACACTGGATTTTTACGAGGTAGAGCAAGKTTTTTTTTCATCTATCAGTTTCCCCATCTGTAAAACAGGATAAAAATGATACTTCAGAGAGGCATCAAGGTACCAACTCATCAAGTATTCAATGTTTTGTACAGCTCTCTGAGAGGCATGGCTGGACAACACTTGTGGCAGTGCCATACCTCACACATTAACATTATGTAGCGGGGCAGGTGGGGGGTAAACTTCTAAAAACAGACCTCAAAAAATCCCCTGGTCTCTCAATGTCCAAATTACATTGCTTTGCAAGTAAAGGTTTAGGATCCAGTCAACATGCTCAAATACATTCTGGATTTACCTCTTAAAAATAAAGAACATAAATGAAAATCTAAGGTTGCAAATTCCGACAACTTAATTTAACTTCTCAGTCCGAACTGCATTATCGCTAATGCCCCATGCTTCCTTTCACAGAGTATCTTTCACATCTTTTCCTTCATTAAATACCTTTCTGGGATCTCAGTCACTAATACATTAAAAAGTACAGCTGCAAACATATTCTCCTTTACTCAGCACACATTTGCTTATGCTCAGCAGTGACGTGTAATAACTTATTTTCCATAGGAGGATCTTGGAGCACAAAAGGGAGAAAGTCCTTATCTAAGGAGTTAAAAAAAAAGAGTATAGCCTTCACACCAAACACAGTTCTGTGTTTTGCTGAGCTKGACAATCTGCATTGGGCTCCCAGAGGTGAATACAGAGCCAAGAAACACCAAACAAATATAAAATGAAAAAATTTAACTTTGCCTTTTAAATTTTTACAACCTAATCCAGGACAATACAATACAATAAAGATCCAAGATCTTTAACTATTCCCAGTGATATTACCATTTCCTAATAAGTACTGGTAGTTCAACACCAAGATTGAGGCTGACATATTCAACTCCAAATAAAGACTGCAGTATAAATCATTACAACCAATTGCTCTCATGAGTAAATACACTACACAAGAGATCCTAGCTCCAATAATTATATTGAAAGCATGGATAAAAGTATGTGGAAAATCCAAGCATTGAGAAGTCTGAAAGAATTTTTGTCTGTCTTATTGGTTAACCTACAGGTTGCAGGCAAAGGCTCATGTTGTGCATTCTTCCTGCAAAGAGGGCCTTGAATAGAGGATGCTCAGCTCCACAAAAATCCTCCTCCTGTCTGTTTGCACTCAGGCCTTAGCAGGAATAAGCTTCTTTCTTCTTTATGGATATGCTAATGCTTAGTGATTCCAACACTAAGGATTACTAGCCACAAATACTGAAGAGCTTATACCTGAAAAGACAATTATGAGTAGAGATATGTAGAAAGAACTGCTGGAGCAGGAGTCACACGACATGTGGTTTTACTTAAGGCAGCTTGGGGATAGCGCACAGGTCCTATCTAGCAAAGCCAATGATATCCAGGACAGAATTACTCAAGCAACAAGGATAAAAGTACCTAGTAATCAGAATCGGTATAATCCCCTGGTAATTCACTAGCTATTTTATTTTTAAGCTTTCTTGTCTCTTCCATATCCCATAGGTTATAAAACTTGAGAAGCAAATGAAAAGTATTAATATTATAAGATGTTTAACCCATGTATAAGATGAGTTGCTGAGTACAGTCTTGTAGTCTCATTGCAGCTAAGGTGATTTACAGATATAAGGGAGACAAGATTAACAACAAGTTCAGGACAGTCACGTCTTCTTTTCAGCTGCAAAATTCTCCTGTCTGTACTATTAGCTATTTCATAGTTTCTGGTAAAAGTGATAGTAGGGGGACTGTACACAATTAGACATAGATATCTGACCTTTTATGAGSTTTTCATCTTGCATCAGGGCAATTTCTTCATTCTTGGTTCTATGAATAATCAGGTGAACAAYCCAAATGTGTACATTTAACGAGTATGCATAAATTTGATGGTGAATACACACAAATTCCATTCAAAGTTTTATATTCCTTGGTTAATTTATTTCCATTGCAAGCTGTGCTGTACTTCATACTTGCCCTTGCACTGCTCATGATGTTCACATAACTTGCATTCACAAACAACATCTYAGGTAGAAATTACTGAGCGGAATTTTTTCAATTTGATTACTCACTTTACAGGGTAAAGTTTTTACAGACAGTGGCYTACAAAGGAAGATGAGAATAATTAYACCTCTGAGTAGTTCACATCTAAACAAGCAAAATTCCTATTAAGTAGGAAGCTTTGATTCTCCTCTCTGCAGTACTCCAAATTAAGCACTCCAAATGAAGACTTTAAGAAAAAAGACAAGCAAAATATCTCTGACAATCCGTTTGAAGGATRTAACAATTGACTAATGAAAAATAAAATTATTCCAGGAGTGGAAAAGTTTTTTGCTTCTTCTCATCAAAAAGAACTTGACCTGATTAGAAACTTCTTTGGCTATTAAATACACTGAAAAATATTTACCATATTTCTGTATTTTTTACCTATATTGTTTAGCATTCTCATGCTAAAACARGACAATTTTGTCTCCTCTTGGATGGATCATGACTCTTTCAGATGTGACGGATACGTTCCTTTCCCAGCTCATCCTGGCCTGTACCTTACATGCAGCCCTGTTTTGTTGCTGACCACCAGCGACCGATCTAATTCTGGCAGGCGCCATCGTYCTGATTTCTGTTCTCACTGAGACTTAACAAAAACAGTCCTCAAGGCTGCATCGTAAACAGGGAGATAAGGCCGACACACTAACCTAAGTCTTTGAAGTTAAAAATATGACTACAAGCCAATCATCTTATTCCATAAATACTCGGACAGCCTGAGAGCCCCTTTGAGCTCTCCTGACACGGCTGCGGCCTGCACACCAGGATCTCCCCTTGGGCAGGGACGCCTCTCAAGGTTACTCCTCGAAGTTCCTCGAGAGATCTTCCTTTCCACAGCAGATGTGTGGTAAGTGAATATRGCGCGCTTTCTTTCGTTCTTCCTTGCTTGCTCTCTCTCTCTTTCTTTAACTTTGTAACATAAGCACCCTCAGTCATAAACCGTTGACCAGGTCTGGGACTAGGATTGGATTCAGCCGCACCCAGACTCCTCTCAGAAGGAGCCAGGAAAGCAAGGGGGTCCAATCTGAACCTCGTGACCCAACGGGAGGGTATCCCAAGAYAATCCTGTATTATCTTGTGCCTCCATGTAGTAAATAATAGAGCRATCTTGCCATAGAATCTCGTGAAATCATTATTATACTAATAAATCATATTGTTAGTTCTCTGAGTGAAGTGCATTTTGTCACTCGCCCCTGCCACCACTCKTTCCGTGACATCAGATAGTACTGGGAAATCTGGAAATATTTTAACAAATATGTTCCAGATAAAAAGTGATCTAATATCCAATTTTTCCAAAAGCTAAGCCCAAATATCCTTGATTTTAATCCTCAGTGTATAATTCACAACTGTAGATAAGGCCTGATATTTTCCTCAGCATGATTATTTTTAAATTAGACATTGTGTCTAAAATTAGACATTAATGTCACTGGCACTATAGCGTTAGCAGATTAGTGATCTTATACTAAATGTCCACAATTTGGTTTGAAATCACTAAATGGTGTTTTGCAAACAGAATAAATCAGGTCTGCTTCTGTGAGGAAGTGTCAACAATACGAGCATGACTGCAGATTCAGATAAGGAACATCAACAATGTTTTCTATCAAATAGATTTCTATCAAAGCTTTTCTATAATCTTAAAAATATCTGGTGTCAATTTGACACTAAAAATATCAATTCTATTTTATTTCCCAGAGCTGTATTTGAAATACACAAATTCAGCTGAAGCATCTCTTTTTCCACAGAAAATTGTAATGTGCTTTTATATAGTAGACCTGTGCTATAAATCCTCCATTACCCTTTTGGTCAGTAACATTACAGAGAATCATTGATAATGTTCCCATATTGAAAGAATTCTCTTTTCTAACAGTACATATCAGGACTGCATTTGATAAAAATCAATCTGTATTTATTTACAAAGAATAAATCTTTGACAGTTTTATCTTGAGTTTTCTGAGCCCGTAAGACATCTGAAAAGAGTCTCTATCTCTCTATCTCTCTTTGGTTAGTAGTGAGAATACTGCTTATGGCTTTGAAAATAAGATTAATATATTGGGCTTTCCATAAAAAGCCTGAGTCATTTGAGAGTAAACAATATCCATCCCCACAGCATGAGTAGACTGTAACCTCCTATGATTTTTGCTTTAGCCTTGCTCCATCATGCCAGAGGCATTGAGAGCTGGTGGCCTGTGCAATTTCAGCATTAAAAAAYACACTTCACCGAAACCATGTGTTTTCTTTCTGCTATCATACTTTCATTTAGTCAAAAGGCACTTCAATATATTCCAAAAAATGATGAAGCAGCACTGCTAGGCACAGTGCCTGAGGATGCCTTCTGCTTGTTTACTCCACAGCATTTTCTCCTGGTAATAGGACCAGGATRGTGTAGTCGTACTTGGCCCCTGCACCATTCCACTAATACAAAGTGAATTCTGTTACTGACATGGAAACCACCATCACCACGTTACACAACAATTTAAAGGAAGATCTCAACTGAATGAAATAACTCAGTTTCTTGTGATGATCCATTTTTGATCTTCTTAACAGTCTCTGCAGTAGAAAAAAAAAGGTTCATAAAAGTAAGATACAATASTGTATCTTACTTTTACAATAGATACCGGTAAGATAAAATAATGCATCTTAGTATAGAATAATGTAATGTGCTACTGTCAGACAGAAACAGAGGCAACTTTGTGGTCTCAAAATAATGTTTAATGTGGTCTCAAAAATAATGCTCAAGATGTAGAAATCATGAAATAACCTAATTTAAATGGCTATATCCATAAAATATTCATTTCTTGTCCTAATCCGAGTGGACATAGAGAAAACCAATKATGACCTTATTTACAAKTTCCTCCTCCTGGGAAGCTAGAGTTTCCACTCAGCCTTCTCTTTTCTTTATTTCAACTTTTGCATTTGAATCAATGTGACTCCAGAGGATAACAACAGTACTTGAGCATGAAGGCCTCCCAAAGTTGTGATCATTCAGTCCTCAGAAGAACACCTCTTTTAAAATAAAGTACCTTCAAGATGGGAGAGAAAAAAAATTCTTGTCCAGAGAGTCCAAGTCTTACCGTTACCCAGTACTCGTTACCATTATTCAGTCATTGCAGTGGACTACACCAGCAGTAACTGATATTCATCACTGAAAGAGTTGAACAGGGTTCATATTATGCTTTTCTCATTCCAACCAGTTTCGTGTACAGATTTTTCAGGACTGCTCTCCCGCTTCCTCATCATAGATGACTCAGAGTCCTTCAGTGTACAGAAAAGGTCAGTAGAGTCTTAGCCTAAGCCTGTAACATTAGTATCTCACAAGGGATACTTGATCAGTTTTGATCCTTTGTGACCCATTATCAAGTGGTGGTGTGCAAGAAGGCAGATTTGTTACTCTTTTCCTTCCAAGTATGAATGGAAAAAAATTATATAAAAATTATTTTTTTACAATTTTTGCATCTTGATTCCAACACAATCAAAAAGGAGCTTTCTGAGCCATGAATTTAATCTTAAGCAAGTATTCCTATCTGGCAAAATTCAACTGGGAGAACCTGGATTTGTGCAATGGTCAGGCAGCTGAGAACATGTGTACTGATAGTCAGAGATGAATGTGCAAATCACTGGAGAAGCCAGGAACCCTTATATTGCTACCTGATGAATTAAAAAACAAAGAGAGAAAGAAACCCACAATTGATTTTATTACAAACAGCCTGTCCTGCATTGTCATTGTGAGTGCCTACTCATTAGCTACAATGCATGAAAAGATTATTTTTAGGTGGAGCTTGGTCATACTATTAAGGACACTRGAAAAAACTACATAATCATTCTATTGGGGGAGTGGTTCGTATATGTAGAACCTAAGCTTTGTAAAATGCCCTAACGGCTGCTAAGTTTGCAAAGGAAATTTGAATGCTTTTAACATTATGTTGAGGGCCAGCTGGCAAACACAGTCACAACCATAAGAGAGTGCAGGTTTAGGCACAATCCACAGTCTAGAGTTTTCTTAAACATATTATTATGCAGCAAATTCATGACATCAAAATTAGCTGGCCTATGTAAGATGTAGACAGTTGGTCTAGGTATCAATAATGAGGAATCAGATATCAAGTGAGTCAAAGACAGTAAGAGTTTAAATACTGAATGATTCAAGGAAATCATGCATGCCAAGAGACAACCAAAATTCAGTTTGTTGTTGTTCTATTTCATCTGGAAAGAAAAAAAAAAGAAATATGTAATCAAAATGCAAAAGATTTGGGGCAGAGTGTACAGTGTCAAAGCAAAGGTGGATGATTTGGTTATGTGGAAATATCTGTACTGTTTTGATTAAAACAATAGCAATATGTTTGCCACCCGGACAAACTGAAGCACGAGCAAAACTTTCCCTCTCAAAAGATAAAGGCTAGGCAAGGAAACAGGAGAGCAGACGCAAGCTGTGGATCAGGAAAAATTCCAGCTCTACAAAAGCTTAAAGCCTTTTTGTAGTTCTACAGGTAGGGATACACAGCCAGTTTTCAGTGATGAAAGTCAAATACTGTCAATTGACAAAAAGAAAATCTTGGCATGAACAATGCTGCAATTTATTAAATGGTCTGTGATCTGTGAAGAAGTGGCATAAGAAACTCCAAAGTTGCCTATTCAGTACCAACCAGCAACCCCAGCAAATATGCACCCTCAAAGCTAACAAACATGTCACTGTGAAACAAAAAAGTATCACGTTTATTCCTATAAAAYGGTATGTCTATGGTGGTAAGCTTGTGCTAAGTAACCGGTGCATGTAAGGATTAGTTCTTGGAAAATTTAATGATGCAAAGAACATCCCCCTTTACAAAATTGGAGAAGTGACTGCTCATGCTTTGATACACTGCAATGTTTCACACAGTTCAGCCACTGAAAAAGTCCTTGCCAGAGCAATAGCCAGCTGCCTGGCTTGCTAGCAGGCTTGCTGCAAAGCTCTCTGAGAAAGGCAATTGAGCCTTCAGTGTGACTGAGCTCTGACTGTTGCAATCTTGGTTTTGCATGCAAGGGAAGTGAAGTGTATGGCAGAATTAAGACTTATATATGGTCTTTKTCAGATGAAAAGTCATCAATATCTTTCAAAGCTTCTGCACAAATCCTGATATCCAGAGAATTTTATGAATGATGCTTACATGGCCTAASGATGAGAGTTGCCAATCAAGGCAAAATGTTAGAACATTTCACTGTCAATAGTACCAAAGATGTATTTCTATCCTGCCTCTATTACAATTCTATAGCAATGTTTTGGGTTTTTTCATTATTTATTTCATGCAGCAACAAGATCCACATTCACAGATGGCGTTCTCATCATGCAGAGACCCAAAGCAAAACCAAAGTTGTAGAGCAGCTGTCTTTATTGATGACTGTGCACTGTTGGCCCACACATGCTGGAATGCACAGCACATTATGCGCTTATATGGCCTTAATGCCAGGCAGCTCAAAATAATTACCAAAAAAATAAAAATTCAATCCTACACCAGCCCTGCCTTAGTGGAAACTGTGCTGAGCATGAGCTTGTGAGCACTGAGAAGCCACTGGTGCCACGTTCTGCTACGTAGCTGCACGTTGCCCTAGGACCCAACTGATGAGACAGCAGAGGCCAGCACAGCTACTGGGAAGATCAAAGCAGTATCCCTGTTGTCAGCTCCTGAACAACAAAGGTCCTGATGCTTTGGTCCAGGCAACCTGAACAAATGCTGGGCAAAGGTTTTCCAAAGCCATTTTCTAAGACTAATTAGAAAGAAGTCCCTTTCTGAAAAAAAAAAAAAAAATGGCCAGAAGGATACACTGACATAGATGGATTTGCCTCTACAGCATTGAAATCTATACATAAACTCAATCTACTGTGGCAATATTGATGAACACATGAACAAAATCAGCATATACTGCACAGGATGAGATATGAGAGGACRCAGAATAGACATGATGTTTTATGTTCAGCATGAGAGTTAATGTTGTGCATGTTATGAAAGTCACACTTACATATCATTAAATTTACCACCATAAGGCCATAAAATCTGCATTATAATAATCTGAGTCAGTAGATGACTACATCATTCCTCAGCTCTAACCTTAACAATGGAGCAAATTCTGCTCTTCTGGAACTTGTGCAGTCTCATGAAAATTCACAATTTAAAGACAGACGGAACGATACTTCTCTTGTATCCAAAGGTCTCATCTCTTGCAGGAAATCTGTAGCTGTTAAATCTGACAGAGAGACAGAGAGGAGGGAAGGAAGGAGGGAAGGAAGGAGGGAAGGAAGGAGGGAAGGAAGGAGGGAAGGAAAATAAACCCGGCGTGTGCAATCAAAATATGCCCTGTCATTTTTTATATGTTTTATCTATCATTTATAGTGTATGTTTATATGTTTTATCTGTCATTTCAAGTATCTCAGTCACCTATTCACACCATATCCTAATATCCTCTCTATTAAAGCTACAGACTTGAATAYGAGCTCATTGAATAGTGGGTTGTGTTCTTTCTCTCTCTTTTCTCTYCCATTTGAATTAGTGTTAACTGTCACATGGGGTTCTGATCTTTTGTTTTAGCGGAAATAATTCAAATAATACAAAGAACTRTATTTCTCTAAGGTTTTAACCACTGAAGAAAGACTCAATAAATATGCTTTGGATAGGAAGGCAAGATTAAGAAAATGAGTTTCTCAGCTGTATTTATTCAGTACTGCCTATCTCTTCTGCGCATAACACAGGCTTTTGCTACTCCTTCCTAATAATTATTCCGTTCACAAATATTTGACGTGTTCTTTTGTTAGCCACTAATATGATTGTTGACCTCCAAAGCATTTTATTGTAGCCTTYACAAGCAAAGAGGAATCAAAGCTCATGGTGTTAAAAGCAGCTTCCCTTCATGCACTCTTCACCCCAGATTTTATTCACCACTAAGGTTCATTCGATAGTCTCTTTTCTCTTTGCCTAAGTTGTGATACACATACACTTACCACATACACATATAAACAGAAAGCAGCTTAGTGTCCACATTTAGAAATTTTAAAGATCACAGTATATTCTTCTTTTTCTCTTCTTTTTCACTGATAGTACTCTTACTAAGATGTAGAGAATTTAGGCTGTATGAAATCTTGGGTTTTACAGCTTGCAGGAAATCCTTGTCTCATAACATTAGTTATCTATTGTGAAGGCCATAGAAAATATGGAAAAAAGGTTTAACAAATCATAAAAAAAGGGGGGAAAAAGACTGTAACAAATAAGAGGGAGAAAGCATCAGCACCTTGAATACAAATAGAGGGAGAAAAGATCAGAACAAAGAGGAAAAGAAGGAAGAACATGTTGTTTCCTTCTTTCAGATTGCCTCCAGCACCATCCGATCCTAGCTTCGGCAGCAGGATGAATGGCCCTTGTTCCTGTCTGTCAAGATGCCTCTTTTCATGTACATAAAACTGACCTGATGAAAGAGGAAAACCTAGAACTGTAAGGCTGGAAAACCTGCTTAGGACATTTAGAGAAAAATGTAGTTATTTCGCCTCAAGGGTTACACAGGTRAAGTCAGAGAACACTATTGACAATTAAATTTACACCTTGATTAGGCAGAGCAGAGATTCATACAGAAGCATTTATAAAGCTTATTGAATTTGCAATATTTCTTAGGCTTACAAAGCAGAACTAACATATAAGGCCCCACTGTAATCATGTATATCACTGCACAACCTGAATCGACTCCTTTACCTCCAGTTACTCTCCAGAATTTTAAATCTCGAATATTTGTTATTTTCATTAATGTTCTGGTCCAGTGTCTCCACAACAAAACAGTGGATAAACCTAAAAATAAGAAGATATTTTTACACAATCTGCAATAGACAAATGGATAGTGTTAATTTTAAAATACTCTTTCCCTCATTTTCACTTACTCTTTTTAACTGTTGCAAGTCCTTACTGTGAGTCTAGCAACAATGCAGTCACTATAGATGCAATTTATTGTGGAATAAGCATGTAAATGACCTCAAAACTTCTGCTCASGCCTAGAAAACATACTACTGATTTATTCGTTTTGTTAGGGGAGGTCATGTCACCTCCCTTAAAAAAATACAGCTCCCTTATAGACCAACCTATTACAAGGAATAAAAGTTCTAAAATATCAAAACTCTTGGGATAGATTCTGAGTTGGTAATGAGCATCTACAGTGATGTTTACACAATTTTTAATACCATTTCTCTATGCAAATTCAAACTCACATTTGCATAGGAATGTCCATTATAACAAAGGACATACTGCCAGAGCTTGTTTTGCTTTCAAAGATACTGKTTTTTTTTATGTGTGTGTTGAAGGAGTGCAATTCACAGTGCCATTTGGCAGTACAATTGTTGATATTATTTTATTTTTGATGAGTCTCCTCAAAACCTCCCTGGTATGTAGACCAATTCTTCCTCAAAGCATTTAGCCATCAGGAAGTACAGTTATATTAGAMTTTAAAAAGCAAGATACCAATTTAGATGAAAATGTGTTTTGAAAACAGTGGAGAAAATTCTTTGACAATGTTGAAATATCTTGTTTTGACATTTCAGAACAAGAAAGTAGGAACTACTGAAAGAAGASTTTGCTAAGCAGGAATAGTGCTATTCATATCAATACAGTTCCAGAATATTTATTTTGATCACTTCAAAACTCTGTTTACTACAGCTACTAGTTATACCAGGTTTGCCCAGTAGGAAAATTTACTCACTAGAAATTAAGGGATTTTGATAGGGGCACTGGAAAATCATGATCTTAAGCAAGTGACACTAACCACCCAGGCATGTTTTTAAATAATTTCTCAAGATAATAATAAACCAGTTATTGCAACTCTTTTTCTTATTCAGGTTTCAGACAAAGAAGAATGAACTCCAGCTTACGTGCACTACATACACTTACATACACTATATACAGGATACTTTTACATTGCCATAATAATAGTTCACCTTCTGAGTGCTACCTTTCTATTCGTGGAGTATGAGAGACCAGAGGTGAGAGACGTAAAAACAGCTCTCTGGTGCACATAGGTTATACACATGTGCTTTTTTTTAAGTCCTTTATTTCCTCTTGGTTTCTTTTCTATCTGAATTCTTACTGCTATAACCTCTTTTTAGATCTCATCTACTGATGTATGAATGGGTTGTATAGTTATACCATATAGAAAGTTGAGACTTAAAGGTCAAGCTTATGTTGTTCATGCAAATATGAGCAAAAAAGTGACACTGTCAGGTTATACTTTCAGTTAGCAACAAGATCTGGTATATAAGACCACGTAGTCAGCATTTATTCTTGTGAATACCACAACATTAAAATTTGAGTTCATGATAAACAAAAAATATCAAGGCTGAAGTATGATTTATTTAAGATATTATTATGATTTAACAATGAGGAAAATCAGAAAACTAAAGAGGAAAACCATGATCTTTACAGTTCCTGTAATGAAGGTCTGAGATAACTATTACCACATTGATGTCAGKGTGTGCTGACACTTGAAATTCATTTATCAATAAATTTCAAGAGTTATCTCAAAGCTATCATGCAGGTTGCATACAAATAATTTTTAAGACCCATAAAAAGACAGGGCCATTAAATGTGTGTCACAGATGTTGGATAATAGAAAAAAAATGTCTTGTCAAGAGCAATTTCAGAAGACAGCTATTTTAGAGGATCCAATTTGGCTTAGTTCATTAGGACTGCCTAGGAACTCTCATTTCCACAGATCCTCCATGGAGGGACGCAACTCTTTTAGACTGTGCAATTATCCCAACTTGAACAATGTAATTGGCAGGCCTCCATTGCCTACTTATGCTAAGCTTTACTTCACAGGCTGCCTTTGAAATAGAAACACATTCTTTTTATATCAGGAGTTGGTGTTTGGTTTGTTGAGGTCCTGCACTCGAAACAAGAAAATTCCATACAAGAAACCTAAATGATTAAAGAGAAACTATGCTCAGCAGAATACCTCTGACCTAAATGCCCTATTTGGAATTCTTTGGGAGTTGTGTTCTATGTATGTATCATTCTATAGGGTATCATTCTATAAGGCATACATATATCAGCTGACTATAAACTGATATTCTTATCCTGGCACTTATGGTTGGAAAAAGATTCAAGAAATTTCTACAGTAAATTAGGAGATATTTGAAGGCTTAGAGAATCACAGAAAATAGATCACCTATAATGTGACCTGGTACTGAACTAATTTTTCTTGTTATTTACATTCCAACTCATGTGGGAATGATGTAGGTAGGTGGAATGATGTAGGCTAGGAGAAGTGATCAAAAGCAGCGTAGTAACCTAGGCCAGATTCAGATGATCTCAAATCATGCTGTATCATTTAAGATACTGTATCTCAAACGAATTGACCCTGGGTGAAATCCAGCTCACAAATTCAGATATAAAGTTTCAGGCAGCTATGTCCATATGAAATGTCTGAAATTCAGAAGTGATTTGATGGCTTTAAATTCTCCATTCTCACCCTGTGCAAGACAGAACTCTGAAGAGTTTTTTTTWAAAAAAGCCTGGTATTTTTTTTTCATAAATAGTGACCCATATCTTTTAATGCCACCAAAACTAAGCTGTCAGAAGTGTCTATGTGCTACTAAAGCTTAAGAAGAAGCAAAGGAGGTTTTTGCAATGACATGACAAAACGCCCAACACAAAAACACTTTGTGTCAAGTGCCTATTAAGTCTTCTTTGCATTTCAAAGTTAGGCAGATGCATCTTCATCTTTCTGGAATATATTCATCTTCACTGACATATAAATAATAGTGGATAGATAATTCTATTGTATCACTGTGCTCGAAAGTGACATGAAATCTATGAAGCAGTAAATGTAAGTTAAGAACATCAGGTATGTACACATTATTGAAATGTTTGGATATATGATGGGAGGAATGCATAAAATAACCAGTAATATCAGTATTAATTTTTGAAGAGGCAGAACTGAGTTTGAAGTGCCTGGAACTTGTATACATTTTACATGAGACAACAATGAATTTAATAATAAGTTAATTAAGGTCTAAATCATTAAGTCTTACACTTCCACTACCTGTATGAACCAGCTTTCTAGTCCAGGGTGAGGTCCAGGCTGGCTGCTTGGTTATGCCAAGCGGCATAGTTTCAGGAAATGTGAACCATTTCAGATATTTCATGGCCTACTAGACTTAGAGCACTCTCTCAGCACACATCCTCTAGTCTCCTTACAGTAAATAGCACTTAGCAACCAGGTGGTATAGGCAGATCACTATTAATGAGCCTATTAATCATATGGTAAAGTACCTAGTCACCTAAAAATGTAAGCTTGGTAAGCCAGATCCTAAGTATGGACCTGTTGCAAAAATGAGTTAGTTAAGCAATCTCCAAGCAAGTAGTCAACATCAGAGGACATCAACAGGCCTAGATGATCTTACAGATAAGATGGACTTGATTGCTGTCTTGGTTTTAACAATGTTTTAGTTTATTAAGTTACAGCTAATATGAGGTATAGCCAGGCTGTAWCCCTCCCAGAAGTACTCAGAGAGCTAAATGGCGTTGGTCTGCCTGCCACTGAGAATGAGATGCAGCAAGCAATCTGAGATGTCTACATGGACTGTTCCCACATGTGGTTGTCTAGTTTTGTATCAGATGCCCAAGACCTTTAAGTATGATCTGAACCTCTAGAAGGTCTAAAAAGGCATCTGGAGGGCAGGCAGTGTATACTACAGCATCTAAAATGTCAATAGACATCTATGAATCGAAAAGTAAATCCCACCATAGCTATGTCAGTGGAGACTTAATCAGAGTCTGGGTCTAGAGAGTTATTAGGCCAAACTAATATAGGTATCTATAATATATGTGTTTAATTTGCAAGGTCAAAATAGCTTTTCAGGCTCCACTGACTTTATTGAGTAGACATCTAACCTCTATGATTGAAGTTTAGACAATTATACAATTTATACAGCTACTTCATATGGAGACAGTTACGTGAAGACAGTTAACGTAGGCATGTTAATATGGAGCTCAAATGGATTAAATCTGCAACATGTTTCTGTGCTACAGCACAGAAGATCTGAAAATGTTCAAATTATTCTTGTTAAAGTTAGGAAGATATGCACTTTTCTTCATGTCGATACTATTTTTAATGGCATATGGTATAAAGAAGATAACTAAATATAAAACTCATAGGTGTTAGGGAAAGAAAGCTGATGACTAATCTCATTGTTTCAGAGTCATCTGCCACCTACTAATATTTATGAGATGAATAGAATAAACACCAATTTAAAACTCTGTCCAGGATTCTGTTACCCAGATCTTTGTTTAGCTCTTTAAAAAATCAGTTAACATATAAGTCTCTTTCTCATAAAAATAAACAGTGAGATTTGGAAATGCAAATTACCTGCTTCTATCATGTTAGGGCTTCAAAGATCTGTATTCCTGGTCCTTCCCCAGACAACAACAATTGATTTCTTTCTCTCTTCAATTGAGAATTCCTTGGAATTCAGTTTCAGCTCAGATGGTGGCTACTACTCAGATTCAGCAACGTAAAAAGAGCACTGWTATAAATCCTTACCTTCACTAACCTCTATCTGCTCACCAGATTAAAAAAAACAATGTAGTTTAGCACTACAGAGTCCTTGAACAACTAAAGCAGTTCCCATAACAATTTACTGGGATTTACCTGGGAGAAATGTACAAGAGCAAATGAAAGCAACTCCATTTTCTCTTGATAAGATAATCAAAGACATCAAAGATAGACATATCATTACATAATCTTTATTCATTACCTGGAATAACTCATCAGTCCTCAGTACAATGCAGCCAATTAGTTACCATGATAAACTATACTTATACCCAATGCTTAGAGATCCTTTGTTTTCTTGTTACCTTTACTCAGCCTTAGCAAACCCAGAACACTGGCTTTTAGACACCAAGCATGCACTTCTGATATTTGCAGAGGAAATAATATGTCCTCTTCAACAGATGTATTAATGCTTTCCACCTTAATGCCACTATGTGGACACTGCTGGAGAGAAGCTTAAAAAATACTAATCACAGTACCGAAAGAGACTAATTCCAAGGAGTTGCAAAATTCACCATACTGCAATGAGGTGCACCAGGASAGCTAAGGTTTTCATGGTTGGCATCATCTAGTGCTAGCAAGAGTCTGATTTTGAAAGGGAAAGTAGACCAGAGATCTCCAGAGATCCACCCCAGATAACATTTTGATAATCCTAATACTATGTTGTAGAATGAAAATGAAAACAATTAATACATACTGAATTAATACATACTGAAAACAGTTAATACATAAAATACAAACATTCAAATCAAACAGAACTATTTCTTTGAGGTTAGACAATTAATCTATATATCACTAAACCCAAATTTGTAATATTTCAGAGGTCCTATTATATTTGAAAGTAGGGATTTCACTGCATCCTCAACAGAAAGAATCCCCAAAAGACTTTTAATTTCGGCTTATACAGATTTTATTTGCTGCTGCTTATCTCTTAAGAAATAAGTTGCATGGGGAAGTCAAGGTTGTGCAAGGGGATGTCTGGGACATCCCTATCGGTGACTGAAGACCAGAAAAATTTTAAAAATACTCAGGCAACAACTCTGTTGAAAGGGCAAGATCCTCCTTTTGGCCTTCCTGAAGTCCTCTTGCTCCTTTATACATTCCTATAGAAAGACCATGAAAAGCTAATAATAAAAGCAGAGAGAATCAAGATATACTTGGGTTATTGCAACATAATTCCTTTTGCTTTCTTACTACTCACATTTTTTGCTTTCTTTTCTGTGCCTTTTTTTTTTTCCCTTTTCTTTGGAGTTGAAAATCATTTTACCCAATTAGGTAACAGAATGACTCAAGTGACTTCATACACACCAGAAATAATCTGCACTGAAAGCGAGTAGCTTCAGCAAGCACCACTGCCTGAAAATTGTTCCTTCTGTCTTCTCAGTGAATACTTTCAAATCATTCTATCGTTCAAGGTCAGGTCATGGGATGACTTTGCAGGCACACAGCCAGACTTTATTTGCAATRTATGCTATATAAAGTAGATAATGTGACACACCCCACCTCTTAACACTGAGTCAGATACGTCCACTTTATAAGTAGGTATTTCAAGAAAGGCTTCTTTTACAGATAAGTCATGTACATGCCCTGCGCCTGCTTTGTCAGTTAAACTCATTTAACATTTACATTTTAAAATATATTATTTTGCTCAATTAAGACACTTGGCTGTCTGGCTAATGAAGTGCTGCCAAACGATTTGCTATGTTGCAAATGGGGCATAAAGAAGTGGACAAGATAATTACATTATTTATCAAAGGTCTTTTCAAACAAAGTCCATAAATCTCACTAAAWCATAGGCACTGTGAAGAATGAGCATGTTGTGCTTGAGAAAAGCCCTTTATAGAGAAGGGTTCATCTGCAGCTATGGAGAAAATGCGAGCATGTCGTTGAAATTATCTGGACATTATTATCTTTATACATAAATATAAGTATAAATATAAATATAAAAGTGTATATATATATATTTATATAGGGTTTATGAGATACGTTTGTTATGGAGATGTGAAGGTAGATATACACTCAGCTTTGACCATACCAGCAAAGATATGCTCAAAAAGTGTGGATCCCCCCTTATTGCATTCAAACTGAATTTATATCTCAAAGACAAGCAAACTTCAGCTTCTTTTAATGCAAATCTGTACAAATCTTGAACCAAAGCAGTGGAGTCAATGTTAATACATTGGTGTAAGAAAGATCTGAGTAAGTACTATGTCTAATGAGCATACAGAAAAAAAAAAAAAAGCCCATTACAGTAGTATTTTCTTTAATATTAACTAAAATATCATAGAAACATCATTTTCACTTCTAGAGCAAATAGCAATCTGCCACAATCAACAATCTCACAAATAAAAATCTACTTCCGGTGATTTTACGTGCTTTTTCAGCTTTTGAGTGTATTACATGTGTATAAAAATGGTCCAAATAGGACAAAAAAAAAAGTAGTCGTCTGGATATATAAACATTAAACAAGGAAATATTGTCTTCCTTGTGTGCCACCATTCTCTCTTTTGAGTTTCTTATTTTGACTGTTATCACAGAATCACCAGCAATTTCCCCAGAACCCTTCACTTGAATTTGCCAAACAAGGGCCGCCTTTGTCAGCAGCACCATGGAAAGCCAGGATGGTCAGACTGGCTGGTCAGGTCACCTGCAGTAGCTGAGCTGCACAAAGGGACAACCTGTCCTTGCACTGGGGGAGGACCAGACAAGGACAGGCAGGTTGTTCTGGGTCTGTTTGTGGCGTGTGGTACCTAGCACGGTTGCAAAAATCTGCTACTTGAGGCAAGTTGTTTCGGAGAAACCTCATCTCATTCTACCAACTTCCATTGAGATTTAAAAAGGCTTTCAAAACATGGTGCCCTCTGTGCAGCATGGTACCTTTTCTATATTCCAACAAAGTGCTATGCTTCATTTATGTTACTGTTCAAAGTAGAAATAATGACACAAGACAAGTGTAATGGTTATATTCAAAATGTGACTAACCCCTAAATTTGGGGAAGTCTTAGGTAAGAAAATTGTTTAGAGTGGGATGCTAAATCAGTAAAAACAAATATCTTATTTTTTCTAGTATACAATAAGACGTAAGAACTGAATCCTCATATCTGTTTTACAGAAGGAAAAGCTTCTGAAAGCCCAATTTGTTGAATGTACCTAAGTAATTTATTCTGTATTATATTTCTGAATTTGGATAGGATTGAAAACAATCCTATTGTTATAAAATGACCATTAAGCATTCAAATAATGAAAAGAGTTCACAGAGACAAAAAGCAGATTAGTGATGAAAGCATATTTATCTTTAAAGTTGCATTTTGAATATAATTATTTGTGACCGCTAAATAGATTAGGAAATATTTTTTTTAATATAGTCATAATAAAATGAGTTATGACAGCCTGAAGTTCTGTTACACTCTTTCACGAATTCCTGCATGGGCAAATATTAGGAAGCTTACGTCCGATAACATACGTGCAACTGCAAATCCACAATATTTGTGTGTGAGTGGGCAGTGTTTGTAAAATCCGAGAAACAGATGACTGAAAAAAAAAATCTTGAGGGGTCATCATCCTGCCATCTGCATCTCAATCATGTAGGTCTAATCCTTGACTCAAGGAAGAATCAAGTAGACCTAGGTCATTTCTGAAAAACTGCCAGTAACAGAGACTCCTCTTCTACCCAKCCAATACAAATTATTCCTCTCCTATACAGTCATTATCATTAGAAACATTTTCCTAATGTCTAATATAAATACACTAGGAAATTCCTAGTAAAATTAATCCCCTTACATTTGTTCAATCTGCTCTGGATGGTGAGAATGGACAGTCTCCCATTTCTCTTTTGCACTCCTTTATGTAGCTGGAAACTAATATGTGCCAAGCCAAACCACTTCAGCTGAAAAGTAACTCACCRCCCCAACAGCAATACAGTTATTGAGAAGGGAGAATTGTCACAAGGTGACAGCCTCCTGCTTTATGAAAAGTTCTATTATTTATGAATTTATGCAGCATCTCAAAACCAAMATTTGATGCTACTGATGCTCTTTGTTAACTTGTAAACAAGAAACCCAGCAATGACACAGTCAGCAATCATTCTTATATGAAAAATTACTCACTGTGGTTTTTGGGTTGATATCAGAAAAAAGGAAACCTGAAAACATTTTTTCTCAGTTTCTTTCTCTCTCCTATAAAATTTCAAGATTTCTCTTTGATTTTCTTTATTGTAAGATGAGAAAATACCTGAGGATTGCAATATTTCAATTATTTTGCTTTCCAGTGAGCTTTATCACATGGAGTAATTCCTTTGCTACAGTTTCAGATGCATAGAGCAAAGAAGCACAAAAAAAAAGAATCCAAAGCTGACACAAAGCTAACAAAGAAGTACAAAAAAGACCCGAGCTAAGAGCAAATGAAAACACTTAAACATCCATAGCTTTTTGCATGACCATTGGTCAATATCTGTCAAAGAGCTCAACAGGATCTTTTCCAGACAGATATCTTCAGATATCTTTGGATTTGTTTTTTAAGTCTCCAGTATAATATTTGATTCAAATATTTGATTCAGCTTCTACTCACCTTTGTGAGAGTGCTGAAATTGTCTTGAATAAACCCCTACTAAATCTCAACACAAAATCTTACATCCACAGAAGGTCAAGAAAAAGCAATATTTGCCCAACCTAATTCTTCACACTTGTCCTGCAATCTATATTTGCATTATGCATAGCAAAGTTCAAATATTTTACTATACCAGGCATATTCAACAGGCATATGGTGTGATGTGACAATGCACAAATAGAGCAGAGGGATGTTGGCACATGAAGAGAATGATGGATATTGTGATGACTCTGTTATAAATTGAAGTTAGAAAAGTTAGAAAAATTACTTACGCGTGTGGAACAAAGCATGTTTTTAASTGACAGTGTGGCAGAATGCAGGGTGTCAGTGAAAGAAGAAAAGCCTGTGAGGAGGAGGATATTCAAGGTATAGGAAAGCAAACAGGAATAGCAAAGAGATGACTGTAAGAGGGATAAACAGCTTTCAGTATGGCAGCTGCCACATGCAAGCAGTGTCTAATAGAGCAATTGAATCAGCCTCTATAGTTTGCAATGGAGAGGAAATTCTGTGTAACATCATCAGGATGCCTGGCAAAATGATGATACTGGTTGSACATTTACAGAGTCAATGGGCAATGTGTTGTGCACATCAGGACAGCCAAAAAAACAGGGGAGAGACAAGACCAGTCTGAAAAGCATCAGCTATAAASGCATCCATGCTTTTTGCCCAGAAAGGAAAGCTTGGCTATAAAGACATCTAATAGCAGAATAAACAGCAGAAGTTACATTTTTGAAATGTTAGTTGAACTCTAGAAACCAATGTAACACATCTGCAGGCTGGCTAGAGCAGCACAGTTAACTGCTCCTGAAATTTTCATCCTAACAGGAAATTCACCTTAATTGAAATGAAAAAAAAAAAAAAGTGGCATAAGAAAAAGAAATTTTACTTCTTTCTCACTATTTGCTCTGTAAGGTGAGAAAATATATGTCATTATTTTTCCCCTTGACCTCGCATCACACTGGCAGTGACCTGTCTGTGCTGTTCAGCTGCAGGACAGGGCCTGTTCCATGCACCCAAAGTAAGAAAGACAAACTAGCTGGTTGGTAAGAACTACCTGGAGAGTGTCTAGAGATAAACAGTGAGAAACAAAAAAAAAAWGTGCAAAAAAAGATCCCCRTGAAGAAATTTATATAATACTGTGGTTGTTTAGATGTGAGAAGATTTTAGACGGGATAACGGCAGCAGTGGTCAAGCAAAAATAATGTTGAAATGCATTATGAATAAATTGTGAAGAAAAATCCACACTTAAATAACTTCCTGATAGAAAAGATAGGGTCTGGATAAAYTGAGTTGCAAGATTTTGAAGTAGTCATCATTAATCCCAACTTTTGACAGGAAAATGATTGAGATATAAAATGGGTCTCAAAATTAATAGTTCCCTTGGCTAGTTTTTAGCTCACCTTATAATTCTCAACATATTCAATATTTACTCCAAGTGAATTAATGTTTTCTCTTGAAATCTAAATCTATAAACTTTCACACAGACATCTACAAAACTACTTTTTAAAAAATGGGATGCCAACTGGGAGAATGTATCCTAGTTTACCTTTGGTATTACTATGCAGCCCTTAAATATTTTCTTTTCTTCTATGACAGTAATGATTTGAACCCTCAGAAATATTTCTGGAGCCCTGAGTACAACTAAGGCCAGGTTTGCAGCTGCATGAAATATGACAGGTCATTTTTCCCCTTTCTTATATTATTGAGGGCATTTCTTACAAGATGAAGAGCACCTTCAGCAGTTCCTAAGTAACAAAAGGAACAGCATTTCTCCCTCTCACCAGAAGGCATGGTTATTAAATGGTTCTACAAAGATGTGGTAAGTCAAGCCCTGAAATTACAGCCTATGCTATTCAACCATCAGCCAGTTTCCTTCCCATACAGTCAATTCTGCCTACAGACCTCAAAAACTTGCCACCTAAAACCCTGCTGTCTAATTTACCAAATTTATCTGAAGGATGAGCAACTGAGAAGATACCTGCCAGCAAGAGGCAGCCTGGGTGGGAGGCAGGCTGTCCTTACCCAGCCTATGAATGATGATAGAGCTAAATATGAAGAGGTAAATTCATCTGATGTAAGTAATCATGCATGAGGTGTATTATTGGCTCATAACTTAAACTGAAGTGAAAACTAAAGTGCAACCTAAAGAGTAACTAGGTGATCTAGTCCCAGCTATGTACTAACATYAGTTCTTTGACAATCTGCAACTAAAGTGTTCCTAATTAGTTCTCTCAACTCAGTATACCACTGTCATGGAGATGATGCTGTTATTTTTCTAGGCTTTCCAAGGAAAATGGACTGTCTTTGCGAATTTTGGCTAACTCCTTTAAAAAAATAGTATTTTCCAAAATTTCCTTTACAGTATTTTGTACTTTTCACCTTCTCAAGTAAAGAGGCTTGGACTGTTTTTCTTTTTCATTTTTTTTTTCTGACTGCTTTCTGAGAAGATATGCAAGCATACAAATACGAACTATCTAATAAAGGGTGAATTTACTCTTGTCAGCTAGGATGCTAGGGAGGTCTTTCTTCTGTCATTTGATTTCATTAAAATTGTAATAGCTTAGATTTTCAGGATCTTTATTTACCCTTCTATTTATACTCAAGTTCAAGTTCACCATTGGTATTAAAAATTAATAGGGAGAAAGTTATATTCACACACACAGATCTCATTTCTTAGGAGCCCAGGATAAGAACACAGTTCCTGCCCCGTGAGCAGAGACAATGAAAGAGAACCTGAGAAGGAAACCTAGAAATGGAAAAGAGTAAAATGAATTAAAATTTGAGCAGGTTTTTTCCATGCATTTGCCCAGATTAAGTGAGCCTTTTTTCCACTTATTGCAGACATGGTGGTATTTCTGTTCTGTACTATGAGCAGCAACTTCTGCRTCCAAACTTGGTGACCAGTGGTCTCTACAGGAGATAAACTTCCTCCRGCACAGAAAATTCTGACATTTTAATAGGAATTTTATTTCCCAAAGTTAGTCTTTAAATGAAAATTCTTGGCATTTTCTAGTTGCAGTAGCACAGGTCCTCACCAGAGTAATCTACATAGGGTACAATACCCTTTATGAGAGCAAGAACTACTTCTTACCATAGAAAAGACTAAGAAAACTGCAAAAAAAGGACAACTTGTTTGTCTCTCTCACCTCTGCAAGGTACTCAGGGATCAAGCCCTGTTCTAATTCCCCTTCATCCTGGTTTTCCCTTTCCTCTCTGTGGGTAATAGCTCCCGCTTGAGTTCCACTACTTTGTAAGACCTGTCCTGTATTTCAAAGCAATCAGTTTCCTACTAGCTACCTTCTCTCCCTGATGCTCCTCTCCTCCTCTCTTACAATCTTCCATTAAAATAACTTTAGACCCATTAGGCCTCTAAGTACCATCTGAAAAAGAGAGAAGTTACAGCTTTTGCAGTAAAAACTTACAAAATGTAATTAAAAGGCTCCCAGGAAGTCCTCTTGCTGCAGAGAGGTTTCTCTACTCCCAACAGCTGTATTATATGTCCGTGCTGTCCTTCCTCTGTCCCCGCTTTGCTGCCTTATAATCTACCATGATCTATTTGGCTGAAAATAGTCACTCTTCCTTCTCAAAGCAGAGGCTTGCTGGCCAAACACATTAATATTGTCAAAAACTACTGGAACTATTACTGTAAAAACAGAATAAGTAAGTGGCAGAGATCCAGGTTCCTAACTGAGTCTGCAGCAGTGCACCTGAGGAAGGCTGTTTAAGTAAGGATGTATAAGGATTTAGCTTTTTTATATACATTAGAGATTTTAGTTCTTTGTTCATGCACCAACAGGTATTCTTTTGCCTTTTAGGCTATAATTAATTTGTAATTTTGATATTATTTTGTGTTCCTTATTCATCTTGTGTAGCTGTCCTCCTTCCACTTCTAATAGTGGTTTTTCTATTTTTAACAGTGGAGCCGTCTTTCATATAGCCAAATTGCCCACTTCGGATAATCTGTATTCTTCATTTTCCATTGTTATCTCTTGCACCTTAATTATGGTGGTTTAAGAGAACATATCATTATAATTACAGTGAATACCAGTTATCTCCAGTAAATGCTTTTCTAGCTATGGTCTTTGAACTGTGGAGAGACTATCAGATTATCACACTGGCTATTTGCCCAAGCTTTTCTCTCTGTTGACAAAGTAAAAATACAACATCATTATATAAGGCACTACTCCATACCACTGTATCATACTACAGAGCACAGATAGTAAATTGAAGAATACTTTAAACCATCACCATTCTTTTTCATAAGACATATTTATTTATTTGTGAACTCTCTTGATCAGTATTTCTGTGTTTGTTTTATTATTTCACTATGATAAAACATTTTGTTTAATTAAAAGTATATTTTTAAAAAAAATATGTTATTTATTTGGTTACCACCTGCAATGCACTATAATGCCTTGCTTGGGTATCTGGACAGGGAATTACCACAGTGCACATCATTTAAGTGCCAGACTTCTTTACTAGATCCCGTCTTCATTCTTTTGTCTGTGGAGATTCATATTTAAGTGTTTCATGCCCTCAACTCTTACGAATGGGAGCAATAATCTTTTTTTCAAACAGTCCACAGAAATAGGAAGCACTTCTACAGCCTTTCTTTTTCACCTGTTTTTCTTTTCACAATATATATTTTTGATGATGTTCTTCTGACTGCCTGGAAAAGTAAGGTCTGGACATTTTCCATCTGCATTATCAGGGGACTGGATCTCTCAGTGGACTTTAAGATGGTGTACAGCTTACACTGAAACATATACACTTTGATAAACATCATTTCCTGCTTGAGAAACCTGTACTCCGGAGAGAAAAATAACAATCACAAAATTATAATTAATATTAATTTAAGCTCTACTAGTTATTTGAGCTTTAAGTTCACTGTTAAAAAAAATGTTGAATAAAATGTTAAAAAAACATTATAGGAAATTGTGTATGTTAAAATCAAATTATAAACCTGTCATTTTACAGCATTTTTATCATATCATATTCAGGCATTTTGAATAGTGATTGACATAACTATGTTCTGTTATATTTGAGTATTTTACCGGACATCTCAAGGTATAGACAAAGTAGGCAATTTCTGGTCTTCTTAAGATACAGTTGATTTCACAAGAAAATACAGGGTCAAGAGTTTTTAAATTTGCACCTTATTCTTACAGAGACTGTAAGAATGACTTCCTAACTACTTTCTTCCATCACAGATAGCACTGGATTCTCCACTCAACAAATAGGATAGAATTAACATATTACATTTTGGCTCTGCATATTTATTCTTGGTCAGCCCATTCAATGGCCTGCATTACTGTGGCTGYCTTTGGTGCCAACCACCATAGTTTCAACTCTTTAGGTAAGTATAAGCCCTTAAAATGAGAACAGACAATAACAACCAATCCCACATGTATCTTATGTCTCCTCAACTCCCCTCCCTACATTATAGCTAATCTTCATCTGAGCTACATGAGAGACCTAATGCCCCAATTCATTGCACACACTGAACATCAGACATCCTCTCTTTTTTATTCAGACATCACAAAGTTATTTGAATAATTTGAGAGATTGTTTCTATTGAAACCCAAAGCAACCCAAGGCACTACAATGTCTGTATATCAACCACTTGGTTAACTGCTTGTGTTAACTCATGATATGACTACATGAAGATTAACCACCCCAGTGACACATCATCCAGGCTGAAGAATGCTTTCTGACAGGTTACCTAAATTTATGCTACCTGCAAGATACTTTGGGCATTTAGTCACAGCTGTACAAACAAGTAGGTGTCATGATACCTTTAGTAATACAGTCCTAAATTTATCATTCACTTAAGAAAGGCGGGACTTCTGAAGTGCTTTCTGTTAACTAATCTTCCTTATCTTTCATTCCCATTGCATGTTAATGGAGCCTACACAGAAGGAAACCTGATTTGCCTGGATATAATGCCTGTGAAAACCATAAAASAGACAGGGTAGAAGTATGCCTATAAGTATCGCAAAAGCAAGTATGCCTCTACACTTGAGAGTCTAAGTGTATATGCATTTAGGATGTGAATACACAAGTGAACAGCAAAACAACCTAAAACTTCAGCTTCTGATTGATGATTGACCCAATCTTCTGTGAAGTGACAGGTATTACTGTACCTTTAAAATGCATGCATAGAGGAGATAAATGCTTTACATTGGATGTGTTTTTTTTTTTTTTTTTTTAAGAAAGAGATTAAGTATGTAATGTCTATTAGAACGTGTTCCCTACCAGGACTGTAACATTATATATAAAGAGTTGCCATTACAATCGGAGCCAATTCATCATCCTCTGTTTTGTGCACCAAAGAATAAAAGCCAGCTAATGGCATTCCATATCTCTTTCTGCAGCATGAGACCATCCTGAGAAAAACAGACTGCTGGAAAATGCAAAATCAAGCAGCTGCATACTAAACACACCAGCTGCAAAAGTGACTTGCCAATCTGCTGGTAGCACGTGCCACTCACTTAAAGAGTTRTTTGCAAAGGAGATTTATTAGACAGACAGGCTACCAACAGAAAGAGAAATGTTTTTCTTCTCAGTGCTCTTTTTCAATTCTTTCTATCGCCCCACTTTTCATTGGTCTATTTGCTTTTTCATGTTAAACAATAGCAGAAAAAAAAGTGATAATATTATTTACATCAAGCCTTACAGATATTTTCTCRAGTCTTCATTTACGTGGGAAACTCCTCTCTCTCCCCAATAACAGAAAGACAGAGTTTCAGCTTTTCAAACTTCTGTGCCTGCAATCATTCAGAATGGTAATAGCTGTCCTGCAAACACAGACCTGGCAAGGCCAGTGTATAAGATTTATTTATGATTGGTGAGAACAGGGAAGACCTGCCAGGGCCATCTGCAATGGGCACCACCGCCTGTGCAAATTCCTGTTTCAGCCCCATACTTCCTGACAGCAGTGGCTGAAGACCAGGAACAAACAGGAGCTGCTGTTGAAAACAGCAAGGTAAGGAAAGACACTTCAGCTACCTTTTCTTCAATGAGCTAATTCCAAAGCAGATAAAAAGGTCATGCTCCAATATCACAAAGCCCTCAAGGCCCCATTGTACACCAGAGTTCCCTGACTAACTGGGACCACACTCCTCAGAGACCTGCTATTTATGAAGGGCACATCTGATCCAGTGATCTGGGGATCTGAATTCTTGCTAGTATTTACCTTCAAGTTTTATGGTTTGCCAAACCTATTGTAAGCCATCTACCTTAGAATCAACTTTAACTCAAACTAGCTATTACAAAAGTAATTTCCCAAATTCAGAACAAAAYCAGGCATACCCAGAGGATTACAAAGACATGGACATGCATAATCTAAAGGAAAAAATGTTGCTCTCTACTTAAGATTTAGATCATGTTTAAAAGACTTGATTGTCTTGGGAAGTTCATCTAATAAGCTAGTGGACTCCTCACAAACTCCCTGGCTGAGGACTTCTCATGCAACTTAAACATGATGAAGCTATCTTTAGAGAAAGGATCCCAGACCTAAGAAAAACACCAGCTAAACCAGTGCTCAGTCTTCTGAGTAGATCGTCTTCTTAAGATCTCTTAATCAAACCTTCCATTATATATAAATCCATGAAGTGACAGACAGGATTTAGAGGCTCCCCTGGTGAATATTTCCCACAGAATCATGTTCTTACCCAGCAAAAGTGGAAAAGAAAGATGAGAGTTTCCTGAAAAATAACTATCTTTTATCTCCTGTCTTTTGTAGTCTGGATCTACAAAAGAAGCTCAATATTAGTSATGTGCACATTTACTGAAAGTAAGAGACTCAACAGCAATGGGGAGCAATAGGAGAGATTTATTATTCTGTTTAGCGTTGCTTGCCTCCCAAAAAAATGTAATCAGGACAACTCCACCTCATATATTTGTTGCAATCTATTCTGAAGGGATGGCACAAAACTCTTCTGCCCAATCATCTTTTCCAAAAGATCTTTAAAATTAAGTTATGAGTGCAATGAGCTCCAATTAATGCCGCTAATGTAAAGAGGAAATGGGATGGGTATTCTTCTCAAAATTTTCCTCCTCTCAATAGATACTTACATTCCTTCTATTTAATAGTATATATTAAGGGAGTTTATGTTGGTAGACTACAGCACAATGAAGTCATGTTAAAAGATTTTACATTCTGAGAACTCAAAGATTATTTAGGATTTACGTTTTTAACACAAGCAGCTCAGTTATGCTTTACAGAASAGCAAGAATGCTACTTTCTTCTCAAGTTATCTGCCTACCATCTTGATACTGATGGTAGTATGAAATGAAACCTACAAATCTTCCAATTCTTACAAATACTCTTGTCAATTAATCTGCATGATATCATCTAAAAATCTCATATTCTCTAGGTACTTTGCCAGTGCTCATCTTCATGAGTACTTGATCTGCAATTTTCTGATAAAAATAGGCTCTATTCTCTGTCCCTACTCCACTTACACTTCACATTTGCATCATATCCAAACCAAACTCTACCTACTTTCATTTAAAGACTGTACATTAAAAAGCAGTAAGAAGAGTTAGTGCTGCTATCTTTTTGCTCTTTTGCTTTTWATCTCTTTGCACCATAAAGCAAAATTTCTGCACAATGCCAGTTCAGTTTAGCAACCTAAGAAGCAAAAGCTAYTATGAACAGGAGAATGGCATTCAAGGAAATCTCAAATACAATCAGACAAAATAGGAATTTCAGAATTATGTCAAGGTGAATTATAGCAGTTATATAGAATTTATGTCTTCTGAGGAAGAAAAGTGTGCAAGACTGTCAAAAAGAAGGCTATTATAAAGGGCTCCTTCACAAGTTTTGTTCTCCAAAATCTCTCATTCTGCCTGTCAAATTTTGTAATTTTCATGTTTGTTAGTTAAGGGATATTTGGAAATAAAAYAACATTCAGCCATGAAAACAGTAATGAAAATAATGATATTACTTGATAATACCCAGATCATTCTGTGGGGAAAAACAGTTTCAGGTAAATTGAAAAAACACAGAGAAGTGTTTAATCTTGACTTAGAATATATATTATAATTCAAGATTCAGTGAATGAACAGATTGTATTTCTAACATTAATYGCTCAGTGGGTATCAATACAGGGACTGTTAGGAGCCTTGCCTTACCCAGCTCTTACCATCCACTTTTCAGGAGGTTTGTCTTCCATATATGGAGTAAAAGAAATATTTTATTGGGCTGCTGTAATCTCCTGGAATTTTTCAGCACTGGGAGAACTGAATAAGCAGGTGTAACCTAGGGGTTACCTTAAGCTGTCACACGAATAGGAGGAAATAGTAGCTAATGTTTTGACAAAACATCATCAAATTGATGCCCTGGAGTCTCCTCCTTACACCCCTTTAAGCACTAACCTGACAAAATCATTTCTTCCTGAAGCTGGAGAAAAAACACTAAATATCTGTGCCTAGCAAGTAAAAATGAAAAGATAAATCTGCCTTATACAGGTACATCAGGTTTGTCTACTTCCAGAAAACATTAACTATCCCTTAATCCACTGATGAGAGGCGAGTACTTTTTATCTTAGCTTGGCTCATTAAGATCATCTCTAAATTCCCTCTCTCCTCTTTGATTTTCCCAAGTGCTGTGAAATTTAGTCTTTGTAAAACCTGGTTGAATTACAGTTATAAATGCAAAGACTGACATATGAATTCTTTTTTAACCCCCCCCCTTGAAATATCAGCCATTTTTCTCTTCACAGTTTCTATGAGGATATTAAAACTTTTCAGTCCTTTCCCTTGACCAAGACATCACATCTAACRAAGTGCACTGTTTGTTTCTTAAAACTCAGCAGTGCTAAACACTTTCTATTCTTCTAATAGAGCCCCGACAAATAGTTGAACGATACAGTCAAAGGTTAGACAGGCTGGACAGAAGAGCTGAGTGAAAAAGCTGAGGCTGTCATTTTGCAATCATTTTGCCTCCTCAGTATAGAGCAATGACTACAGTTACTCATGAATATGCTTCCCTCTAACTTCCAGCTGCCACAGAGCCTTCAGTGTCTTCGTGCGGAATTTGAATATCCTGCTAAACCGCTCACTCATCTCAACCCCAGGTACTGTTCATGTCACTAAAKGGCTGCATAAAACAGCTTCTTTAACACTTGTGAATTAAGTATCACATGTGGAGCAGTACTCCCACGGAGAAGATCTGAAGTGTGTTACCATAGCAACAAGTGCATGTTAATTTAATATATATGCATATTTACTTTCACTTATTTCTTCATATATTTTACAGGAATTAATATACACAGAGAGCTCCAATTTTCTAAACCAATGTTAGATTATATGAGTAAGAGTTAGGGTGGCAAATAATATCATGAATGTGTCATATTGCTATTCCCCTCTAACCAACCTAAGCAGAATCCTCTCAAATTGAGATGACCAGAGGTTACTGGAATTCACAGCCAATGAAATAGGGCTATGTCYTTTAATCTTGTTTCCAGATCATCTTTTTCAGCTAAGAGTAATTCCATGCTAGACCAATCTGACATAATCTGTACTTATTAAACATTCACAAAATTCATAAAAATATCACTTTCAACTCTGCAGAGTTTTATCACAAATAATATGATTATAATTTATTTTATATAAATTAACATTTTTAATTTGGACTTAGATTGTGAAATGCTAAGCCCTTTATATCTCTCACCCCATTCACATTCATCCCAGCAACATAGCTCAGCTCAGTCTACAGATCATTAAGGATTTCTTCTTCTGAAATATATCAATATGCTAAACCATATCTTAAATCATATGTGATCCAATATTTTAAAATGGACATAGAGGAATACAACATATTTCAGCAGAAATGTATAAAGTTTCAAGCAAAAAGTTCAATCAACATATTGAGTATTATATTGATCTTTTGCTTGCGAGCTTGGTCAAAATAAAATATATGCACAATGAACTTTTAAATGCAAAATGGTACTGGAATAATCAGGCTCTTACAGATATCTGAATAAGCATCAGAAAAGTTATTATACCTGAACTCGGAGAAAATAAAAGGACATGATGCTGGAATCAGCAAAACATGTTGTAACCGCAACCCAGATCAAGTCTCATACAGCTCAGCCCCAAGGCCCAGTTCCGAGAAGCGTTAACTGCAGGACCTTGGCCCAGCTTGCTTGAAAATGTCATTGGGCTGTGAGAGAGTACATAAACAAAGGCATGCTGGAAAAGAAAAGTGGAAATAAAGAAAGAAGAGAGATTCTGTGAGACAATAATAGGGCTTCAATTGACAAGTAATGTCATGAAATGACATAGAACCCTCAGAAAAGATGACTTTTCAGAAAATAGTAGCTCACCAAGGTCATAGATGAGTACACTGCTCCACCAGCACTCCACTGCCAACCTCCTAGCCAACACAGACTGTGTGAATCCCCTATCAGGAAGGGTGAGCATGTACTAAGCAAATCCCAGCACCTACTGTGTGCATCAGACAACAAGTGGGGGAAAGATGCAGGAGGAAAGCTAGACTGCAAGATCCTATGATAAACATTGCACTTTAGCTGTGGAAAAGGTAAAAGTTCCTCAGCTTCACTAAGATATCCCTATTCTCTTTGCTAAACATTAGGGTCAACAAGTGATCTACGCAAGTAGAAAGTATCATTATGAATTTTCCAGTTTTCTCTCAAGGGAAAAAGGTTGAGGTTTTGCTGTGCTGACTTTGTTGCAATTGGCATTTGAAGCCTTGGCTGCATCCACATCACGGCATTTTTGTCCTTAAGTTAACAGGACATGATTCGACCTAGCACACTTTGCATATGCATCTCAGCAGCTCTCACTGGAATTCACTTCATTTAAAAGTAGTACTGATTTTTTTTTTCACTTTGTATTCCCAAATGCTGTTTCAGTATCTTCAGGGGAAAAAATATTCTTTTGTCGGTCTCAGGCAGCCATGAAAATAAATAAATGCAATATTCTGATTTGAGGAACAAAGGACAGTTAAACCAGGACACAGACAGAAGACAACAATGCTCCAATGAGTGCCTCCAAGTCATTTAATTAATTTTTGCATTGGCTTATAATCACATAATCCTATTGACTTGGAGCATCTGAAACAATGGAACAGAATTTGGTCCTCTGTTCATTTTCATATGCTTTGAAATGGAAGTCCAAAACAATCTCAGCCTGAGCAACCAAGAGAGACTTTGGCTGGCCGACACTGCTGTGGGAGTCAGGCTGGATATCTTCTCTATCAGGCTGTTTACTCTCAGTATGTAAATAGTGAGCTGAGAAMAGTAAAGCTGCATCATACTTTCTAATTCACTTAGGGTAGAAGGAGAAAAAGGAGGTATCAACGAGAGCAGTGTTTCACACTGTAACCAATGGACTTGTGCCAGTCAGCAAGACCATGGTCTCTATCTCCATCCATCTCTATCCACAGAGGCAAGGAGTGAAGCATAGTAAAGCCTGGCAAGCAAGCATGCAAAGCTTACGGTATTCGTGGCTGAATGTTAAATCAATGCCTCAAAAGATGATCCTTGTTTCTTCTGTACCAAAAAAAAAAAAAAATTGAATGATGTCGGGATTTTTGTTTCTTGGTTGGATGAGATGTGGGAAGGGTTGTTTGCTCACTATTAAAGTTTAGGAAATTCCTTGATTAAGAAAAAAACAAAGAGTAAAATCCCGCTTTAAGAAGCAGGTGAATTTACAGCAAGGATGGATTTTACTAAAGAGCTCCTTGCTCCACCTTGCAGGAGGAAAGGCATAAGGGTCATAAGGAGAAGAATTACACTCAAGGCTATTGCTCTATTCCATGGTCTCGGGCAGGTTCCTGTTCCCGAGARCACTGTCCAAACACACATTTCTCAAGAATTCACTGGCCTCATAAAGTKTCCCAGAAAACTGTATTGTAACTTAGATTAAGAGGGACAAAACCAGAAAAATGTAGAGCAAAGTAACAGCTTTTTCAGCTCCAACAAGAAACAGCAGTATCAGCAAATCCATAATGCCCCATTGACTTTGCTTCTGCACGACAGCAATGCAGATGGCACAGTGAAAAACCAGCAATGAGAAGAGCTACATAAAATGCAGAATTTCAGGACAATTCTGCAGAGTGCCATCCTGTTGAAGCACATCTGTTCAGCTATAGAGGCAAGCTGTGCTACTTGCAGATTAATATAAAAGAGCAGTCTCAAGAAGGTACAAGTGCTAGAGTGTGCGGGGGGTTAAAACAAACACAGAACAAACTAACAGCAAGTTTTTGACTTTGAGCTAACTTTGACTCATGTCAGAGAGAGTAATGCAGAACAGGAAGCCTAATCTGCTTAGTTGAGTGCCTCTGGAAAAGAGTTTAACCATAATGCATTACTCTACTCAAGGATTATGTAGGAGATGTATCATTGATTTATTAACTGCATGTATTCTGCAATACAGCAGTTTAAAGAGTTACTTGGCTTCACAAGCATTTTACTAATGAGCCCTATCCTGCCATTTATTCTTAGACTGAATTTCTTATAAAGTTCAGATCTTTTGGGGCCTAAAACTCTGAATTTTATGTTAGTAAAGCAAAATAACAACAAATATTCTCACTACCAGAAGTAAGAATATAATGGATTACAGGTGAGTCTAAAAAAGCAACCTCTGCCATTGTCAATGCTGATAACTGTGAGCAAATGTTGCAGTTATCTGCCTTCTATATACAAGGGGACAATATATTTGTATTTCTGTTTGACAAGGCACTTTGCAGTCCTGCTCTGTAGTTCTTGTAGAGCTCAGTGGGTGAAGGGGAAATTCATATGTTGSATATTCAATATGAATATCCAGGTAATACAGGCAGTCACAGCTGAGCCTGGTTWGAGCTAAAACATTGTAAAAGGCTTGTTGTCTGTGCCAAAGGTGAGGGAAAGCTGAACCCTTTCTCTGGGCAGGAAATGCTGAAAGAAAAGATAGTCATCAAGACCCTGTTGTTGTATGATCYTGTTGTCATATTTTTTTGGAATTGAGAAGTATTAGAAAATGAAATAATGGTATTAGGTAAAGCTCTGTGTAAATGGATGCTGTTGGGTATATCAAAATATCAAAAGACTAAATATCTTATCTCTACCATAGATTGAAATCTAGTTAGAAGCTATAAAAAGCAGCAAGAACAAGAGATCAATTCTCATCCGGGAGGAAGTTTATAGTGGTCTGCACCAATATAACAGTAATGGTATGGACAAGGGCATTGAGACAGGTTTCAATTAACAGGAAATTAAGTAAATTAATTGTGTTTAATATTGTTAATGATCAAGAGAAGTGGGCAAATAATGGAAAGTATGTGATCTACTCCTACAATTTGTAGAACAAAACACATTACTAAATCATTAAATATCAAGGATAAGAAGATGATCAGGAGTAGTCAGTGTGGAGTTACCAAGGGGAAATCGTGCTTAATCAATCTGATAGCTTTCAGTAATGGAATGGCTGGCTGGGTGGATGAGGGGATAGCAGCAGACGTTGTCTACCTTGACTTCAGCAAGGCTTTCAACACTGCTTCCCAGCTCATGAAGTGTGTGTTAGATGAGTGGACAGTGAGGTGGACTGAGAACTCACTGAATGACTGAACCCTCAGCCCAGAGGGTTGCGGTCAGTGATGYAGCCTAGTTGGAGGCCTGCAGAGAGCTGTATCCCTGTAGGGGCCAACGCTGCATCCAGTCTTGTTCAATGTATTAGTGAAGTGGATGAAGGGATAGAGCGCACAGTCAGCAAGCTTGCTGATGATAGAAAGCTGGGGTGAGTGGCTGGTGCACAGGAGGCCTGTGCTGCCATTCAGAGAGACCGGGACAGCCTGGAGAAATGTGCAGAGGGGAAACACGTGAAGTTCAACAAAGTCAACTGCAGAARTCCTGCACCTKGGGAGGAATAATCCTAGTACAGGCTGGAGGTTGACCTGTTGGGAAACAGCCCTGAGGAGAAGGACCTGCAATCCCGAAGGACAAGTTAACCCTGAGCCAGAAACTTGCTATTGGGCCCCAAGAGGACCAATGGCCTCCTGGGGTGCATTAGGAAGAGTGGTGCCAGCAGGTCAAGGGAGTTGATCCTCCTCCTTTAGTTGATCCTTCCTACAGTCCTGCAACTGGAGAACTATCTCCAAATCTGAGCTTCCCAGTACAAGAGAAACATGGAACTGCTGGAGAGAGTCCAGTGCAGGACTATGAAGATGATGGAGAGCCTGGAGTATCTCTCATATGGGCAAARGCTAAGAAGGCTACGACTCATAAACCTGGAGAGGAAAAGGCTGACACTTATCAATGTGCCTCATTATCTGCCAGGAATGTGTCAAGAGGATGGGCCCAGAATCTTTTCAGTGGTGCCCAGTGATAGGATGAGAGGCAAGAGGTGCAAATTGAAACACAGAAAATTCCTTCTGAACATGAGGAAAAACTTCCTAACTGACAGAGCACTGGAATAGGGTGCYCAGAAAGGTTGTGGAGTCTCCTACCTTGGAGATCTTCAAAACCTGCCTGGATGTGATCCTGTGCGATGTGCTCTAGGTGACCCTGCTTTACCAGGGATGTTGAACTAGATGATCTCCAGAAGTCCCATCCAATCTCACCCATTCTGTAATGTTACCATTTAAAAATTGCCCAGATTTTCTTCTGCTTTCTTCTAAGAATCYGGTTGCTCAGAGAATACTAGAGCAGCGTGACAGCCTTTTCCTGGTTTGCTGTCTTTTACTTTGTTTCTAAGCTATATAATTAGGAAATGTCATAAAACTCTCTGATATTAATGATGAAGATACCATATTTTCTACTTTTTTTTTTAATGATAAATATGATCACTTAATGTCATGGGCAAACTTTCAAATTTGTCTTTTATCTATTATTTTTTTCCAGAACCGGAACAAGTTTCCTCATCCTCCCCTTAACCATACAATACCCTTGAAAAAATATTCTGACACGCAGTGCCTGACAAAAGGAGGACATCTCAGTTTCCACTCTAGCCCTACATACTGTACAAGGAAAACGTGTGTACACTGAGGACTTTTTTCTTCAGCCATCAATTTCAAAGATACCAAGAGAATACAGATGCTAATTTCTAGACAATAATAACTTGTGTGATAGTTTCTAGTCTTCTAATTTAACAGCCAGATGACTTTTTCATTTATTTAAAACTTTTAAAGAATGCTTTCTCATTATCACACAAGAAATGGAAGTGAAAATTAAGGGGAAAAATCATCTGGGTAATTCCAGTTGAAAAAATTCATCTATAAAGAAAAAATGCTATTAGTTGCTAGGTGACGACATTTTTACCTCTTCTGTCAGAGTATTTGCAAAATACTTACAGGCAAGAACATGATTGTTTCAGGATCTCACCAATTCTGTATTGGCTTAATATGTGCAAAAAGAAAGAAAATCACACTTCAGAAGCAAACCAATGCTGCAAAGAGCAGCAAGAACAAGCTGGATAATGCAAGAGAATGTATAAAAGCTAGAAAGAAGATGGAATATTGTTAAATGAAATTAAAATAATCAATGCCATGCATGCTGTGGGAGAATAATCCAGAAGAAAGACAAGGGATGACTGCTAGTAACCCACATGGCATATACAAGTTAAATACCATGAAGTCGGGCACTAGCACTTAACCAGTGCAGGTGCGGAAAAATCCAGGGCAAAGCTGTAATAACTACATCATTGGAAATAAAAGAGAAGCTGCAGGACCTCTGGAAAAGAGCACAGACATAACAATGTTGAGATCAAGGTGGATTTATGCAAACAATTAAAATTGTTATGTATACCCTGATGAAGTGGTTGCTGAAGTAAGACATGGTAAAATGCTGACATAATAAATCATGTTCTGTACATAGGTACAGAAATCAAAATTTCATAAAATTTTATTCTTACAGAAGATTTTTCTAGTTCTGTCTGGGACCAAAAGCAAACACCTCTGGAATGTAAAAATAAACTCAAAAATGTATGGTATTTGTATTAGCACAGTATTTGTATTAGCATATACATCAAGTACCTAAYGTACATCTAAATTAAACATGAAATGAATACCAAAACTATTTTTGCTTTGATGAATTATGTACAAAGCCGATCACCTTAGTTATTTTCACGCTAGTCATGCAGACTCAAAAAATATGAATTGAAGGACAAGAGAGCATTTTTCATAGAAAATGTGCAATGTAATTGAATTAGTCTCTGGACTTTACCATCACTATGTGACACCACTTCTGCATTACTGAAAAACCAGAGAGTAGCCAAAATCCACGTAAAACTTCTGCCACACTAGGAACAAATTGGCAGAGACCTGTAAGGGGGTCCAGGGAGCCCTGACCACATAGTGGCAGSTGATCCTCCTGCCCTACCTGCTTGCAGTGAGGAAGTCACCAGTAGGGTAGCAATTCCCTGCAACTTTAAAAAGTATAAATCCTAGAAAGCATATATTGAATAAATACTCACTTTCAAACAGTTTAAGACAATTATAATAGTATGTCCAACATATAAGTATGAGCTTTATACGTGGAAGCTAAAGGAAAATAATTAGATTCTCTCAGCTCTCCAAAGCGAGCATAAATCAGACAAATGGTAAACCACGTATTAGGCCTTGTTTAAAATAGTACAGTACATTTCTGCCTGACTGCTTTCTTAATTACCTTTATTCTGTACAGAGCATCTTAGTCATTCTTTTCCCCTATACATAAGAACCCCCATACAATTATGCTACTGTAATGTTAGACTATTTTGGATTAAAGAGGCTGTGATATACTTTTAGTGATAATTATTCAACACTGCAGAAAGAAAAAAGAAAATRGTTACTTTCCCCAACAGCAAAGCTGAAGTCCATTGTGATACTAAAAATATCTAATTAGTTAAATGGTGATTATTTTCAGAAATCACTGTGATGACTGTCTTTTTCAATACTATGCTTTTAGTATCAAAATTAGGTAAGTTTATCTTCACTGTCACTTGCCTTCTATGAAAATGACTCCCACTGAATGCAGGTCTATTGCTTTCTCTGTACTTAAACGTCGTTTGTTAACTATAAGCTAAAACTCGTGTTGACCAATGCCATTATTTGTATATAACTACCCTGTGGCCAAGGCCCAGGATTCTGCACTGTCACTCAGGAATTCTTTATGCTTCCTTCAACTCTTTCATGTCTTGAYATTTTTTTAACGGGTTTCAAGGGTCTAGTTCTAATATCCCCTGGGCAGCGCAGGCTGTTGTGTCCAAGCTGTGCTTATGTTTCCTCTCACTCTATTAGCTTCTCCATTTTAGCCAGAAAATACCATTCTTAACTGTTTTCATGCAGCTGAAAACATTCTTAGATGAAACTCAAATTTCCCAAAGCAAAGTATGAAAAACAATTGCTTCGTTCTCAGAGAAATATTACTTCCATCTGATCCAGCTAGGTCCCGGTTTTCCTCCCTGCCACTGCAGCTTTTAAGTTTCACTATCAAGGTGCCTCTGGTGACGCTCTCTTGACTCCCTATCTGGTCTGGAGCAGACCTGATCACCATGGCGCATGAATTTGGAGAGGGTATCTGAACTCCAATGACACACTCCTTTTTTCTATTATATAAGAGCACCACGTTGCTTAACCTTCACTTAGGAGAGAGGCTGTTTAGCAGAAATTAGAGATGGGCCTGATTGAGTGGTCAATTACCTGAGTGCCTACCCATGGAAACTGGAGCCCGTGCCCTGTCTGTCTCTGAGCGAGCAGGGAACAAAGCAGAAGGACTTCGTCAAGACTTCCTCAAGGTTCCTAGAGGAGTAGGAGTCACTCAATACTGTTAACTGAAATTGGCCCATGATTTTCTTTCAGTGCTTTTTAAATCCTAAAATCAGTCAGACAAGTCCCTCTCAACCAGCTACCTACTTCTGAGAGAAGTCAACAACAGATATCTAGAGAAAAAAATAAGCAGGAAATAGCAGTACGAAATTTTACCCATTGTATACTCCCACCTTATCCTACAATTTAGAGATTTCCTAAACCCGGCCTTGTAGCCATATCCATATTTTTAAGCGATTCTTTTTTTTTTCTATGAATATGTTTTGAGCTTTTTTAAGCATTCAAGGTCAACATCATGCTGCAGCAATGAAAATATATTCTGCATGACAAAATTTTTCTTTCTTGTATGTTTTAAAAATCCAGACATGAYCACTTCAAATCTTGCCCTAAAGGTCTCATGTGGTGAGAAATAACAAATAGTTTTCCTTATTTACTTACTTATTTACTTTCAGTAGTGACATCTGTGGTTTATTCTGTTCAGTCTCTCTTTATCTAAAAGGCACATTGTGCTTTTGAACATCTTCAACAACCCCTCCATATTCTATATCCACAGTAAGGTAGATGGTATTCAAAACAGGAATGCATAGTGGATTTTAGAGTGATGTAATGATATTTTCTCATTTGTTCCCTGCAACCTTCCTATTAATTGCTTAACACACTGTCTGACTTTTTGACCACTGCAAAACATTGAATTGACATTTATTTGAACTATCCACAAAAATGCCAAGATATTTTTCCTGAATGATAATAGCTAATTTACAGCCTATTTTTCTGTAGTTTATTTAGGGTTCATTCCTTCCCTGCTGCCCTCTTGCTTTCATTATTTGATATTAATGAAAACTGAATTTCATCTGCCAGTATATTACATTAGATACTCCTGCAATTCCTCACATGCTGCTCTTGTACATAATAGCCAGAATAATTTCATATGGTTTGAAGTTACTTTTTCTTCTCTCTTCATCACTTTTCCAGATTGTTTGTGATTATTTAGCACAGCCTTAATCATTTAAATAAACTAAATTTTGAGACTTTCTCCAACTATATCAATATATATAAAAAGTKGCCTCAGTTTGCCTAAAATTCAGTAAATAAAAAGATTTCAAAGGAAAAGGSAGGGGGAACTGTTGTGTTTGAGATTGCTTATATGTGAGATTATACCTGAGATTACTTTGAAATCAAAGATATCCAATTTCTCATTCTCCATTGCAACTGTACAACCCATATATCCCAAAGTCAAACCTACCGATAACACTGAGAAAAGTTAAAAAAAAAAAAAAAAAAGTAGATCTATCTGTAGGAAATTCACTGCCACAACAGCGCCATCCCCATATCAGCCAAAGGCTGAGATTAGAGAGAGAGTCAATGCGAAATGCTGCAGACAACAGCAGGTTTAGTGATCTGAGCCAATGCTCAGTGGGAGCTCAGTGAATCCTTTTGTAAATAGTAAATAGCAAATATCCCGAAATGTAAGTTTGTAATATGGTCTAGAAAACTACTTTCCTCTTCTTCAACCAGCTCAAATACATTGCTCCACGTGTGGCAATATTCATGTGAAAGTAAAGAAGCATCCTTTCTCTTTCTCTTTGCTCTTTCCCTTTAAGTGGCAATCTGGACTCAATTTATATAGCAGGTTTTATTTATATGATGATAAACTTTTCCCCTCCTCAGGATACTTGCTTCACTTAATAGAAAATGCTTTAATGCTTCAGCAAAGAAACAGTATTCACTAGACAATGTCATTTTTTTCTTATCCCTCCAAAACTACACTTCATATTATCTTTTCATTTTCTCTTTATAGGTATTTATGTAGTATTAAATGCCATAATCTGTAAGCATTTCATGAGCCATAACAACTTGTGTCACTATGTGACACTTGTCTGCTACGTGTGTCTTTTGTTGTGCTGTAGAATTCAGACTACCTCATCTACCAACCCCTTGTAGGCTCCTAACAAAGTGAAAAAATAAGGTAATTAGAAAACAGCAATTTAGAGTTGTTCAGTATATTGTACAAAAGAAAAAAAAACCTATAGCATTCAGCTGTTAGCTATTCTGCAGCAAAATGAATATTTGCAATGACAAATACTGTCCTGTTTTCAGTACACACCTTTGGAAACATTCCAGCTTTCACTAGTCAAGGCAGCTATTCTCATTAAAATCACTAATTTAATCCATAAAAATGCATTAAAAATTCAGACGATACTGGATCATTTGAAACTACAGCACTTACAGAAATTTTATAATTGAGAAATCCTCATGCTTCACTGAAAAGTCCATCCATACCACAGGAACTTTCAACTGCTGACACATCACTGTCATTTAGAAAAAAAAAATCGGTTTATGGTTAATTTTCATGCTTTTAAAAATAACTTTACTTAGAGTGAATCATTGGCTCCAGTGTGAGTTTATAGGTGAACTGTATAAATCTGAAGGCCAGACAGTGAAAATAACACTTCATTGCATTCTTTTCTGTACAATTCTTTTCTTACCAATTCTTTGATAGAACTTTTCTTACCAATTCTTTGATAGAACTATTGGTAAAAAAGACCAGTTTTTGCTATCCATATTCGTAAGTAGAAGTCCAGTAGTAGAGAGTTTTCAGGGTCTCAGTGCTAAATTGCTGCTTAAAACAAACAATAAAAAAGAAAAAGACAACTAATTTCTTCTTATTTTCATCTTTTTAACTAATATTTTTTGCTTCTTCTTAGATTGTCTTTAAAAAAAAATAAAAAAGCTAAATCTCAGTTTCAGTCCATATATTGTATTCAAAAATGAACATTCACATATAGAAGACACAACTAATTTATTGCTGAGGGTGTCTTCATCTGGTACCCTATGCTACTGTCTTTCCTGAAGAAGAAATATGTGAAAGAAAATGAGAATACTCCTTTTATTACACAGTCTTAGATGCTTATTGAACTAGGAAGAATCCAAAAAATGAAAAAAAAAAGTTAATTATTTCTCTAAATTCATTAATGGCAATAACATACTCACTTCAATGRTTTTGGAATGTGCCCTTCTAGTTTTACTCTTTTTCCTCTAGCATTTGTATTGTATTTTTTCTTCCAATTAGAACTGGGATAAGAAATGAGTAGAAAGTAGCAATAGAATTAGTGCACAGATGCTTAATGCAGAATGCACTCTGCTTCATGGTCTACTAAAAAAATGTGGTACCTCTTCTTTACATGYTGCTGCGAGTGTCAAGCTTGTGGCAGTTGCTAAATTTGGTTTGGAATTACACCCACTCACTCAATCAGTGCTGCAAGATTTGTTTTCCCTTAATAGGATAACATCAGTCCCAGGCCTTCACACTGCCTGCCCTAGCAGCCAGGTGCCTTGTTTTGAGCTACGAAACTCTATATTTTAAATAAGGTAATTTATGACTCAGGGGGAAAATAGTTCATGTAAGACAAATCTCTACTYGGTTTAGCTGTGTAAGTATTAGTCTGTTCAGCAGTTTTGTTAAATGTACATAGCAGAGCATCAATGCTCTGTAGTCATTTCATAAATATTACAGAAATGGTCTGTCCCAAACCCTAGATCAGGGTCTGTGATATAACCAGGTCTATGGACAAGTTTCTGATTTGCCTCTTCCCCTAGACCCTGTGTTAACGCTTTGTAACCAGTTTAAAATCACTTAACGTCCCATCCCATCATCACTTACAGGTATGTTTGTTAATTCTCTGAAAACTTTCCTGCTGGAAATATCTGTCAAATAAGGACCTCTCTTCATTCCATAAAGTATGAATTTTCTGGTAGCGGGCATGAAACAAAACTCTGCATGTCTGTGAAAGCAGGAGAGAAAAGACACTTCCCTTTCAGTCGCACCTCTGCAGCCATTCAGAAAACTCCAAGAAGCTTCACTATCTTAACAGCAATACCTTATTGGAGAGAAACCACCAATAATGTCTAGCCCATTACAAACACAGCTGCGAAGATCCCGTGAAGCAGATGGGAAATCTTTCCTCATGCTTACTTTCCGAGTAGAATTCCCRCTTCACCTAGCAGCGAAGGACTCACCATATTACTTGGAAAATCACTTATTTGATGTCCTTCCATGAAAGACTAGAAAGCTGATAGCACCTCCAAGCCCCAGAAGAGAATACTTCTTCCAAAGCAAAGCAGTCTGTTTCCTCTGCAGAATAAATGACAGGAAAGAAGGCTGGGCTTTGATGTGGGCAAATGCAGAGACAGGTCAGAGAGCCAGGCATATGTTTGCGCTCTGTACGATCTCAGACCCAAAGGGCTTGTTTTCACAACACCTGTAGAAGGGTCATTTCTTTCTTTCTTTCTTTTTTTTTCTCCCCACCAAAGTAAAAGAGTTCTTGTGAAATTTGCCTACTTTTGCACTGAGGTAGCCTGCAAGGGTGATCCAGGATTCCTGGTACAGCTTTAAAAGCATCAGACTGCTTTTCTTGAATAGCCAGAGGAAGCTGAAGAGATAAAGAGTTCAGAAAGCAAAAAACTGAGGGCATGGTGGCAGCTCAGCACCTGCTATCACAGCCTCAGAAATATCCACAGGGACATCCTGCTAATATTCAYTTGAATTAAGGTCTTCTTAGCTCACTTTTCCCCCTCATTTTTACCTAGCTACATACTAAAAGATATTAATCAATTCTATCTAATAATTTGCTGCATTATAAAAATTGTCCTTGACAAAAGCTGTCTTCAAAATTGGAGAGCTCACACAGAGTTAACTTTCAAATTAAACCTTTAAGCATTTTAAAAAGATATTCCTAGGTTTAGCTGGCTTTTTTTTTCTTAATTTGCCTAGATAATGACATAGAAACCCAGAGGATACTATTTATACATAGCAATGAACTGCATTTTTTAATTCCAACTCTTTAAAGCAAAATGTGTAAATTCCCTGAAACTGTATTAAAGTTSAATTCAGAGAACAGAGGGATGCTAGTCCTTATGAATACTAGTATACAAAGTAATAACTCTCTTTAACACATATTGTGATTTTTATTTTAACACGGATCCCTGTCTAGACATGTACTAAATCTCTGAAGAGAGAGTTAGTAGTGCATGAACAGTAAATCATGCAGCTCTGCTTTAAGACCARCCATTTCAGTATTTATTGAAATATTGTCGAGCAGAGAAATACAGAGAATAAATGTGGAAACCCTGTAGTAGGAAGAAGGAATTATGACAGAATTATTGATTAGCCATTTTTTTCTGATCCTTTTATTACCCCATGTTGAACACTGAAGTTAAAGGTACTTAAAACTGCACCAGGTTCCAAAATATTATAGATTTCTGAAGTTGACACAATAATATCAAAACCAGCTTGCCTTCCCCTTCTTGTATCATTCTCTTTTCTTTCTCTTTAGTCCTTAGAGTACACTTGCCAGCATCATGTTCCCAGTATTCTGCAGTTTACAAGCAAAGTTGATTACAGTTAGGATATTTGATGTTATTAATGAGCAACTGTAGTGATTCCTCCTCTTGGAAGGAGACCAGGTCTATCTAGTTCAGCAAACAACTCTTAAGATTATCTAAGAGTGATTCGCCTAGTACTTCAGTACTTTGTTTCCAAGGTTTAAAGTTCTAAAACAATGCAACAGCTAAGGCAGCAGGATCTCAGGGGGATGGACCACAAAGCTTCAGAGGTTTAACAAATGTAAACGCCCTTGTTAGATACGCTCTTACACAATGCTTTGGTGCTGGAAAATGGCATCAAAAGTCATTATATTGCCTAGCCTTCAGGATATGTGATCTTATTTCCATTTCCCTTGCTCAGCTAAAACCTTGGTGAGAACTGCTCTGGGGCAGTTCTTTCCAAGAAGGAAAAGAAGTAGGGAGAAAGGAAGCCATGGCAGGGAAGGAGAGAAGGAATGACGAGGCAAAGACAGTACGTGAAGCTCTTGAAGACTACCTTAGCAATCCTGACCAGCAAATGAGTGTGGATGAATCTCCTTGCGAGTTCAGGAATTGTCAAGGCTGGAACAGAGAAGAAAAACTATGTCTTGAACTATGTCATGAACACAAAAGAACTGAAAACTCCCAGAAAGCTCCCTGCTTGAAAGGTGGAGAGACCTCAATCTCTTCTTCACCCTCTCAGTCCTAAACCTGAGTCCTCACCCAATGATGTGGAAGACTGAACACAGCTGGTTTAAGTAATCACTTCCTACATAATCTTCAGGAGCTGGCAGAGCCAAACAATCTCTGGGTCCAGAGATTCCTTTCTTACCCACATGGCACACAGGGAAGGACTGAAAATCAAGAAGAGGCCCTAGGGCCTGTTAGGATTAGCAGACTCTCTTGGCAGCAGACAAAATGAATCAAAAGCGGCTTCTCACAGGTTTTACTTTCAGAGGCTCAGGTTAATCCTCCTGGCTTTCAGCATGGTCCTTGCCCTGTAATATCTTTACAAAAGAAGTTTCAATTTTCACGATCTGTGCACTAGATATTTACTCAAGGGTCAACTGATCCCTGCCAGATTTAACACGAAGTGTACTCTCACACCAGGACAACATGGCCCTCTCACAAACGAGGCAATCTGTGACACTGGTTTCTTAGGCCTGGTGATACTGGCTTCTAAGGCCCGAGCTATGGCATAAAGTGATAAGAAATCGTCTCCTMTCTTTTTTTTTCTAAAAAAAAAAAAAAAAAAAAAAAAAAAAGTAGATTGCAAAGAGAAGTTGATTTTGCTCCTTCTTGTACTTTTCATCAATAGAATTACTTCCTAAGTTCAAGTCTGTTATGTCTAAATAAAACCACTGAAATAATAAAGATGATGCTGAAGATCAAAATTAGGATATGAAACCTCTATTTGTGCTACTGATACCCAAGCTGTAAATAACTGACCTTGTGGAAGGCAGGTTGAGGAAAAGAAGAATTTAATGGGAAAGCACAATCAAACTCACTTTTTCTACTAAAGCCAAGCACTTTTGATGAAGAAACCACAAAGATATCCTGAGTCTTGAATTTCATGTTGCTTTGATGCAGAGATTTTTTAATTTAAAAAGTGCACAATGCAATCTGTCTGTCTCCTCTTGGTGCTGTTATTTTGGGTTATTTATGGACTTTCTGTGTGCAATTCAAACATTATTGTTTGTACCAAAAGTTATTAGGAAAACTGCTTATCTGTAAAAAGCCTCTGTATATATAACCTCCAAACTACAAATAGTGACAACACTTTCATCCAGCCACAGAACATTTCATCCAGGTGCTTATGTCTTTATTAACCTGGAGATTACCACCACAACAGGCAACTTGCCCAGGAAAGAAGAGCTCAACCTCACCCACTTCAGAAAAAAGAAAAGAAAAGAAAAGAAAAGAAAAGAAAAGAAAAGAAAAGAAAAGAAAAGAAAAGAAAAGAAAAGAAAAGAAAAGAAAAGAAAAGAAAAGNAAAAGAAAAGAAAAGAAAAGAAAAGAAAAGAAAAGAAAAGAAAAGAAAAGAAAAGAAAAGAAAAGAAAAGAAAAGAAAAGAAAAGAAAAGAAAAGAGAAAAGAAAAGAAAAAGAAAAAAAGGTGAAGCTTGTTTGAACTATTAGAAAGGCTTAGAAAGGGTTTAGGAAAGTAAACATACTTGAGAAGAGATGATAGGAGAGGATGTCAGTCTGCAAACTTGTATTCAGGTATAAGTGGTAGACAAGAAGCTAATGCAGCTGACTCTGCATTAAGCCAGATCAGGAATAATTCCACTGCCTTCTGCAGCTTAATGGTGGGGCAGTACCTCTGTGTTCATGGGGCAGCAGAAAAAAAGAGGATAGGCAGCAGTTATCTCAGATCATTGCAGCTATTCCTCCACAGTGACTGCACATTTTAATAGCTGTCCTTTGACAAACAGCAATTAGTCAGCTAAAGAGCGTGACAGACACCCCGTGAACCAGTATTTTTCATATTTTTCTGAAAGAGAGGATGCAGTGATTAAGTGAGATGAAATCTGCAGACAAGATAGACAGACAGAGGTGAAAAAAGAGGAATTTAGAAAGGCACCACAGATCTAAACACTGGAAAGTCATGAGAGGAATTTTGTACAGGAGGAGAAAAGATAGCTCAGAATGGGCTTAACTAAAGAGGGGGAAAATAACCTAAAAAAAAAAAAAAAAGCAGCACCGAAAAAAAAAAATCAGGATTTCACCTTGAAAGGCTCATAAACTTCAAAGAAAGGATGCTCTTAATTAGTATGGTCACAGTGAAAGGAAAAAGATGTGCAGGGTTTATGGTGTATAGATTTAGTTCTTTGAAGAAGCAAAGAGCAATGGTGTCCTCAGAGTCCTGTTCTGCTCAGCAACAACTATTGGAAACTCCATATGTGTGAGACTGGTTTCCAGCCYGTCTGGACCTCTAGGAGAAAGAAAGCTGAAGCTGCACCAATGCAGGAACTAATCTGGAGACCAGGTAGGTGTGCAGGGCATCCCCATCCCATGAGCTGGTGTTGGCCACACAACCATGCAGAGCTGCCAGGGCCCTTATCCCCCGAGTGCTCCTTTGCCTGGGCAGTGGCCTGATGGGCACACACTTAGTGCTGCTTTAGCATTTTTAACTGTGTTTAGGCCAGGTATACAAATACTTTCCAAACCCCAGAAACCCCAGAGACACAACATAAGAGTCTGCATACCTTGCTTTCTTGACAATTCAGAGGGCCCTCTGGGTCTCAAAATGCCTTCCTGAAAAATTTTTTGTTTGTTTGTTTGTTTTGTTTTCTGTTTAGAAGACATTGCTCTGCTCTACCTGGAGCCTTCTATTTCAATATTTTCAATAGAAAGACATCTCCCTTTTTCCATTCCCTTCCCGATGGTGAGGCACAGGGAACAAGGGTTAGCCCCTTCCATCTACCTGCATCAGCTTTCATGCCTCTAACACCAGCAAAGCCTCCAAACTGCACCGTAACCATTTCAACACCAACTCCAGCTTTAGTTTTGCTGGAATAAAGCCATTCTGAGCTTTGATAGCTTTGAGACATATTGTGTTTCCTGCTGTTTTGTCACAATTGAGAGCAGAACACAAGCGCTGCCCTTCGTACCAGTCTCCTTGGCATCACCGTGCAAAGCTGGACTCAAGAGAGAGGCGCCTGACACTGGAGCAYGTGCCCTCAGCACTCAGCTCCTTGTCACTTCCCAACTAGTTTCCTTCTTGCCAGACCCGCACAGTGCTGCATTTTTCTTTAAGGCTGATGTTGCAGCAAGCTCTGCAATATCGTTACAGAAATAGGCCTAGGAGGAAAATCATTATGCACATCTATGCACAAGAGTAGGAGAACACTATGAACACCAAACTCATTATGMAGGAATTCCACTTTTTTTGTCTTCTGCAGCAATGGATTTTATTTTCCTCCTTCGTCAATATGTCCTAGTGTTTGAGCAGTCACTCTTAATTCTGAATTCTCCTAAGGAAGATCCTAATATTATTTTACATTCATTTATTGAGATTATTAATGAAATTAAAGATCATTTGGACTACTGATGGAGTAATTTAAGATCAAGATTAACCTTTTCAAGAACTTTTTTCTTAATATACCTCTCCTTTACCTAGGCCAGAGTTGATCTTTCATACTGTTTCTTAATTATCACTTATTTAGTGTCCCCAAAACAGAGGCAGACTAGAAAATACATCCACAACGTTAAGGTCAGTAGTGTTTGAGCTCCCTTATTTTTCCCCTCCTAGTTTGAGTCAGGACAGCAAATTCCCAAGCAATTTTCTGAAATTATGTCATTTTCAGACCAGTATTACACAGCAGAAATTCATTTAATAGCATAAGAGACCTCCAGTATTATTTTTTCCCCAGTSTTGCTGGTTTAACTGCACTGAGCCAGTCTGGACATTACAATCAAACCCTGTATCACAGCTTGCCTTTAAGGTATCTGAAACRGTGAATGACTGAGAACTGCCAGGGTATGGAGTGCAGTTACAGAAGAAGTAACCTGTGCAAAATTCAGACGTAATTTCTTTACAAGAGCATTACAGACCAAAATTCTTGGGCCATTCAGGCAGCAAGACAAGCAAGGATCATAAATCAGCACTGAAATATAAACTGGGCAATTGAAAGTGGGAGTAATAACGGGGTTTGATCTCAGTGGCTAGAGATGCCATTTAAGACTGCAATAAATAAATGGACAGATCAGAGGAAAATGAACAACAGCAACAAGGATGGCAGGAGGAAAACCTGAGGCTGGCGAGATGAGGAGGAAATCACAGCTCTGCTCTCAGCTCATCGCACCCACTGCGAAACAATCCTGTTTAAATGTCGCCAGCAGCCACCCTGCAGTCTCCAGATAAAGCAATTTTGCATGCCTCTTTAAAAGGCAGAAGGTTATTTTCCCTTGCTCAATTCTCTTCTTGCTAGGACCTCGAGCGGGGAGTGGGAAGGGATTCCACCACCCCACTTTATTTGTCTTCTGTTCTTTTTTTTTTTTTTTTTTTTTTTTTGCCTGTTTTTTTGTTTTAAGTTTGGAGGGCATCAGCTCTTGCCCATTAAGCTCAGCCATCAAGTCCCAGGGCACAGTACGTCACCTTCCTGGCTGCACAGAGACCATTTGGTCATGGTCAGATGTTGTCACCTCGATTCAGCGCCACCTCTGATGAGTAATGAGTGGGTGTCAGGAAGAAACTGGGCTTTTCACTGCATGCAGAGCTCAGTCCAAAGCTTTGTTAAGGAATAACTCAGTGAAAGACATATGCAGAAAGCAAATAGACTGCAGCAGAAATGTTTGGATGTAGATGCAAATAGTTGAGCAGGCCCAAGATAAAAGGAATGTGTGAATGTAAAAAGAAAGGATTTGGGGGAGGAATTTAGGAGATAAATTGTTATACAAAATAATATATGGATATATGAAATCTCTCTTGATTTCTTCAATTGCCTGCATTTATGGAAGGTTTTTTTCCTAATAAACACCAGACCAACTCTGGTATTTTACTGTATTTTCCCTTATATCAGGAACCAATCATTAATTGGCTGTAACAGTTTACTGTCTAGGTTACAAGATAATTTCCTTTACTTGTCCCTTGAAAGGGGGATGGAATAAGAATATTTCAAAATTTTTTGTTTACTTAATAGCTCACAACACTAGCCCCAAACTCATTCTTGCAACTTAACAAAGACATTCCTCCCTCCTCCAGGTTTGCTCTGGACAAGTGTCCCCAAAGCTGTGTCTGTCATATAAATTAGGATTTGTTTCTCTCAGAAAAGGATGCACTTTGGCTTAATCCTAACAGCTTAAGTCTGAATTGGACATAACCACTTTAAAATGCAAATAAGCTATATTCAAGCTCTGTCCAGAGTATGGTCATGGACAAAAAGAAGTCATCAAGAATGAAAACACAAGTATTGTTGCATTAGTAATAGTGGATTTATCTTCTTACTTCGTACAAAATGGAACCTTATTAGACCTAGTCCTGCACAGGTCTCCTCTGCTACTCCCTTTTCCTAGAASTAAGAAAACTTAATCACAAGGAGTTTTTTCCTAAATATAGCAGAGAGCATCCTCCTCCATACCCAAGGATTCAGTAGCTTCRGCTTCCCTTGGAGTTTTACCAGCAGGACATTCACCATTCATATATCTTATTTCATAGATATCTTCCAGCATGAATAGTTTTCTCATAGATCACTGTCCTTTCCAGACCATCTTGGACAACACTTGTATCAAAAGAAATATAGGACATAGGGCTCTTCAGAGCCCYCACTTGACATATTAATAAAAGAGAAGTGGCATTACAAGTAATATTCTAATTTATCCACCTTCCCCGTCACTCATGCAGTCATATAATTATTGCCAGTTTGGAACAGGGACAGCAATGCTGTCACACAGGGTTTAGAAGCTAATAGTTGTGATAAGCAGCCTCACAACAACGTCACCAAACCTAAAGTCCTACACATCAACTTTCCCCATTGCTCCCATTGTTGTCCCTGAAGGGCTTTGCTGAGTGCTGACTGTGAGATRTGTAGCATTGGGATATATCGGCATTGTGATGGAAATTCTTCTCTCTGGGAGAAAGAAGATATCTTTTCATTCCTTTTTAGTATGTGAGCAATACAGTGATAACAACTAAGTCTTACCCGGCAGGATTATAGGGCCTGGCAAAGGCATTTGTTGATAATGCACTCAAGAGTGCTGAGGGAACTGGCAGGGGTTATTGCTCAGGAGCTCAGCYATCTTTGAGAGGTCATGGAGAGTAGGGGAGGTGCYGGGGGATTGGAAGAGAACCAATGTCACTCCAGTCTTCTAAAAGGGCAAGAGGGAAGACCTGGAAGGCCGATCAGCCTCACCCCCGTCCCTGGTAAGGTAGTGGAGCAGCTCATCCTAGAGAGCATCTCTAGGTGTGTCAAGGAAAAGAAGGTGTGGACAGTGAGGTGGATCAAGAACTGGCTGGATGGCAGAGCTCAGAGGGTGGTAATAAATGGGGCCGAGTCCAGTTGGAGGCCTGTGGCCAGTGGTGTCCCCCAGGGATCAGTASTGGMCCCGATGCTGTTCAAGTTGTTCATCAATGACCTGGACGAGGGCACTGAGGGTACCCTGAGCAAGTTTGAGGATGACACCAAGCTGGGTGGAGTGGCCGACATTCCGGAGGGCTGTGCTGCCATCCAGAGGGACCTGGACAGGCTGAAGAGTTGGGCAGAGAGGAACCTCATGAGGTTCAATAAGGGTCCTGCACCTGGGGAGGAATAACCCCAGGCACCAGCACAGATTAGGGCTCGACCTGCTGGAAAGCACCTCCACGGAGAGGGACCTGGGAGTCCTGGTTGACACCAAGTTAACCATGAGTGAGCAGTGCGCCCTCGTGGCCAAGAAGGCCAACGGGATCTTGGCTGCATCAGGAGGAGTGTTGTCAGCAGGTCAAGGGAGGTGATTCTGCCCCTCTCCTCAGCTCTGGTGTACTGGGGACAGTTCTGGGCTCCCCAGGACAAGAGGGATGTGAAGCTTCTCGAGAGGGTTCAGTGGAGAACAAAAAAGATGATTAAAGAACTGGAGTAACTATCTTCTGAGGAAAGACTGAGCGAGCTAGACCTGTTTAGTCTAGAGAAGAGAAGTCTGARAGGAGATCTGATCAATGCATATAAGTACCTGAGGGGAAAATATAAAGAGGATGGGGCCAAACTCTTCTTGGTGGTGGCCAGCTACAAGACAAGGGGAAATGGGCATAAGCTGAAACAGTGGAAGTTCCATYTAAATGTGAGGAACAACTTCTTTACTCTGAGGGTGACAGAGCCCTGGAACAGGCTGCTCAGGGAGGCTGTGGAGTCTCCTTCTCTGGAGGTCTTCCAAAYCCACCTGGTTGCCGCCCTGTGCCCCRTGCTCTGGGTGTCCCTGCTGGAGCAGGGGGTTGGACTAGATGATCTCTAGAGGTCCCTTCCAACCTCAACCATTCAGTGATTCTGTGATTACTACCAAGTTATTTCATAGAACTGGTTATTTTTCTTATGTATGGCTACCTCAAGTGATAATGAAACATGTTATAAATCTTATAATTATTTAATATGACAGGCAGTGAAAAACAACTTAGAGAGTATTTCTTTTCCTTTAGATTTTTGGTTCATAACTATTCATGCTATCTTGCCTCTATTTCAGTCTGATAGGATTAAAATAATAATAATAAACAGCATTTTAATTATTCTTTGTTTGAAAGTGTTAGGAAAAATAATTTCCTTTCTGGATTTCCTGATTAAGTTATATTGCAGGACAACTGCAAGAGAAATATTCTTTGTACAGATTGTCCAGAAGCCCATGGTCTTTTTTAAGAGCAATTAAACTTATGAGATGAGGTAACTCCAAGTGAAGGATTTCCACATAACATTGCAAGTGGAAGAAGGAAATACATTCTGATTCCAGAGTTTAAAATACTATGGAGTACAGTTGTGAACGAAGTAAAATTTAACATCTCAGAGTATGAATGGGTAGTTTTTTGACATGTCAGTTACAGATAAAGAAGTTATTTATATGTGAGTGTATTATWCATACTGTATATACATAATACATACATATACATATCTACTCATATAGTTACTTCCAATGATATATCTGCATATCTCCATGTTATGTAGATAGCAAACACTTTCTAAAGCCTTAAAGTATGTGGCACGCAGAGTTCTATGTTTTTGCAGTATATTGACAGTAAGACCACCTAATTAACAGAGCTATCATAAAATCATGGGTTTAAGGATTTTTATACTGGCAAAGCGAAAAAGAAAAGAGTCTATTCGGCAGACTAAGAGCCTGGAACAAGCAAATGGATTTTTAAATGAAGAAAGATGCATTTATTAAAATTGCRGATAGCATTCACTAAAATGAAGTGAACACCACTTTAAGCTGAGGACAGAGAGAAGCTAAGACCAATGATATAAATACACTTTGATTTACTGGAATTGTGGTGCAAAGTTTTTTTACATATTTTATGAAAAAATGATATGCAAAAAGCATATTTTTTACTAGGTACTTCTTTTCTTTGCAAGTTTTATTTTCAGTAATTTTGGATAGTGGGAACACAAAGTCCATTGGTCAGGAAGCTAATGCTGCTTTCCCCAGTTAGTTCACAACTGGATTGCCTTGGTATTAAAATTTCAAGCTAGACTGCTTCAAGATCCCCGCCTGAGAAGACATGTGAACATAAACTAATGATAATAATGATAATTGCATCCAACTGGAATTCAAATTCCCCCCCTGAGCTCCATCAGTGGTGTTCGTTAAGTGATGTATAGTTACAGCTCTTAACTTTCTTAGTTAGGCAGCAAATGTCAGTGTAACCTTAAGAGAATATGTGGTTATGACTACCTCTTTAGGACAACAGTTTTACAATATTCCTAAAACACGTACAGATTTAAGGTTCTTAGTTTCTGATGATTAAGGCCTAATTGCCTTTAAAGTACCTGATTCTTCAAATTCCCTGTATAATTATTTTATGCATAGCTAAATATTAGAAACTCAAAATAGTCTTAATTAGTTGGCATGCTAATATTCTCATAGCCCTTGTAGTCTCTGGATTCATCTCTCTCTAAAACCAAAACAAAAAGAAAAAAGCAAGAAAAAGGATATGAAAGTAAATATAAGCAAGATGCTTGTTATAGTTATGTTTTCATTTGCTCTTTTCATCCTTCTTATACTGGAAAGCAGTGTKGAGGAGAGACTGTACATCATTTAGAACTTTATTATATGTCATCTGGAGTTGCCACTGAAGGGAAGGAATTAAGGAATTAAATTTCCAAATACAATTTCCAGAATAGCTTCTCTGTGCTAATATGATATATTTTTTCTTTTTTTTTTTTTCTTTTTTTCCCCCCTTTCTCATATTGGTTGTTCTGATTAATTTAGATAATTGCAGTTCAGTCAGAATGCATGCTTAGATTCTGAGGCTTATACAGCACATAAAATAYCAAGGGAAGATCTGATACTACAGCTAAAGCTTTGTTGGCTGCAGTCCAGTCCACTTTGAACTCTGTGATTTGATGAGRAAAAATGAGATTTTGGTATTAAATTCTACAGAAGAGAAAGCAATAATGAGAAATCTATGGACAAAGCATTTTAAACTAGACAGCAATTAAAAAAAATTCAGGGCCAGTCCCTAGATTATCTTGTCTTCATATTCTTGTCATATTGAAAAGCTGAAAGAAAATGTTAGATTCAGACATTTTATAAAACTTTTTCTTTGTGGAAGTCTGTAACTCTGCAGTCATTTTATTTGAAACATTGAAATTTTTGGATTTGGAAACTATTTTAKTGTTACTTCATGATCCAGGAATACACATATTTATTGTATTTATTAGACACTGAAGTCTAAGAATAAGCACTGTAATGCTGAGCTTCTAAAACTGCAAGGGCAGACAGACACAAAACTCAGGTGAGAGTCTTTTAGAGGGTTTCCAGTCACACTTCACACAAACCTAGTTGCTTTAGGCAACTGTATTTTCAGCCTTAAATCCCTTTGCTTAAACCTTGTCTCACAGGTTTTGCATTTGTAAAGAAAACAATGGGTGAAATGGGAACCCAGTGAGATTGAGTAAGATATTAGGTGGTGAGCTGGAAATGGATGGACAGGTGGGAGCTCCTTGAGCCTTTCCCAGGGAATATCACCATTACTGCTCCTTGGACCAAGCACGCTCTCTTGCTGGCCCTTGTCATCTTGCAAGCAAAGTAACAACTATTTTAACAGCCCTCAGCCCTCCAGAAATTAGCATCTAAAAAGCAGAAGAGTTATTAGTTTGATTATATAGAGCTGAAAAGACCAGAAGCCCCAAGCCAAGATACTGTATAATCAGTAACCCCTGTTCCATAGTGGAATAGGGCAACATGCAGCAAGATCCCGTCTCAGCTTACACACACTAAATCTGATATGGCAAAACACATACTTCTTAATGTCCACATAAAACCCATTTTTCTTCATTATCAAATAAGATGACTTAAAGGATAAATAAAGGATAAATAAAGGATATCTCCACGTCAGGAGATATTACAGAACAAGCTAGTGTAACTTAACAGAGCTAAGTCTGAGAAGCTGACTATAGAAAATAGGAAGTTTTCACAGGTACTAGAAGATCCTTAATCTAGGGGAGAAGGACATAATCACTGGCCACTGGTTCTCATTATGCCCTTTTAAAGTCAGAAACTGAAGCCAGACTTAAATTGAGATGAGATATTAGACACACATTTAACAGAGGAACTTGTAACTTTTCTTTTTATGTTCAGATCAAGAGAGGATGCCCTTCTGGAAGACACAATTTAGACAAAAACAAGGTATCGGCTGGACACAAGATACATTAAGAGAAATTTAATRCCCAGAGACGATGGCCTAAAAGTCCTTTTTGGCCTTCTTGGTCTAATTGCAATACCAAAAACATCATATAAACATTGAATATTCAACACCAGCCATTTTGAGAGAAGGTAATCTCGTTTCCACAGCAGGAAAGCCAATAGTGGCTCATAATTTTTTTCTCTGATTCTCTGTCTGTCTTTTGAATCCTGTAAGTGTGGCCCTACATTAGCTCTATTTATTTTAGAAGCTATTTAATTAAAAAAAAGTATCTAAATCAAACGTGTAAAAAACAYTCCTGTTTGCATGAAATACATGATGACCTATGCATTTTCACTTATTACTTAGGATAATTAGTTTCTTTTTTATGATTCATAAATTACAGCAGATGCAGGAAAAAACATAAAAAGCTTTTTGGGGTAATTATGTCTTCAGCTGGAAATTTTGACATTTGTGATCTCTCCCTTTGATCACTACTATTAATATCTCCTTAGTAGATATGATTTGCCTGCTGTTCAGAGCTAACTAATTGATAGAAAAAGCTACTCGAAGTCACAAGCGTTTTCTTTATTTCAGTTTAATTGACAAGGTTGCACTGAACAGAATCATTAGTTTTCTAGTTAACAGAACACTCAGCTGTAAAACTATAGCTATGACTAGCAAAAAGCCAAGATTTTAGAATTTTAGCTCTTATTTAGATATTTATTTGTAGTGTGTATGCATTTGCATTAAAGTAGCTCCTATAACTTCAGTGCACTTCAGAATCCTATTGCTTTAGCACTGGAAGGGGCACAAGGTTATTATCCAAGGTAGCAGTCCAGAAGGTTGTTCTAAAACCAGAGAGTTGGCAACTAAAGAATAAAACAGAATAAAAATTCATGATTAAGTTATCCATATTTATATACAGGGAACTGTTAGAGGGAAATTCAGATCATGCAGTTGTATGTTAATAACTGCAGTATTATGAACCCAGCAGGCAAACTCCATATAACATCTACTGAGATAAGTGATTGCACTGCACTCTAAAAGTGATATACTCTATTAACGATATAGAAAGCCTAGGATGTTTAGGGTCCTTAAGCAATCCAAAACTATATGACATAATTCTCCTCAGAGAGATTAAGGGACTTGACCAGTATCATCCAGTGAGTCTTTGGCTGTAAAGGGAAGCATCATTCTGTTTCAAATAGCCTGAGATACATTGTTGTCATATTCTTCCTTCATGAGTATCCTACATTTCTCTCCTATCCTCCACAGGAACATATTTAGTACATTAACCACTTCTTTCCATGTAAATAGTATGTAAAACATTGTCTCCCTCAGGAAGCTGTTTAGACATTGGGTCACTTCATTGAGAAAAATCATTGGAGGATATCGTCCTTAAGAGGATCATATTATTAAAAAAAATACTAACTCTTAATATGACTGAACACAGTTTTTCTTGTTCAGAAGTAAAAAAACAAACTCTTACATATCCTTTTTCACACATAGACTAAAATACACTTATTAAGGCATTCAAGCATTGAGTCTAGCAGATGAGTGCTGCTTCTTCCATCATTATATGCAGCTTGCTATCACATGAAATACTCTACACTTTGTGCTTTTCAAATATACCCCTTGATTAGAGTGTTTCCCAACTGACTTGCACAAACTGTCTTTCTCCTCTCACCTTCCTAATGAAGGAGGCTCAAAGAAGACAGCTTTTCTGTGAATGCTTGAAATCTGAGCTTTCATCCTGCCCTTTTTTGCAGGCAAGCAAGAACAAACTTACATTTCCTATTATTCAACCTTGAGGGAAGAAAACCATCAGATCATGTCTTATTCAAGCATAGAAGCCTAGATATCCATAAATACACTATCGTGCACAGACTTGGAGCATATAAATGATATATTGCTAGCTGAACTGTTGTAGGTTGTGAATTGGTGTGATGAGACATATCTTTTTGCTAGTGCTTCACTTTATTGCTGCTTTACAGTTGAAACCTAACTTCTTAACACAGTTGTGCACCATGGATTTATTTACCTACACATACAAGAAAACTACAGATTGCAAATCTGGCCTCATCTTTGTGCATTCTTTTTATATAGTAGAACATAACTCATATCATCCATCTATTGACAAGACTGGTAGGCTTATCATAACAACCCATCTTCTTCACTCTCTCCTCTACTCTGCTCTCAGAGCTGGCAAAACAAGAAAAAAGAGTTAGGAAAGATATTTCAGGAAAAAAAAGTCATTAGGGTACACTTTTTAGAACTGGGAGGGGAGATAACTGCAATCAGTATCAGAACAAAAATAAGCCCCTACTATCAGACTTACCAGATTCTACTCCAGCTCGACCATGAGACAAGGCTAAATACCCTCAGATTTTTGGTGAAATACCTTTTTCCTGAGGATGACAATCTCAGTGGAGCCATATCCCATGTGTAGAAAAATAATCACCATCATTTTCACCTAAGCTGTGTCAGAAGTTGACTACTATCCTGACTTCTACTTCAATCAGATTTATAAACAGTGGCCTAAAAGATTGTAAAGAAGAAAATGAAGCTGCCTATTATTACCATCTCTACATTCATACCTTGGTCTTTTTTCTTCAGTTTCATGATCTTTATTAGCCCATTTCCAAAATAATTTCCATTAGTTCATTTCATTTAATATCTCTGTTGAAACAATGGCTGGCCACAAATCAAGATTCCAGCTCRGTCTCAGACTTTGAAAGTCTTTTCCACAGCCTGAGCAGGTAATGTATATCCTACTGCCACAAAAGGAACGTCACACAGAGAGAACTTCCCACCAACTAAACTGCAAATGCCAGAAAATAAGGAAACATAAACTCAGAAAAAGTCAGTTCAGAAAATGATTGAGTGACTAGTGAAAAGCTAGTTTTTTCCTCTATATGCTCCACTTTTGATTGAATGCAGAATGACAGATCTGCCTCACCTGTACAGTGTAGAGTTCAATTCTTTAAACAACTGTCTTTTAATAACACCGACAGGGAAATTTCTGCCTTTATTTTTGTAATTGCTGCCTTGGTGCTGCTTAGCAATGCTTTTGCTTTGGCACGAGAGCAATCATTCTCCTTAGATGTCAGAGCTAGACACCACAGTGCTTTTGTTTGGAGTGCATCATGCAGAACGATGATTACGAGTCTGAGAGATGGAGGGAGCTCCCAGATTGGAGGAGGGCCCCCTTTGGAAATTAAGCAACTGACAGATGTTAGAACACATTAAACATGTGCAGGAGCTCAGGCCCTTCTTGCAAAGTTCATTGCCATATGTAAAAATCTGCTAATTCACCAAGGAACTGAAGGCATATTTGCTCCTGATGCAATAAAGGTTACTCATCCTCACCTCAATATGAAAATGCTGGACTGAAAATGAACGTGCAAGTGATGACCTCCTAGGAACACTGGCCAATTAATGTCAAYAGCAGAAACTTTCAAATGTCCTTCAAATCTTATCTATGGGGAGATGTCAGAAATGTTTTACAGTTTCGCATCAGCTGAACCTGCGTAGTGGGCAGTGCCCTGTTTTTCATCATCTCAGGACTTCTGCCTTTGTCCCTTGCAATACAAGTAACTGTTGAATTTGAAATACTATTGACAATAGTGAATGACAAGAGCAAGATTCACGGAGAGTTTAAAGCCATGCAGGACATTGTCTAATTTGGTCTAACRAGTGAACATACAGGAAAAAAAGATGGACTATGAGTCTAGAAAGATGCAGACTAGTTAGACAAGAAATCCAGAAAGCTGCAATAGTGACTTCCTCCAAGTTTGGGTATAAAGTAAGAATAAGAAAGAAGTAAAATACTTGGACTTCCCATCTGGAGAAATAAGAATGTCTAGAAAAAGASATAGGAACAAAATAAAAGGAGGACTAAAGAATAGAATTAGATGTCTAGGATATCTAAGTAGATCTATCTAGCTATCTAAGTAGATATCTAAGGAAAAAAAAAGACTTAACAAGAACTTTAACAAAGGCTAAGAAGAGACAGAGACTGAGGAACGGCAAGAGTTAACACTGATTAGAGAATACATCCTGCGATGTTTGACCTTAATTATTTTTCTCCCAATAACAAATACCTCTGTACTCTGTAGCAAAGTATTTATCTTATTCTTTCTATCACAGACATTCACAAGGTGGTAACAGAAGCCGGAAAGATGCAACCTACCATATGTCCACCAAAATTACTGCCCATAAATTTGCCATTTCTTCACATCCAGGACTGTTTTTTAGAATCATTTTGGTTTTGCCCACAGAGTAGGGCAAGCACATTTTATTGTTTTTGGTTTCCTCTGTGAACATAGAGGTCATTGTTAAATACAGAGCAATAGAAGTAAAACTGAATCTTAATAGAAGACCTACATGAGAAAGCTCCCCCTAGATAAAGAAAGCATTTTAACACATTCATCACATTTATTATTTGAAGTCTTGTTTATTAACGTCTTCCTAAATGTTATGTCTGTTGTTATGATTCTACTTTCCTCACTTTGTTTTTTTGTTTTTTTTAACATTAGCCTAGCAGTTAAACAAACTCTGTTTCAAGGAAGTTAGTGTAGGAAATATTTAAGATTCTGCTCTTTCCCCTCTTAGAATAGCAATTGCTGAAAATACTCTTTTTTACATAGACAATTCCGTCCTTGCTTTAAGAGGTCCAGTACTAGATGCTAAAGACACAGGATAAAATAATTTGTGTTTGAATTAGTTTCTTATGCAGATCTTTTTTATTACACAAGAGACAGAAAAGGAAACCCATACAGTTTTTCCTTCTGGAATGATATTAGTCTGCACAGTTTATTCCTCCAAGGGCAAGGACTTTTTCATTTTTTAAACCCCATGACTTGTTCATTCTCATTGCCATATAGGAGAAGCTTTCTYCTTCCTCAGATAAAATGACCCTGTCTCCCTTAAATACTTCCCCACCAGTTCATGTGTTGTAAACTATGCCTCCATCAGAACAAGAAGCAAAAGTTCCTACTCACAGAGAGCAACCCCACTACAGGACTTATGGAGCCTCTTCTTCCACAGGATGCACCAGTCTTTATATGAGAAAATGCTATCAATATAAATACCCAACAGAGACAAATGCATGAGCCCAGGCCTGGCAGTGATAACCTTGGAGGACCAGGTGGCAGATGGTGAAGGATTTAGCACAGTTGAGTCCTATCAGATTTCCTTAGGGGAAATAGAGCCTTAGATAATAAAGCCTTGTCTGAGGGGGTAGGAAAGAACAAGTGTTCCCCTGCAGAAAGYCAGGTTACTCACAGGACCTCATCCAGACAATTACAACCCAATTTAAATGTATCTGCTCTACATCTAGAACTCAGTTCCGAGGATGGTGCTACAGAGCATTTGGTAAAACACCTTTCTCAACTGAGGGAAAAGAATCATGAGTTCTTTTGTAACCATGTGGAAGAAAAACAAAGAAAAAACAATGATCTCTCAGCTAGGCCGCTTTTTGAGAATGACCAAAAATACCCACTGAAGAATTTATTTTCAGCATAAAAGTGGTCTGTAATATTGACTTCTGCTTCTTAGAAATTTGTCGATATGGATGCAATATAAGACATTTCTTCTATTCATATGAGATCTTTCAATGTAAACTGTAGAAAATATTTCACTACAGAGCCTTGCAAGCTCTGTGTACCCCCTACAGGCTCTCCATAGTTAAAAAACAAASACAATAAGTTATCTAGCATGGAATTGCCTAGTCCCTAATTCTCACTAGAATTCTCTCTAGGTACATTAACTTGATTTAACAATTTTCTTTTTCCATCAGATAGAATAGAAATAGTTCAATCTTATTGTCTTTAATAATTTCATGCTGCCATTCACAACAGAAATTTAAATAAACTTAAAAGAGATAAACTTCTCTATTATAACTGTGAAGCTGTAATAAAGAGTAAGTTTCTGTTAAAGTTGTTCTTTGCATAGCTTTTCAGATCACTCTTTTTTAATGGAGTGATAAACACCTAAACAGATAAATAAGTTTTAAATATTTAGACAGCAGAACTGTGAGATTAGATCTTTATAAGAGAAACTAGGGCATAAAATACACACCCAATTTTATATTTCAGGATAGTTCAGCTATTCCATTAAAAAGCTATTCTTTTGCTTGAAATTTTTTTTTTTCCAAAAATAGGATTATCTTTGCCTAAAAAGAGAACACAAATGACATTTGCAAATGACACAAGTTAAGAAGTACTGTCAACATGGTGGAGGACTGGAATAACATACAGAAGAACTATATGACCTTGAAAATGAGACTACTATTTAAAAAGTAATGGCCATGTCCTTAGGGAACAGTAACAAGAACTTCTGCTACAGACGAGGGGCTTCCTGGCTGCGAGTGACAGTGAATGGGAAAGAGGTAGGTGTATTAGTCAATCATGAGACGACTGTGAGCTATCAATGTGACGCAGACATGAAAAAGACAATTGTAATTCTAAAATACATCAGGCAAAGTATTTTGCATAGAGACAGGAGTAATTAATGTCACTGTACAAAGCACTGGTAAGATTTCATTTGCTATACTACATGTAATCCTGGCCTCTGATACTGAAGAATGATGAACTGAAATAAGTACAAGGCAGAAAAAACATTTTAAAACGATAAGGGTAACTGTCAGCTAATTTCCGTGAGAAATTAGTAGAGTTTGTTTAGCTTGGAGAGGCTAAACAAATGGGGAGAGGCAGTGATGACTAAATTAAAAAATTGACGTGAATAAGATTTTGGTGCCAATYTTCGTAATAAAAGACCAGGTCACGGATTCTGGTTAGTTTAGGTGATCAGTGTAGATCTGTGATGACTGCCTCCGACCAGCTGTAGAGATTGCAGGAAGATTATAAAGCTATTTATTGGACAAATTCAGTCTTACAAGAAGATTCCTTTGCTTATTGCATTTATTCCCAACAGAAAAAAAAGAAATGAGTAAATTTTTTTTCCCTAAGTAATATATACTGTCTGGGGAGGGAACAAAATTATTCACAAATCTAGGTTAAAGTTGTATAAAGGGATGAAAATAAGGGGAAAACAAATATGAGAAATCCACAAAATTTCATTTTGCCAGAAACATTTTGTCTACTTGCTGTAGACAGTTTCTCTTGTCTTATCAAATTGTCTTGATTTTATAAAAGGTGAAAATCTTTATGCAGTATTGTCTTTCAGGTCAAACAAGGTGTTTTAGACTGACACAAAGTTTTTTCCTCCTTTTATTTTTATTTTAGACACCAACCCCTGGAAGGCATAAATGTCCAGCATACACCTCKGGAAGAGGAAAAGACTGCTTTCTTTTTCTCTCAGAACAAACAAGCAGAATTATTTAAGAGTAACAGTTTCACATATCTGTTCCAATGTACTTCCATTTTATCATAAAACCTTATGCCAGAGTTAACTAATGTCATTTTTTCTTTTCCTCACAGTTGAAGCTATGCTGCCTTGGCTTATTAGTGTCAGCAGATGTTGCAAAGCACAAGAAGGCAGGCAAGGCCAGTGCCATAACCTTGACACCCAAACAGATGGACACGAGGCAAGGCAGCCAAGAGAGCAAGCCACGGGCACTTAGGGCAAGCATTCCCAGCTGTGGGAGCAAAAATACTCAAATTTATGGTATATTACGGTCAAGATCTCCATAATTTATATATTTTTAAAGAAAACAAACCACTGAATGACTTTGGTAGTTTTACAGACTAATTCTTGGCCTAGTTGCACCACCTGCAATGCAGTATTTTAATGATATTTTCCTTTAGCCAGACTGTCTACTAAAAGTCTCTGTGAAACAAGTCAGCAGCTTTCTGCAGTCTGGCTCAAATTCAAGTGCATAGGTGACCTAGTTGCATAAACCTAGTGTACAGCTTGAAAAGGGTACAGAAGTGATACTTGATGTGATACCATCACACAACCCAACCAAGTGAGGAGGTAGCAAAAGGCAGATAACTTTCAGGTCATTTTTAACGGCAATCAGAAAAGAATATGTTTTGATATATAACATTTGCAGAAAATTTCTGACAATTACCTTGGCATCTCTAAGGTCTTTAAAAGGACAGCAAGCAGATATATGTACAATCTTTCAAATTAACAACAGCCTTCTCTCAGTTGCCTTTCTTGTGTCATTTTGTCAACTCTTTTGTCAACTTCAGAAAAGCCCAAACTGTGACTTGGCCTTGTATTGCCTGAACTTTCTGGTCTTCTATCAAATTGGCTCATCCTGAATTTCATTATTTTCTTTTCTTAGCTCTCATAATCTCTTTTCCTACTTCAGCTTTTTCTATTATTGTCTTACAGTGAATAAAGTATTGAGAAGGAAATATTCAACCTTTCCAAGAAATCATTTCTGCATATAAACGTATTTCAGGAAATATTTTATTTTGGGTTTTGCTTTACGTTTCAGATTGGAAGCCAGTGGTCTGTGCGATTTCTACATACTCTAACAACACTCATTAGCTAGCATCGCTTGACAAATTTGCAGAAGGCAAGGCCAGATTGTTTTTTCCTGTTTGTGTTATAATTAATTTCATTCACAATTTAAATAAACTGTCTAGTAACAAATTTACAGCTAAAGAGAATAAGAACCTAGGAAAGTAACTGAAAGTAGTAGATATACCAGTACATTGAAATTACAAGTGAATCATTGCAGTGAAACAGGTTAATCATAATAATACCTAAATTGATGATTATAGAGGAAATTAAGCTAGAATTTCTGTTGTTACAGTGAGGAATCTATCAAAGAATTCCTGCTTCCAAAGAGGTGATCTCCAACCAGCCGCTGTGGCTCACAACATCTCTGTTTACATGTTGTGATACTAACAGAGTTTGGATTACCTGCAATTCTCAGTCAGGGCTGGGTTGTCCATCTTCACTGGGGGTCAGGCAGCAGAATAGATTGTCTGCATGTTTTATCAAATAGGTTTCAACAGTTCACTGACAAATCAACCATTTTATTTACTTCTCGTGTTATGTTGTTTCTGTTGCTTTATTTGAGGTTATTTTGAGTCTCTTTCTACTTTGAGAAACAGAATGTTTTATAGTCCTTACATTAGCACTGCTTCTACCATAAATGTGTGCTCTGAAARATGAGGTAGATGAGTCTGAGCTCCCTTTGATCCTCAGGGGTTCCAGAAGTCAAAGTTTTCTCCAGAAACCACCCTAGAGACCAGACCCACAGAGCAACACTCCCTTGTACACAGGGAAATTTGTCAGGTATCTGATTTTAAATAGGGAAACCTGTCAGTTATCTGATTTTAAATTTAACCTTTATTTGGCATATGAAGTTTTRTCTTTGAGTTTCCAGGTCAAAACACAAAGTTTAATGTCATAAAGAATCTGTTGCATCCCTTTGCAGTTATTAGTTCCTAATAAGACTTATTTCCCACAGACCAATGTTGATTGGTATTACTCATATTTCTTGCCTTATAATTCTTTATTAATTGAGTCATGCATCAGCCATTTTATTATTTAACTTATAAAGGCTATTAAGCTATCACTTAGTCCTAAAATCACTTAATCCTCTTCTGTGYCATTTTTCAGTATTGATCTAACATTAGTATTCTGCCTATTTTCTGGTGCTTCTTTACAGACCAAAAATTATTAATGCTAACTCCTTGGTTGGCTCTTTTAAAAAATCTTATGTTTGCGCTACTTCAGATTGCTTTTTAACACAATTAGCTTTAATAGTGGCTGTTTTCCATATCAATAGTAACTGAGGAGAATAAGTACATTCAAATGTATTTTCAAATACATCAAACATAAACCAGAAATATTAGTCAATTCGATTTGTTCTGTATTGTTATTAACTTGTCTACCTCTCCCATTTGCATTCAGCCAGTGTCAGAGATAATGTTTCTTATTTGTCTTAATATAGTGTTTCTAGCAGCAGTGGCACTAGAATTCCGCTYGTTTTGATCTGCTTCCAATACTCATTGCTGTGGTCTCCAGTGCCCCTTGACTTCTCCAGCTTTGAGCTGTGGCATCTCTTGCAGCAGGTATCACTGGGGTGGGACGACACTGTCTCTGATTTCCTGGGACTGTGTGAACGTTGACCTGAGAATTAGCGGGCACCTGTGCTGCACATCTCAGCRTCTGACCCGGGGCCAGCAGCTACTGTGAGCTACAAAGACCCTTGGGAAGCCCTGCTACGAGGGTGATTAAGCAATCTTGAACATCAGAGCCAGAGAGAGAATGATGAAAGGAGAAATTTCTAACAGAAAATGTTAAGCATTTCAGATTAAAAAACTCAGAGTAGAGGATAGCAGAACACGGGGTCTCACATTAAGAGGAAAGAATATGAAACACTTTCCTTCGTCTCTTCTGTGCCTCAATAGAAACATAAAACCAGACTGAGTCAATATCAAGATGAGGACTCAGCTTGAAGTTGATAGTTGGCTGTTTCTTTCACCTATTTTTTTTACACACTTGGAGATGGATTACATGGCCCAGCTGGAGCACACAAAYATTTTGTAATCATTTTTTTTTTCCAGAAAGAGAGCTGATTTCACAGGAACCAGGACAGGCCAGACAGCAAAGTACAGAGAACTGGACACCAGGAAGAGTTAGAGATAGCTCACTGAGAAAGCTCTGCCAAAAAAACTTCCTTCAGACATCAAATAAAGAGTATTGCTACTGTAAGATCTATGCCGACTGCTCTGGGTTTAATGGTTGCTACTGGAACATAAAAATATTGTGTATTTAATCTCCTTTGGTGCTGTAGTAATATGGTAGACACCTTGCTAGACACACCATAGTTTCTTGGAAACCTCAGATTTTGTTTCTCTGGTAGATTTTTCATCTCAAAGTCACACAACACCAACAGTAATAAGAGTCTAGTTCTAAACAGATTCCACAATAATGTCCATATTTTAAACCACATATAAATTAAAGGGATACTTTCGCTTTACAGGAGTTAAAAAAAAAAAAAAAAAAAAAGTAACCACGAATGATGGAAAAAGTATGCAAATTTAAGAAAAACTAGTGCATATCTTATTTTAGCAGATCGCACACCTTAAGGAAGATACTAATATCCTTTGCCTTATGCTTGGACATCCTTGCCTTCTAATAGCTTCATAGGAAGGACTCCATTTTTGTCATATAAACATTCTGAAAAAGCCACAGACATTTCGTTTTCCTTTACACTGTTTGCTTGAGTTAAAAAAGAAATATGAGCTGGGATGGTACACACACGCTTCTTAAAGATGCTGTGAGAGATGGCACTCTTCTTCTGACACTGAAAATGGTGAAAAACACCGTGAGATTAAATCCTCTGAGCAATTCTGTAGTATCAAAAAAGCATGAAACTGCTAGAAGTGGATATATAAAAGCAAGAGAGGTCTAAAGATAAACATTAAAAAAAAAATCAGGGGCATATGATCAAGCTGTCTAAAGAAATTCCTGTACTTTATAGCCGTGTAGTTATAATCTTGTCATTACATTTGTTTTTGATGTTAGTGACCAGCCTCACAGAACTTTACTGCTCTTTTCAGACATCTTAAGGCTTGTTAACCCATGGACAGACTGACGAGGTGAGGTGCAGCAAAATAGGGACTAAGCCCCAGCAGTGATTGCAATTTCCTGTATTCACGTCTTGAACTCCAGTAACCAAGAACAAGGCTTCCTTGATGTTGCAGAACTAAAAGATAAGTGCATAGCCAAATATTGAGCCATTTCTAAAGCTCTGAATCCCCAAGCGTTGGGTTTGTGAACTTCCACAAATTATTATGCTTCCTCCTTCGAAGTTACAGAGGTAAAGGGGTAAAATATCTTTCCTGGMAAAGAAAGGCCAATGGTGTTTCCAGAAAGAGGACACTCCATGGCTTATTTCACTTTCTTTCTAGCTCAAGAAAGGATATTGATGTAAAAAACCATTCAGATTTAGTATGTTTGTAGGACTCTGAGGTAGCCGGAGGGGAACTAGAAAATAAAAGAATGCATGTGAAATCGGAACAACCATGACAGAGATCTTGGCCTCAAATGGCAAAAAAAAAACCCCAAACACCAGCCCYTGGCTTGATCAGCTGAAGTATGAAGGAAAATACTCTTTTGTAATACAAGTTATACCCAAGTTAAAGGAGATTGGGTCATAAAATGAAATATTCTCACCGTTTTTTCTTGGTTTTACCAAATCCAAGAATCCGTCTTCTTGGATTTACCTTGCAGATAAAAAAAAAAAAAAGAGAACTCACAATATAAATAAATTACAAAATATTCCCAGCCGACTTTCCAATTCACGGAAAGATGTAGCCATATTTTATATGGTTACCTCTCACTTTGGAAAAGATCAGGCGAGCCTGCATATGGCTGCACGTTTTGTGCAGCAGTGTGTGCTAAATACAGGGCAAAACACCTTCAGAACATCCACTTTTCCTGAGAGTATAACATAGCAAGACAAAAATGTGTTTTTCTTCCTTTAGGAGACAAAAATGTGTTTGAGCTACAGCCAAATGGTGAGGCCTGGCCTAAAGTGTTGCCAGCTGAACAGGGCTTGGAAATCTGGCCTAACAGCACCAGCAAATGACCCTATTCCATATTTCTTTTTCTTCCTTGTTACTGATTTTGCACTTTCCTGCACCAGCGAAGTAGTGCATGACATATATCCCCTTAATATTTTTTGAAAAGTGTTTTGATTTATATTCATTTAAAACATTTTTCCTAAATAATCCCTTTACCTTTATAATTATAACTTTAGTACCAGGTACTAAGTATTAGTAGGATAGAATATATAAAATTAAATAGGCACAAATAACATTCAGTATTATACTCTGTATTATTAGTACTGATGTTTCAGTCACTAATGAACACTTTAGTTGCTAGTTTGACCCATAATCCAACATCCAGCTCATCAGAAATAATTCAGTTTAGCCACCTTGAGATTCACCACAAACTGATGGAGAGTTACATGTATCAAATCAACTTCTGGTTCCTTTTGTAAAGTTCTGTTGCTTCTCTCGCATGTAGCTGGCTTTTCTATCACTTACATAATTCAAAAGCGACATTTAACAATTTTCTAAAAAAATGAATGTCCTTTTTCAGTCTTATTTTTTTTTCAGAATCAAATCTTGACAAACCTGTAAGTTTTCATGTGTTACTCTGAAGTATAACATGTTTTTGACACAGAGCTACAAAATTTCCTAAGCCTGTTTATAGATCATTTTATCTGAAAACCGTGAAAGTCATTTAGGTTCCCTCACCTCCAGGGCCAAAAAAAGCACTGTTAAAGAGAGGTTAGAATAACTGCCAAAAAATGTCCTCATAAAGATAGATCTGTAGAGTTCCTTCTTTGGAACATACAGTTCTTTCGTGGTCATGTACATGGTCATATACAAACACACACTTAGTAAGTACTTGGGAATGTGGGTTCTGCTCTGGATTTACTGAGGAGAATTTTTCCTTTTTGCTCTGGGCAGCTCCAATTTCCCCGCTTCAAAATCAGGATAAACTTTCTCCAAATCATGATTTGTTTTTACATATACCCTCATAGTTTGTGTGAGGCTGTGTTCATTTTTACTAGAGTGAGGGCTGGATATTATAACAGCATGTCTATGGGAACATTGCTGAGAAATGTGCTGGTGTTGAGCTCCACTTCTGCGGAAGACCATGGCATATTTTACATTCAGCATATCTGCTCTTCCCAGTCAGAAAGCATACAGACCTACAGGRATAAGGAGTGCAGAGAAGCTCTCTGTGTGCCACCACTTGGCTTTCTTACCTCACAGAAGAAAAAATATCAAACTAAGAATGCTAAAAATTTTTTACCTTGTAACAGTTGGAAAATTTAATTCCTTTAAACACCACTTTTGTTCACTGCTAAACTACAAGCTAGGCCTGTTCCCTGAAGATATTTGTTCATCCCTCCACTGCAGGAGGATTAAGCTATTTCTCAGTGCAGTGAGCCGATTCATTTTGTTCAGCCAGGGCAGCTCCTTTCTGGGCAGGGAGTATTATGGATTTACAGTTTTTATTACCCAAGGCTAAAACTGTTAATGAGGTTTATATTGGTGAGGTTGAGGGGAGGCACTGCTCTGCTTGTATAGCTGGGTTGGAACAACCCTTCTGCAGAAGATGCTGGGCATGATTACAGACCTACACACATACACACGCTGTATATTAGAACTAACTAATGAGCACTAAATTGTGCTTTTTCCATCCTTTTTCACAAGCCACAGTGCAAGAGTGGGGATTTTTCTCACATCTACACATTCTTGTCCAGATTAGTCTGATCCTTTTCCCTAGTGGCTAGTTCTAGACCAATACCTAAAAGGATAAATGCACTTCAAACCTCAGCGCAGAGGTTCAGAAAACCCTTGCCTTGCTGCTGTCCCAAGGGGGTTTTGGCACATAGATTTGGCAGGCACAGCTCTGCATCTAGACTCTTTCAAAATTACCCCAGTCTTCACAGCTCTGCTCATTACTGTCACCTCTAGGATATCTCACTAAGACTTCCATCCATCCATCCATCCATCCATCCATCCATCCATCCATCCATCCATCCATCCATCCATCTATAGGAGGGATGAATCTCCATCCTCTAGGGACTCTTGCATGCTCTAGCAAGACTAGCATCCCTTCAGACTATAGTGATTAATGCTCTTTTTCTTAAATTATGTGAGCAGAAAGTCTGTTTCTCTCTTATATAGCAGTCAAATCCTGCCCTGTGTGAGGAGTGAGACCACTTTCCCATCCCAAGAGGACGCAAACTGCTCTCTCCACCTCTCACATTTTGGAGCTCTCAAAAGGCTCCCAGTTAAGCTCAGCGAGAAGAAATTAACATCTTTCCTGCTGAAGTTGTGCCTGCTGTGGGAAAATAACTCACACAGCTGAGGTGGGAAGTACAAGAGAAGCATTCATATTTGCTAAAACTGTCCCTCTAGTTATACAAAGAGTCTATTCTYGTGTCTCTGTGAGTCCCAGGTGCAGTCCCCAGGATGCAGCTGTTGCAGAGCTACCCTGGTCTTACAACCATTATGGATCTCAGACAAAGTCAAGCAGCAGGTTCTGAGCAGGGGATGAATGGGTCTCCCTCAGAGAGCAGGGCAGGTTCCTTTGCACACAGTCTTTGAGGGATGGGCATGCTTGGAGCCCTCACCATTTGATAGGTGAAGGTGAGCAAGGTCCCAGCCACAGGCTCCCCTCCCTATATGTTGGCTTTCAGGTTGTCAGTATGAGTAAAGATCAGTGTATCCACAGAGATCTGCTACCGTCCACACTAATGGGTTAAAGATGCTCAACATTTATGGCAAAAAACAAACAAAAAAATGGAGCCTGAAAACCTCTTACCTTAAATGCTCTTTCCGAGGAGCATACAAGAGCTCTTTGGATCTAATGACCAACATGTTCAGTATTTGCACTGAAGGGAACCTAAAAGCATTTAGTGAGTTGATTAAAATCAAAGAAGCAGCAAGCAGCCAGCATGGGGGCATCATAAAGAATAACAGAAGGAGGCATGGAGCATTTGTGAATCCAGCTTTCTTTTTCTTATACAATTGGACGAGTCAYGTACTCATAGAATTCAGAAAAACAAAAAAATACCGAAAAATTCTCTCAAATATTTGGGTTTTTTTGGCAGGGGAGGAGGGGGTCCTATTTTTTAGGCTACCGAGCCTAAAAAATAGCCAATTTGTTTAAGTTAGATGCACGATAAATGTGCTCTTGTGTAAGATACCGGGCTGAAATTATACAAAGTGAATTTTGCTTCCAAGGATGTAATAGCCCAGCTGAGATCAAGAAGAAAATACAGATTTTAAAGCAAGTTCCTTGCTTGAATACATTTTAACATCACAAAAGTATTCTGGGGCATAAAATAGAAACAGATGTTTTATAGTAGGTAGAACATTTTTAAAAACTCCTTAAAGGTAATTTTTTTATAGCCAAAGCATCAAATTGTGCACGGTTTCATTGACGTTACCATGGAAATAATTTATCATCATTTGTTAAACTAAAAATCCAATAGACTGTTATTGGAGATACACAGCACAGGAAAGCAAGGCTGGGTAATGGTTGATACTACCAGGATACAGACTTAAGAGTAAGGGTTAATATTACCTTGATGTGGGTTGCACTGAACACTTCATCTGGCTTTTCAATAATGTTTCTTTTCTCCCTGTTAGCCAAAATAAATTCATTGAACTGACATTTTTATTGCAAGAATAAACTTGTGTTTGTGTTATAAAAACTCATATCTCAATAAGTTTACCAACCCCCTTTGGGTTATATTTTGAAGTGAACATTTAATGAAGACAAATATGTTTGTCTATCCAGAAGAAATATTTTAATTGYTATATCTCTGATAATACCATTTTCCAGAGATATTCTAAGTGTACCAAGAATGATGGCAATGTAGCAGACACTTGTATTTCACGCAAAGGCAGAATATAATAAATGGCAGAGTGGGATGGAAAAATGTTAAGTGCCTGATTAAWCAGTCCCATAAGTCAGTGCAAACATGACTTTTGGCTTCAAAAAGCTTTGCTGAGGCCTTAAATAGGAATGTGGTACCATTCACTTGCCCATAAATTTAGATATATTCAACGGCCTGATCTGTGAAATAATGAAAAGGGTGCCATGATTTATTCAGACTGTATGTGTGTTTAAATTTCTGTGTTTTACATATAAAGTGCTCCTACTGTGTGTAGTATAAATGACTTCATGAATTCCTTACCCCACTGCCTTTGGGCTTGGTGAGTGATCTGCCGAGAGCGATGGTTTCTGTGTCTTTTATTCTGTCTGGTCATTCCTTGAAGAAGATGGGTGAAGAGCAATTTTTTTTTCTTTCTAAAATGAAAAATGGTGCTAGAAAGTAAAAGGCACTAGAAGAATCTGTGGACATCAAGGTGATACATGGTCACCAGGGGCAAAATCACCTTCTGCTGGCAGAGCCTATTATTCCAGGAGGGCACTGTTTGCTTGGAGCTGGGCCACCAAATCAACAGGATAACAAACYAACAGGCTCCCAAAAGCTTGGACTGCAACCTGGGCACAGCTCTCCTGTCTTTCCAGCCAGTGGAAACCACAGGTACTGCCTAGCTCCAGCAAGGGAAAACTGCTTCAGCCCATTGGAACAGACATGGCAACACTTCACTCAGAAAATTATAATATGCTTTCAGCCTACTTCTCTTCTGGATTTTTTGTGGTTTTTTTTTTTATTATTTTTTTTTACATCCGCAGCTCAACCACAAGATTGTCTTAATGACAAGAAATAAAACGAAAATTCCATGTCTTTTCTAATTTCCACCACTCGTGCAAATCAGAGCTATTTGTTTCAGTATCATTGGGGAAAAAAAGAAAATACTTCTTCTCCAGCAAGCTGCACCTCTGCAAAGCCCTTAACTCCGGGTCTCTGAGGGAAAGACTTTCATTAATTGCAACACACAGTTTTGACCTCATTGCTGGAACAAAGCTCTTGGTTTCTGAGCTACCAGCAGGTCATCAATTTGTTCATGAGCCATTGCCCCGTCAGCATCTGCTCCTTCAGCAGTCTGCACTCGCACTGAAATCTACTACTACTGTGCATGCACTAAGTCATAATGATTATTTCCTCTCTTAAATTGTTTCTTCAGACTCTATGTGCTCCTGTTAAATGGAGGGAATGCAAATAACAAAACATACCTGCTCATAGAAACAGTGGAAAATCACCGCTACATGGCATCTAGTATTTTTCATGCAAGGCATGGTTATATAAAACCCAGAATGACTGCACCTTCAGCCAGTTCCCAACTACCATAAACTAGGTAGGCTGCTTTGATTGAAATAGGAGAGATGCTCATTCTTGGCCCAACCCCAAACTGCTATGATTTTGTCTAAAATATCCCTGTATGAAGCTCTACTCTTCACAGAATCACAGAATGGTTGAGGTTGGAAGGGACCTCTAGAGACCATCTAGGCCAACCCCCCTGGTCCAGCAGGGACACCCAGAGCACGGGGCACAGGGCGGCATCCAGACGGGTTGGGAAGATCTCCAGAGAAGGAGACTCCACAGCCTCCCTGGGCAGCCTGTGCCAGGGCTCTGTCATCCTCACAGCGAAGAAATTCTTCCTCACAAGGAGATAAAGATTCCTGTGTTTCAGTTCGTACTGGTTACACTTTGGCTTGCCCTTCTAGCCCTGCTCCCCATGGGGCTCTAGGATTTCTCTCTCCCTTAACCCTAACCCTAGCCCTAACCCTAGCTCTAACTCTAGCCCTAAGCCCAAGCTCACCAGGTCTAGTGTTGGATAAAGGGCAAATATATCCTGAGGTCAGCAAGTCACCAGTACAGAGGAAAGACCCCAATGAAAGGAAAACATTATTGCTGTCTTATGCAAAAGTAAAATAAAATAAAATAAAATAAAATAAAATAAAATAAAATAAAATAAAATAAAATAAAATAAAATAAAATAAATAAAATAAAATAAAATAAAATAATAACTGGAATGGTTTTGGAAACATCAAAGGCAGATTTCCTCTGAAAAAAATTTACACTCACATAGAGAAACCACCTTCCATCTTTCCAAGTGGAAAGAGTGGAAAAGTTTCAGTGAGAGTTTCAGAGTGGAAAGACTTTTCAGTGTAGAAAATATCTAAATTTCAGGGAACATCATATTTGAAAAACAATTTCCCCTTGTGAATACCTGCATGTGAAAAAAATCAGGTTTCTTGACACCTTAAGTCCTGCTTTGCAGTTCCAGAACAGTTTGCTCAGTGGTAACACRTGATCTAAAATTCCCTAGGGATCAGCCTTAAAGCTTCACAGCATCTGTATGGGTTTCACTTCCAGAAGTCCTAATAAACATTTGGAGAATAGCAAAACTTGGAGAAAGAAATCCCTCCCAGGATTTGGGTTCAGTCATTCCGTCTCTTCCTCCCGTGCCAGATCTCAAACCTCAGGACAGAGAGGTATTTTAATCAGTATGTAAGAAGCAATGATCTGGGGGGGCCTGAGCATAGTCAGTATAATGCCATTTTATGGATTCAATTTTGCCAAGAATAGGGGTCATGCACTGCATTTTCTCTGTGTCTTACACTTCTTATATCTATACAAAGAGATATAAATTTAATCAAACCCCCTGTGGATGGACATCAGAAAGAAATATGTATGAACTGCTGAGAAACAAATTGATTGATAATTGTGACAGGCAGAGATAGTGTTTCACAGCTCCACACATGCACTGGACAGAAGCCATTGACCTTAGGACTCATAAGGACATCAGAAGGATGAGCAGAGCAGGAAAAAAGGTAGTTACTAACACATGTKTCTATTACAGTTTTAACTGTATTGTTAAAATTGAGACTGCTCTCTACAATAATTTTTTTTTGATAACTATTAGATACACACTAATAATAATTCTTGGATAAGACTGATAAGATTTCATATAGACTAACAGTAAAATATTGGCTTTAAATTCAAGATGTTTCCCTTTTTCCTTCCTATAGCAAGACTTTGCCTGTAGCAATACTCTTAAGTTCCTTCTCTAAATCAGCATGCTGACTGAATATGAATTCCAAATTTATTTCATACATGCCAACAGGTACTTCCCTTTCAATATAGTTTTAATACCATTATCCACATCTATCTAATTGGTACAAATCTGTTTACAAGATGTGTACTATTTATGATTTCTGAACTAACATTTTCTTTTCCCTTTCTTGTAGGAAACCTGCAGTGATACTGCCCCAAAATAATTGCCATGGCATAGTCAATTCTGCTCCTCCTTTGCAGCTTGTTTCCTTGCTGCATTTTAAGGAAGGAAGAAAAGCGGTCTGGATACAGTACAATTATTCTGACTTCTAGGAAGTCTCTATGCCTAATAAATTTGTCTCGAGAAAGCTGAAAAAGGCAAAAGCCAGGCTAATATTGCTACTTTGAATTGTCAGTAACTATATTTCAACCCGTAACTCAGAAATTACAACAGCTTACTTGAGAAAGAAAAAAAGCAATTCAGCAAAGGGACTTTGGTGAATTTACAACAAAATTAACTTAACTGTCCTATTTACACGCTTTCACTCAACTCATTATGAAACCTTCCCGGAGCCCAGGAATCCATAAATATTTAGAAAATGAAAGAAATAAAAACACAGTACCTACTATTTCAGCAAAACAACAGCTCGCTGACTATATATGCACATGTAGCCACAGAAGAACTTGTTCTTCTAGATAACTCAGCTGCTTTAATGTGCTTTGTCAGGCTGGATACCATCTGTACAAACTTCTCCTTGACAGAAATACAAATTAGAGAATTAAATAACATTAACATTCCTGCAAAAGGAGTGAAACCCTTTCACCACCATAAGCAAACCCAGCAAAAAAGCCCTCCTGCTGGGAACCAACTTGGCTCTTTCCAATACACTTTGTTCTTGCCGAGCTGTATGCAGAGAGGATCTGTGTCATTAGCTAACGCAAATCCAGGCTCAAAGAGATCTTTGAARTGACAAACCTAAAATGACAAGGGATAGATAAACAAACTGTGCACCCAATAAGGCAGAGCTCTCTTTAATGTTGAGTGTAGCTAGAACACACAATGGAACAGGAATATTAGCTTTAAGGCTGTTGGTTGTACAAACGATATTCAATGAATAGGTATGAGYTAACGACTGATACGTGCAGGGGAAGATCAAAGGGTGTGAAAGTCTGATGAGAGGACTCTTGATTCAGAGGGACTCTTCTGCCCATGATTTCTCCTGCTTGGTCAGCAGAGACTTGGCCCTTGGTCAGCAGAGACTGTTGCAGCTCATTTGACAGCTAAGCATCTTGTCTTGCTGATTTTGTTGGGATGAGTTGTGACTCCCTTGTTACCCTGCAAATTAGGAGATGTACAGTACTGCAGCCATCATAAATGGCATGAACAAGAGGCTGAGAAGGAAGGATCAATTGCCTGGATTAGACTGATGCTCCTAGATGCTAAGTTCCATCAGGATTCTCACATGAGGGCATTTTTGCAAGGGCCAGTCTATTTGTGGCTCTTATGATGGGTCTGTTGCTCTGACACACAGGAATTTCCTGAGGGCTAAAGGATATGCTAGAGGCAGAAGCCAACAGTGAGGGAAAAAGGAGATATTTTGGCCTCAAGGACATTATCCAGTCCAAGTGCCCAAGTAAAGTGTCCTGAGCACTGAGGTAAGTCCTCAGCTGTCATTTCTATGAGGTCCAACATGGGAAAATACCCGTTGGTCCTCTGAAAAACTCCTGCTGCAAGTGAGGCATTCAGACACTCAATGGCATCTGAAGTTACGGGGGTTTTGAGGGCCAGTTAGCAGAAATGTCACCATCTTTTGGACTGGACAGCAAGATTTGAGCAAGTGCTTTGAGTATTTCAGCAACATATGAACCTCAGTGTCAGTGACTAACATGGCAATGAATTACCCTGGATCCCTTGTGGATATGCCCAAATATTTTTGTGAATCTGAGTCTTGAGCTTTGACCTGCATCCTCTTTTCCTCCTGTCATGAAGGGCGTTGTGATTTCCCTTTCATGTACCTTAGAAGACCTACTGTCAGTTATTGTTCTGTCTTCTCTGGTCTGGGAACTTTAAACTCAGAAATTAAAAATCAAGAAGTTACTGAGGACACAGAGTATACACTTGAGAGGTGGTAGCAAACATCAGAGTCAAGTTGCTTAACAGGTTGGAAAAACATTCAATCTGTCCTTGAAATCTCCTACTAAAATACCTGAGAGTGGCAAAATCTGTGACTGAAACAAGTTTTGAGGCATCTGGGATTTAAAGATGTAAATATTCAACTTCAAATAACAGCAACTGAAGGTAGAACAATAAAACATTGTCATTAATGTTATACAAATCTGCAGAAAGTATTTGTCTATTTGTTCTGTTTCATTTAGAGAAAACATGAACACCACCAAACGGTGAATAGCAGGAGTTCCCATTTACGCTGTCTGACAATATGCGGGCTAAGGGACATCCCATTATAACATACAGCAAAACCCTTCCTGAACTGCAAAGAATTCAGTGTCCCAATGTATCACCAAGATCACAAGTTGAGCTGGTTTGTCATTGATAACCAAAACATAACTTAAGAAAGCAGTTTTGACAGCAGCATTTTCTAAAACTCGGCCTGGAAACCTTAGTGAAGAATAAGGAAAGAAATACCAACCATTATCTACTGCCCCTCCAAACCAGCCTGCTGGATAATGTGACCTCCTGGCCTGTGGGAGATCATCTTCAAAACCTCATTGTGGCTCAAACTTCTAATTTCTTTCTTTCCCRTCTTAAATAACTAACCTAAGAAACTGGCTGTGACATCATTGCCTGATCTAATAGGTAACTTAACAGTCCAGCCACAGTGGCCAAAGAAAATAATGTTCRGTGGCTTTTGTAACATATCTTCCTCTGTTCTGATTCCCAATTAACTGTTGTTGCCTCCTGWTGAAAATAAAACCACACATCATTACAGGTCTAATCCAGCATGACTATTCTTATATTTGCAAAAAAAAAAAGCATAAGGAATAGTATTAAGTATTAACTGTAATCACTTTCTCACAGTTATATTTGTAATATTAACCAAAAAAACAGTATCATTGTATTTCATATGTCTCATAATGACAGCATATTGGATGTGATCAACACAAGCAGCCCTTCACTTCCTCATCAGCTAATAAAAGTGATAATCAAAAGCATCCACCTTGCAAGCACTGCCTATGCTAGACTCAGAGGACAAGCAGAGTGTGCAATTTGGGAAGTATTTACAGATTTATCAACTCCGAAACTGCATTTCCTTCATCTGGTTCATATAGCATATAAGCAAAATGAATCAAGGCTACAATAACTGAGCCTTTTTGATATCACTGAAAAGGCTTTAATCAGCTGAAAAGAGGCCCAGTTAATTGATTGTCCTCCAATAAAAAAAAAAAAAAAATCACCTGGCAAAGCTCTCAAATAAGTTTTTGTAATTTGTGCTAAACCTACTTAAATAGAGTTAGACAGCTGCTGTGTGCTTTGTGTGCGGACACAATAAAAATTTCTCCTCTTGTTCATCTTTATCCACAGAAAATAGACACAGCAAAAAAGGGAAATTTTACCCATTTCTAATTGGTCTATGAAACCCTGCATATCCAAACCCTCAATTAAATGAATCTTCATGCTCTAAAGCAGGAAGAGATCCTGTCGCTCTGCACACGAACAGACACAAATTGTAGAAACAATTCTGCCTGTCACTTATAATGGGGCTTCTGAATTCCTGGTGCTTTCCCATGGGGGATGGAAATAATATTAAATACTGTAGGTATGCCAGATGGACTTCATTTCAGAACCAGACAAATCAGGAAGGCAAGTCAGAAAAGCAAACGCCTTCTTTTAAATACCCTTTTAAAGAAGGGTATGTGCCATTCTCTCCATTCTCTGTCTACAACAACCGTATTTTTTAATTGCTTAGTAGCTGCTACCAAAAACCRTCTGAATGACATAAAATTAGCAACATTTCATTGAAATATTAAAAGCCTCACARGACGCCCTGGGCAATCTCTCTCTTTCAGAAATATATTGACTTCCTGAGGAATAATGAAAAGGCCTAACTGTATAGCTGTGTAACTGCACTTTCCTTTGATGTACTTAGAAGTGTCATGAGCTAAAAGAATAAACAACCTGAAAATTGCTAGGTAGAGCTGAAGTAGGTCTGGAAGTTGCACTATGTCATGAAAAATGTGACAGGAGATTTAAAACAATTGCCTAGTTCCATCATCTTCACAGTCCAACTGAGAAGGCTGAAAGCCTGAAACTGCTGCTCCAAATCTTAGAGGTGACAATTCAAGTGTTTGGGGCTAAATGGATAAATGTGGGTCTGCAACAATACAATAAATTAACCCTCCCAAGTGGGTGGTTCAACGCTTCTCAAGGCAGCTGCTCATGCGCTTTTATTGAGGGCAGTTGATAGCAGTGCTCATCAACCACATCTTAGTTGCCTAGAGCAAACACACACGCACAAATGAGCGCCCTTACTAAAGCAGGGTCAAATCCTGCCATTCCGTTTACATTGACGGAATCTCTGCAGAATAAGAAATTCAGTAATTTTCTTTAAGGTCTGCATCAAATTAGGCTTCACAGTCAAATTAATAGGAAATCAAATAGCAATCTCAAAAGTGTATGAATAAGTGATTTAAACTGCTAAACACTCTAATACAGCCCCAAGCACTGCTATAAGCCTGTTCTGCAAGGATTTTCTATCAAATATGTATTAATTTCTCCATCAGTCACACTTTCCAGACATAAAAAAAAAAAAAGATTTTTTCATATACTTATCATAATAAAACTATATATTTCTCTGCCACAGGATACTTTCCAACTCTTGAAGCAGTATGATGGGGTAGACAGAGGCCTCAGGTCATACRCAAAAGTGGCAGAGCTCCCCTCAAYCCCCTAACAAGACTTGGATCACTCTTATTTTTCASAGCTCTCTCCTAGAAAATAATTATTCTATAGTGCCTATCAGCTGTTAAATATTGCAGTCTGCCCTAGAGATACCAGCTCTTCAAAAGTGTCTCATCATCATAAGTTTCCCTCCCTTTTCCTTCAGGTATTTTCTTTCTCTAGCTTATTCTTTAATCTTCTCTAATATTCTCAAGTTTACTCTCTTTTGTTTGGTTGGGGTTTTTTTTTCTTMTTATTATTATTTTCAAATCCACATCTTCTATGCCCTACAGCAACCCTGCAGTTTTTAACCTCAAGTCAGGCTATAGCATATTCTAGGTGGTTGAACCCTGTTTTCTCTTACTGAAAGTGGGCCCTGGGCACCTAAGAATGCAGAAAGTGAGAAGATGGAGTGAAAGCAAGAGCAGACCTGACTGTCACACACAGCTGGATATATAACAGCCTGCCTTTGGGGCAGGAAAGGTAGTTCTGGTCACACCTGATGTGTGTTTTATAGTATTGACTCATTAGACAGAAAACATAAGGAATTCTAAACAGATCTGTTGGGGCAAGTGCGTCATCAAATTGGCATGTCGAAAGCCAAATCCRCCTTGTGGGAGAAATTTTATAGTACACGTTCAAATATGTCTCTKCCCAGTCAAATCTGACCAATTTAAATGGACATAAAACAGAAGACAACTCTCTTGAGAGAGAATATTAAGATGCCCTATATAGACTTACAAGGAGTCTATTGTACCATTAAGAAAAGATTGTACCATTTAAGAAAAAAAGAAAAAAATACTTAATAATAATCTAATAGACAGTGGAGTCTGTCAAGTAGTGACACTTTAATATTGAATTAAAAGCATCAAATAGGATGGGTAGATGCTGTAGAATACCTTAAAAGGTCTGACTTGTGTTTAGTCCTACCAGAAATAGGAAATCAGTGAAGAAATGCATACCAAGTGGTGATAGGGTCAATGACAAGTTTCTGAATTCCAGGTCTGAGTCTTAATGTGATATTGATGGAATGGTGATAAGACCCATGGGGCAGGGAGAGTTGGCAGCATAGCAAATGTTTATGGATGTGCAAGCAAAGCTGTGTTACAGGCATACATTGACTTTTATTGACTGACTTCACAGTGGGAAAGGCTAAGGGCAGGACTGTGCCTAGTTTTAACTGCTGAGGTATTGGGGGAAAAATAATCAAATTCAGTCCCATTTTGAATGGGCATGACTCATGCTAAGTCATGAGGATAGTACTTGATGATAAAGAACAGACTTGTGAAACCACAACGTGTGCAAAGCAGCACAGCTGGTTCACTGCTTTTCAACAGTCCAGGAGTGCCTGATACCCTCAGACTCTCTTGAAATGCACAGTACACAGTATAACAAAGTGTTGCAATATAATGCATTTCCAAATTATGTCAAATTGAAATTCATACATGGCTGGCTGCACCAATACATGCTAATAGAGCAGAACATTCCTACCCCTAATCCTTTCTGACACTGCTGGTTTACATTGTTCTCTCTAGTGTCTCATTATTCATGTTCTCACCAGTCTTATAAATTTTCATTGATGGTTCTTCTTCCTTATTTAAAATGCAAACATCTGGATAAAATCAACTGAATTCATTCTGACAGTTTTGCATATACTCAATAGGTTTTAAACCAGAACTCCCAAATTGTGTGTATTTTCAAACCTTTGTCATTAAGAAAACTCAGACTTCCAGTTGATAGTTTGACTGTTTCCAGACATGTTCCTCAGAATGATTTGTGATGCAATGAAAATCTAATCATTATGGTTCGCTTTTTGCTAAAAGGCTGTAGATGCACAAGTAAATACAGATATGTGGTGACATAGCCTGCATCTTTCATAACAAACAAATTGAACTGAATTGAGCCTCAGTCTGAGAAACAATCTCTTGCCTGAGCCAGGTAGATGTGACTTGTGCCCCAGTGCTAAACCACCAGCACTAAAAAAGCTGGTGGGTGTTAACCCAGACTAGCAYAGAAAACTTTGTCCATCTACAAGACCAGCTCCACCATAGATTTTATGTTTTTGACACCAGTGGGACATCCTCCCTATATTACCCCTTGTTGAGCTGACACCTAAATTATATTCCTAACTTTCCTTCCACATCGTGCTTTATTGAGACATTCTCCTCAGCAGGGCATCTATGAGGGGCAACCAGAACTAACAAGTGTCACATGCAATTGCTGTGAATTATCTCAGGAACACTAAGAAAAGTGTTTGTGGAATCAAAGCTTAATAGAAACCAAACAAAGGGCAATTCCCTTGTAATCACAAGGCTGGAGCCATTCTTCAGATCAGTGAGGAATACCAGGCATTTATCAGAAATGATGTTACCCTTCTGCCACAATGTCACATTAGAAAAGGAAGTCTGTGTGCTACAGGGTGCAATGGAAGCCAAATCACAATTAACAGACATAATTTTTTAATATAAAACTTCTAGTGGGTCCTCAGGAAGCCTGGGTGCCCTCCAGCTGTGCAAGGGAGAGGAGCAGTTCCATCTTCTCCTTCTAAAACAGCAAGTATTCCACAGTCTCAAAGTGACAGCTTTTCCATATGTCCTCCCTCTAAATCCCAGCTAGTTAACAAGTGTGTCATAGTGGAGCTGCAGCAAATATAGCCCGKCTGGACAAGAAACAGCAGCATGTGCATCTGCAGTTGCAAGAGCTACATTAGAAAAGCCAATCTGCCTCTTCTGCCATTGCTATTTTATTAGCACTTCATGTTGTGACTTCATACAAAAACAGCCTCTCCCTCTCTGGCTCAGACTAGAGCAGTGACAACCTTTATTTTGCTTGTCATTTCTTTAAAGATAACCATGGACTTTCATGAGAGCAAGAAACACCAGAAATACCTTAAAAATAGACCACAGTGCAGCAGGATCTGAACGATCATGGGGTTCAGACTCTAGAGAAGCTCCAATAAGATCTCTTTGCAACCTCTTTTAAATCTAAAAAAAAAAAAAAAAAAAGTTTGCAAAGTTGCAAAGTTTAGCAAAGTGCAAGCACAGCACTGGAGTAAGAGTCTATGTTGACCAAGGATTAGAAAACCCTTTAAGCACATGCAGTAAAAAAGAGGATCAGACATCCTGCATCTTCTCCAGCTTCCATCTCTGGCTATACATAAATAAAGGCAGTAGATAACACTACAAGGCCTCTCTGGACATCAGTGACACAGCTCCCAGATAGGGTTTATTAAAGTGCTACTCGATTTCCAGGTGCCATTTTACCCACTATAATGGGAAAAAGCCACTGGGACATGAGTAGTCAGACCAGTATGAGCAGCAGACACACTTTTTAAATGGGCTACTTTTTTCCAAATACTTTTAAAACTGAGTTTCAAGATAGGCCTGGAAATTAGTCTTCTCTCACATGACAACTTGAGCGGTTTTGAAAACCAAAAGTTCTTAAAACAACTCATAATGCAAATTTGAAAACCAGCCATCAATTTTTTTGATATTTTTCTGTATTAACTTTATCCCAACTTTTAGTTTATTATTAATTAGTTTTCAAGTAGTCTGGAACTGACAAACACAAATGCTTTTCTTTCAAAAAGTTAAATAATGTCTACTTCACTTCTCTGTAAAACAAAAATATTTTCCTAAGAATGCTTTTGGTTTCATACTGGTTTCAGAATCACCCAAAAAATAAAATAGGAGAATGGCCTGATTAAGTCTAGTTATAAAATGTCAGGGGGAAAGTGTCTGCAGGRATGAGAAGCAATTAAATGTTCAAGTAAAAATAATCAAATTAAGAACACTCTGCTCAGAAAGTTAAAACTCATATAGAGAAATATAGAAGAAAAAACAAAGGTGACTAGAATTTAGAAAGAAACAGAGACAACTTTGGATGGAATGAGATTTAAATGAGATTTAATCTTTTTTGTTAAAAGAGTAAATGGAGTAAAAAATAGAATATCAGTATAATTGTCAAAATGAAGAACAGGGAGACACAAAGCTGACAAGATATAGAGAAGGAATTTAGAGACTAGCAAAGAAAATCTGAACACATCAGAGTAAAAGATCTTGCTCTTTTTCTCTGTAAGACAATGATATTTGCTGTTATCAAGTCTCCTTAAGAGAGGAGCTCATCAACTATAATCTGTTTCCATAAAACTTTTTAAGGTTTTTGCCATCAAATTGCCTAAAGCTGTTATTTTTAGCAAATAATAATTTAATGTATGTACACCATTAAAGATATTTTGCAATTTTTAGTGCTGGAAGAGCAGATAACATATTTGTTGGTAAATTTAGGCTGACAGGTCTCTTTTGCTAGAGAAGAGGTTCACTTACATTCAGATCTCAAAACCTTGAGAGCTATAGAAATATAGGATACTTTWCAGTGAAAGCAAACAAAATGTATAGACTTAACATCAAAACAACTTCTCATGTGGGTATATTTCTCTAATACAAATTTCTCAATAGTGGGTACAAATCATGCATATTCAGGTGAAGCTTTGTTCTTCATGAAAGAAAAGCTGAATTCATACATGAATTGCACCCACCCAAGATAAGTTAAATCAAATCCAGTCTGCTAGATCTTTTTATCATCAAATAGTAAGCAGATGTGAGAAGTCAGAAATTAAAATAAGTTCTTAAAATATTGATAAGACCGGAGTTGTTGGGTAGAASACTCTTTGCTTTTCCTTTAATTCCCTATGATGGTTTCTCACATACCAGTGGCTCTGTTTGTTTAGAAACATATTCAGTTCTTGCAAGCACTTTGGAAAAGATGTAATKAATTCTGTGATTTGCAGAAAATTGTAAATAGAAAAATCTCTTCTACACTTTTTATGTAATAGCAAGAGATTTCTATTCAGCTATATTTCTTCYTTCCATTCTCTGTGAAGGATGAAGGATTCACTTTGATCAGTCTACATCAACTTTTTTCAACTCTTTGCTTTCTTTACTTTCAAATCCTTCAGTTATATCTGTCCTCTCSCATAACAACATTCAATTACGTTTCCATAATGTTAGTATCAGTTAAAAAGCTTTGAGGATCTGTAACTGCTATAGTCAATGTGAAGTGCAYGTCTTATTCTTTCCCTCTGGACTTTGTTGTACTGGATGCATAGTGGGAAGTCCTTCAGTCTGAAGTCTTCCTTAGGATGTGATTGATGACACTACCCATTCCAGCAAGACAGTTACTACTTAGTCCTTTTGCCCAGTATGGAGAAAAGAAAAAAAGCTATTTCTCTTTTTCACCTATATGTCATACTAGTGGAACAGAGATGTCCTTCATTTAATGAATATTTTATATTTAAAAAAAAAAAAAAAAAAAAGAAGAGAAGAGAAGAGAA
>NW_020454538.1:4507451-4528809 GCF_003342845.1 Nothoprocta perdicaria | reverse complement strand
AGAAAAGAAAAGAAAAGAAAAGAAAAGAAAAGAAAAGAAAAGAAAAGAAAAGAAAAGAAAAGAAAAGAAAAGAAAAGAAAAGAAAAGAAAAGAAAGAGGCTGCTAGCCCTCAGTTGAGGCTAGGAGAAGGGAAGATAAGAGCATGGAAGGTGACTTGGGGATGACAAGTGACCTTCACATCAAGACACTCATTAAGTTCCTTCCTCAGCTAACTTGCTGCAAATTGACTGCTCCTCTTCTGAGCAGCAAGAGTGCTTCTGGCTCAGAGGGGTCCAAGCCAGATAAAGTGGAGGGCAACCCTCTTTAACAGACTRTTTTCATGCACATGTGAGTCAGCGGCTCCAGCATTTGAGCTGCAGCCATCTCCTACCCACCTTGTTCATGCTCCATGCAAATAGAGAGGTAAATATCCCTCACTCTGTGCTGGACAGCACATGACAGACATTGTACATGTCCTGCTGGAGGAGGTCAGACACATTCCCTTCCACGTCACAGGGAAGCCACATGTGCTGATGGCATCAGGATCTRTGATTAACTATCATCTATGTCATTACAAGTTCTTTACTGATCTTCACTCTACATTGCTTTCTGCAATGCTGTGATACTGTGCAGTAGATAATGCTGAATTTGGCATAAATCATTTTGATTCATCCTGAGCCAATGCAGTTTGTCAGGATCTACCACTGTCAGGAAAGGACAAGGAGAAGTTCTGAATCTTCTTTATTTCTTTTGCTTTATGAAATATTTTGKTTGCTGATACAAGATACCTGAAGGAAAACAGAAAACATCTTAGACTGAAGATGCCATAATAGGAGAGGCTTTTTTAATCCTTTCATTAGTGCCATGCTCTGTATTACTGTTTTTTTTTGTGTGTGTGTGTGTGTATTATTAAATTTGTGTATTCGTAAATAACACTGTGTAATTTTTAAGCTGCTTGTTTTTTTTCAAGTAATGAGCAAGTGTGTTACAAAGTTCAAAACTCACAGGAGAAATCTTGCTCACAAGGCTGGCAGGAAACACCCATTTAAATGCTCTGCCCTAAACATAAGTCAACAAAACATCATAACAACCTGCMTGGTCTTTTTGAGCTACTGCTATTAAGACTGATCTTGCAGCTATATGGAAAGCATGAAAAGGCCTAACTCATCTACGTGATTGCCAGGACATAACAACACAACATTTTACAATTAAAAAAAAATTGAAATAAAAAAAAGAAATTGGAGTTAGGAGCTCCCTTGGAAAATATTTGCCTTTCTGACTTGCATTTGACTCATTGTGAAGGTAATACAAATGTAATGACAAGAATAGATCCAAGTCCTGAAATCGTAAAATGAAATTAACATCTTGTATCAAGGTTGTATCCTCTCTGGAACTGTGTGTCTACTGCATATTGCACTCACCGAAGAGATGAGTCCAATGAGGAACTTCTGCTCCACCTCTTTCACCAAGCTTCAGTGAAATTCAACCAGGGTCTCAGCACCTGAGACACATCCTACCAAAAGCAGATAATGCCCTTTTTGATTGAAGAGCCTCTTATGTACTGCTCTGCTCTAATACATACTGCTGTCACCCCAAGATTATTAGCTAGGAGATCTCAGGACCAGACACAAACAGCTCTCTCAACTGCTCACCCACTGACTGCTGCTGCTATTTCCAGAGTGTGTAATCTTACAATTTCCATAGAGGAGACTGACCCAAGCTTTCCCYGCCATGCAGCCCAGCTCACTGCCACCCTTGTCATGCAGTTCACTTATTCAGGGCATAAAAGGAGGTGAAAAATCATCTAGTGACAACCAGACAGCACTTGGTGGTGTTTAAATGTCAGACAGCCTCAATTCAACAAATACGAGTTATGGCTTTTATTTTCATAACTTAATCAGCTCCTTACATACCATTATATGCAAAAGTAGCATCTTACAGTGCATGTCACCATTAGCTAACTACAGAGAGAAGGACTCCAGGAGTGAACAGTACTTCAATGGTACTATTATATAACCCTACAATGAGATCTGTACATTAGCAAATTGATATCATTACAGCACAACCCTAAATAGGGAAATAAATGTGATATTACCAAAAAAGAAAAGGATTATTTTTAGAGTCCTTTCCCCAGAATTTACTCAGCAATTTCCCAGCTCTCACTGACTGCATTCTTGGCCTCTGAGTAATGCCCATAATGGCACGCAGGGGAGTTGCTCTTTACATATGACATAGATCTGAACATGCTATTCTGCATCTGGCAACAGCTGGCTCCATATTGATACCTTGCTGTTCCCTGTTTGACAGCTTACATCATTGTCAAAATGCACAGAACTTCCTTCCACACTGGCATGCCTGAACAACAGAAGCACATKCCTGAGTGTGTATTTAACATAGCTCCACTTCTGGACAGGAGCTTATTGGCATTCWGCATACTTAATGCAAATAAATTTCTATTAACCCACCTAAGGCTGGAGAACCCTGTCAGAGGGAGCTGACTTTGATTTGCTCTCTCATGCTCTTCCTTCTGCCAGCTCCTTGCACTTTCAGCATCAGAACAACATTAACGCTGCAGGGAGTGGAGCTATGCCAAGACACTGCTACTGATTAAACCCCGGGCAAACTCCTTCTTCAGCAAATGGCAGAAGAATAAGGTGTAATTATGTCTTACACTTAGAGAGAATTAACATCTTACCATGTGCTCACACACAACCTTACACCCTAAATCATAATATTCCTCAAATCGGTTTACATTCAAACAAAAGGCACCCTAAAAACTTGGCCACGTTTCTTTTCTTAGCAAAGAAGTTGACAATAAGAAGATTATTTTCAGAGTAGTGTTTGACTAACAACTGGAATGCTGAATGTTGGGGTCAGTGTTTGAAAAACTTTATTTTCTCTTCCAGAAAAAGAAAAAGAAGATATGGTTGTCCATTGTCCCCCTGCAGTATTGGTATGACTAATCTCTTTTCAGAAACTACTGTGCATGCTTAGTAGTTTTATGGTACCTGTTTCCTTGAAATACACAGAGAAAGAAAACATCATTTAAAASAAGTTTAAACTTATGCATCTCTCAAAGGTGGTCCTGCATCAAGAGGCTATAGTCTCATTAAYGTGAAATCCTTTAAACAGAAGGATGAAACCATTTCCTTCCAGCTAAATTGCTCTAAGTCTCCTTTTCATTACTAGTAGGTAATGAAATAGGAGGGAAATAGATTTAGGTAAATCTATTCTAGATTTACCTAAATGCAAGGAACAAAATTTGTCTAGCAACTCTATTGCTTGATATGAAGCTCCCAAGACTAATCCCTTGAGTTCACTCATTTATTCAAATCCCTAAATACAGTTTTAGGTGTCTTTAAAAATCCTTCTAAACTTGGAAGTGATGTCCCACATGTCTGGGCCAGTATCACCCTGAAGGCAGTAGAATTCATTCTCAATACACTACCAAAAAAAGGCAACATCCTTCCTACTCTGCCCTTCATCCCTTGAGGATGAAGCACTTCAGAAAGCCCATGGTTTGATTCAAAGCTGGGAATATTGCCTCCATCTTTTGTCCTTCCCTGCTCAAAAAGTCTCCCCATGTCCTCTGAGGCTGGAGCACTAACTGCAGAAAGTCCTTTCAACTTTTTTTTTCCCCTCTCATTACCTCTATTAACATTCTGGGTCTTTTAAGCCTTTGATCCAGGTAATAATTGGCATTTTCCCCTTTGCTCTCTTCAGAGGGCTGTGCTTGTCCCTTCTTCCTTTTTTATCCACATAACACCACAGGCAATTCCCCCCTTTTATTTTACTTCAAGGTCATCCTCATTTTAATCTTTTATTATTATTATTTTAGCTCACCAGCTCTTTCCTTCCCAGCAAAGYTTCTATTTTTTCCCGCACACAGGGACACAAAAGGAGGTCTGATCTGAAATGGCACCTATAATCTTATTTATTATTTCAAGCGTTTTATGAATTCTTCTAAAATTTGGAGCACCATAGTCTGCTCTAAGGTTGCTAACATAAATCTTTTTTTTTTTTTTTACTGTAATTATTCCAGATGTATGGTGTTAAAATAAAAGATCAGCTTTTTTTTTTTCACTAGAGCTTTATTTGCTAGGGCTTATAGCAAAAAATACCAACCTCCTCCTTCCTCCAAAAAGCCCTAGATTATGGTTTTACTTGTTCGTTTAAGAAGACATGGGAGATCAGAAGCTCTAACTCTGAAAGATATTGCAGATACTAATGCATAATTTTATTTATGATAATACCTGAGTCCTATTAAGATCATTAATTTTTTTTTTTATGATTTCAGAGACCAGTCTACTCATATCTACATATTCTTTATAATTCAAGAAGTTACAGAAGAAATTGGTTTARTAGTGTCATAGACTTTGCCATCTTTTGGTTTTAGATTTTGAGGGAACCTAGAAAAGAGATTGGGAAAATCATATTTCAAGGCTCACTGAGATATAAASTTTACTAACTGAAAACTATGAAGCTACACCAGCACATAAATATTTTAAATGCAACTCATTACTTAGTAATCAAGTTAGTTACATTGCTCCAATTACAGATGGTCTAGACAATTCTATTAAGAAGCTGTCTTGTTCATTTATYGTTTACTTCTAATTGCCAAACATGTATTAGCTGCTAAACTGATTTTTTGCTAAACAGCTAAATTGCTAAACAGATGTAATGATAACAAAGCCTCCTAAGCTGCTCAAGGTTCAGAGATACCAGCAAAAATCCCACTTGGGAATGGAGGAAGGAATCTGTAGGCGGCATCCAAACCGTTGCATCCAGTTTTGCCCCCAACACAAGAAACAACATTGGCAACTCTAGCAAAGGGCCACCAAGATGACTGGAGGGCCACCAGAGGGTTGCAGCGTGTCCTCTGAGGAGACACTGAGGAAACTGGGCTTGCATAGCTGGGAGAGAAGAGGCTCCAGGGGAACTAAGAGCCATCTACCCATGTCAGGGCACAGCGATTCCAGTTGCTCGCTCTAGGAGTGGAAGCAGRAGCTGGCAAGGACCACACCACACTCTTGGTAGAGGTGGCAGCCAGATTCAACCCACACATGTAGAGCGTAGCTCAGGTACAGAATGAAGGTGCAGGGCTGACATGGAGTCCCCAGGTCCATAGGTTGATTGCAGGGTGGGGAGGCCCTTGGTGAGGCTGATCAAGGCCACTCAGGCTTGTAATGCTCCAAGGCCTTCCAAGCAAGGTCCCACAAGAAGGTCATCAAGAAGAGCTAACCCCTTCCTTATGCGTATGGTGAGATTCAGGGAGCAGCAAGGACTGGTGGCTCTTGTGGGGCAGGTGGGCCAGGAGCTCAGCAGGATCCCAGTGCTGACAGTGTCACACAGACAGACCACAGCCCCCCAGGCTCTGATGCAAAGACAAAGGTCGATAACATGGTCCACAGACACTCACAGCAAGTGGCCACAGAGTGGGAGTCCCGGGTGATGTTAGCCAAAGACATTAAGGTCTATCAGTGRCCTCAGACACCCAACACAGGTGTACCTTGAAACAAGAAAGTTTTAGGTTAGGTATAAGGAAAACCTCCTCACCATGAGGAGAGTCAATGGGCAGACGGGCAGTAGAGAGAAGGAGCCTCTGTCCTCAAGGCTGTCAAATCCTCAGTGGGCAAATCCAGCCTGGACTAACCCCACAGCAGGTCTCAYTTTGCAAGGGAGATGGGGCTGAAGACCTCCTGAGGCCCCTTCCATTCTGACTTATTCTGTATTTCTGTGATATTTAAGTGGCATCTCTCAAGTGCTGCTTTATCTGTCTTTATTCTCCTRTTCCATACAGGAGCACATACATACACATTTATCAGCAGCCTTTAACATATGCAACTGAAAACACTGAGAGTTAGACACCAATTCACTTGTTTCAAGAGATGAAACATCAGAAGAGTAAATGGTTTGGTGTTTATAATGTAAACATGCATACTGAAATAATGTATGTGTTAAATGCAAACACAGAGTTGGAATTATTTCATGCTGTTGTTTTCTCTGATGTCTAAGGGGATTCATTTTAGATTTTCAAGTTTCAAATATAGCCGTTCCTGAAAACAAACAAACCAACCAACCTCATATATTTTGCAAAACTTGGGAAAGTAATGGGAAAAGAATTTTGAATTCATTTTCACGTTTAAAAAATATGAAAGATGAGTAAAATTGCTTACCAGACACCTACACAGAATGATCTAGGGCATAGTATTAATAATAAATATCATTTTTAAAGCCCTAAGCCCTTCACTCAGTAAGCAAGAGTTGTTTTTCTCAATCTCCAACAAGAAGAGATTTTGAAAAACAGCTGGTTTTATTAAACATTAACTCAGGTGCATTTATTATCATAAAAATAAAYGCAACCACTTACCTCCTTTGTGATTCTATTTACAATAAGCACAGCTATTATCATATTTTATCATGCAGCTATCATTAGACTATGAAAATAAAGCCTGCTTTATGGGAAATTGGGTTTTCATAAAGAAAAAGTTTATTTAAAGTTCATACAGGCTATTTAAAATTTCCAGGTCCAGGCACTCTGAAATGGCAAGGGCCATCTTCCTAGGAAGTTCTGTTGCTAGGGAACTCAAGCCACAAAGTGACACGATGGTTTGTAATTTACTCAGTTAATCAAGAGATGTTGAAGATAAATGAACATACTAGCATGTGCCAGGCTTTTATCAGAGCTGCATGATTTCACATGAAAAACAGGAAACCCAAATCCTCCTAGCCCTATCACCTCTCTCAAATCCCTGAATTTATAATATAATGAAAAGTGCATAGTTCACTTTTTTTTTTTTTTTTTTAGCAGTGTTTTGTAGTATCACTTTTACTTCAAAGTATCTAAAAGTCATCCCACTTCATTACAGACTCCCATAGGCAGCTGGCTCCAATGGGTGTGATAAATAGGTGCAGATGTGTCAGTCAAAGGAGTTTCATTTCTACCTCAGCTGTATCAGAGGCCAGGATTTAAAGGGTTGCCTTATATAGGAGCRAATAAGGTGAATAGGGAGTGAATAAGGTGGTGGAAGAGGTTTTTTCTGGYATTTTCACCTGGACAGAGACTGCTGTGGATGACCTGTGGATCAGCCTTCACATGCATGGAAACACCAGACTAATGCAGTGTCAGTGGCCATTCCCTTGAGGTTAAGGAGCTTGTGGGCATGTGGACAGAGGTGGGCAAGGTTACAGAGAAGGTTCCAGCACAAACAAACTAAGAATAATTAGAAAGTAATGGAAATGGGATGACCCAACAGAAGATGGCTGGAGGACAGATTATTCAGGAAGTTTTATAGCTCCAGGTGGACCAACTCCAGTAAAATCCAAAAGCAGTAAAACCTTTGTTTATGCTGGTTTTCATTTTGTCTTTCTTTTTACATTCTCTCCCCTCTCCTCCTTGTCTTTTTCCCTGCTCATTAGGGCCAGCTTGCATGTTAATTACCTTGTGTTTTTTGCCTCTCCTCCTAACTATGCTGAGCCCTAGGAAGCCATAATATATTGGTTTTGCCCAAATGGCTATTCAAACACGAATCCAAGTGGCTAGAAAAAGTACTGTTGGCAGTGCTAGATACCTCCAAAAGCAATAACCTGCATGCTGGGCATCTATACAATTCTGCAGTCTAAAAAAGCAGGAAGCATCAATTCTCAGGGTACTTATTGGGTTAATACATAAATCTTGTTTGGAGAGTGTGGGATGAGTGGTGTTCCTTATAAAATGTTGGTTATTGCTCTGTCAGGTTTTAATGGTTTATACATGCTGAAGTGCTCAAAATTAATGAGGCATTTGTTCTCGTGGAAGTACCTTGCTAATAACTTTTTTTTAACATTGAATCATGTGGATTAGCTAACAGCAAATGACCTAATTTTCACAGGGATACTTTGTGCTATCATTCTGAATTCTGTCCCTGCAGTCTACACCTAGGTGATGGAACAGCATAATAATGACAGTACTTCAAATAACAGATGACAGCAGCAGAGACCCGTGTACTTCTGAGTAAGCTGCATAGTTTGTAGCTATAGTGAAAGAACTTTAAAGTGTCAAAGTTTAAAGCCAGTTCTCTGACATGGAAAGTAAAGGACAAAGAACTTAATGAAATGTTTAGCCTGGGCACAGGACTTGGCTTGACCTTGACAATGAAGTTGTCTGAACTGCTGTATTCTATAGAGGCGCAGAAGCCAGAAGCRTTTGGGGCAGAATGTGAGGTACTTGTTAGCAGCTCATGGGGTCCTGCACCAAAGGAAGACCCACTCATAAAAGAGAGGGAAAGATGAACAATCATGARAGAGAAGAATGCAGAAGTGACCTGTGAAAGAGCAACCTGCAGAAGTTGTTGCATTCCTAGCTCCATGTCTTTTCTAGAGCCCTCTCCAGTGGTCATAAATGAAGATGTAAACACCCTATAAGATAGGTAACTTACTTGCTGTTCTCAAACATACTACTTTAGCTCTATAGGACTAAGGTTCATTTCCTAGAAGTGAGCAGTAAAATGGTTGCTCARTCACTACTCAAGCTCCRTGGTGTGAAAGACTCTTAGTAGTAGTCTATATTTGAGAAAGTCCTCTATGGAAACTTAAAGGGAAGACACRTAAGGAAGCAGTTTCCCAGGAGGGTGGACTGTTAACAACTTTCCAGATTATGCACAGTACAAACTATGTCCTCAGAGGTGGAAGGCAAGTCTTGCAGCCCTGCCTTCTTCGAAGCAAATAGGCTTATCTCACAGTCCTTGTTTCAAGGCTCTTCCTAGAATAGTTTCTGTAACACAATTGTTCTTTGCCTTTTTAGGATGATACTTCCCAAGTCTCTGGYGAGTTCAGAAACCAGCTCTCTTATTCTCTATAATAGAAATAAGATTTATAAGATGAGATATCCCTTAATGATCATCAGAAAGGATGATCTCCATATTTCCTTCTGTGCTCTGCAGCCARGAATTCCTCGTCAGGGCTGGTAACACCCCTTCTCGGGGATTACAGTGTTTGATTTTTCATCTAAGTGCTAATCTGCCTCTGGCTCACTAGTGCTGGGCAGAGCTCCATCAAAGTAACAAAAAGTTCTCCTATTACTCAGTATCATGAAGCTGGGCTGCAGAAGGAACAACCAGCCCTTGTCTCCAGGCATTGCCTACACCTCAGACTTGCAGGTGGTTTTGCGAGCCTACCCATTCAGGCACATGGAAAATCACATTTGACAACGTAGGAGTCAGAAAGGCATTTGCACTCATTCCAAACACACACTCTGCCAAGATGGAAAAACACCGGAGAAATCTTTCGAAACTTGGTTCCTCATGCACTTTTCAATCCCTTGGTCCCTCCTTCATTCACATCTTGGCTCATTTGCATCCTGAATGTAATTGTATTCAGGGCAAGATCACGATGAGTGAATTCATTCTGTATTTACCTCTCTGTCTCAGAAGGGTCATTCAAGCAGCAACTTTAAAAGTTTTGGCATTTCAGCACCGCTGTGTCAGGATCCTTTTGACCCCAGAGTAATTCTGCAGGGACTTGGGTTTTTGTCAGTGTGAGAATCTCTGTCAAACATCTCAGCATAGCTGTAATTATGAAGCCATTTACTTAGTAGAGTTTTGACGTGCATTTTCTGATTTATAGATGCCTTGAAGATAATTGTTTAATTTTCTTAAAAGTAAATCTGAAATGGGAATACACTGGACCGCTACAGTGCTTGTATTTCACTTTAATGAAAAGAGATATGGACATGCTTTAGAAGTAAACAAACTACAGAGATTTAATGAGTATGGCCACTTAAGCTGATTGAAAAAATGAATATTTATTGGTCACATTTCTGTGGGCAAAAGTGGCTTACCTCTTGAAAACTAATTATGTTTTTCTATCCAGGTGCAGCAAAGTAGGTGTATTTAGAATATTTTTTGATGAAGGATGACAAGAAGAAAGAGGTAGATCTGTAAATTTAATATTGGCTCATTTTTAAAAAGAAAAATATCATTCTGAAACAAAGCCAAAGTTTATTTCAGTAGAATCCAGTAGAATACGAATTTAAGCTATTTGAATATTTTCCCCCACTTAGTTTTGGCCAAAATTATTTGCCAGATGAACTAAGCTTAAAAAATATGTTTATATATTTCACCCCTACAACTCAGTTTTTAATTTAATGAATTATTCCTACAAATGCATCATTCTGCTTCTATTAGGAGTAGAAATAAATCATTTAAAATTTGTTGTGTTCACAGTTTACTAAACTTTGCTATGAAAGATGTCAGCTATTAGTCTCCAAGTGGCAATGCTGTCTTGAGAAATCAGAAAACAATGAGGTCCCATTCTCCTCAGCTAGTATGAAGTAAAGTTATGATCTGTGGTTGCCCTTCCCTTACCATCATTTTTTCCATTACACTTTTTCTTCTTCCAAGGAACTTGTAAGTGGAATATTTTCCATACCCTGAGCAAAATGCACACAAAAAGCTAAGAGACATGGCAGGCAGCGGGATGAGAAATGACTCCTCGTCTCCAGACTCAATCCTATCCATACAACAGTGTATGGGATTACTGCAGGCTTCTTCTTCCCTGTTAGCACTGGGGCTATGGGATTGCTGATTGAAAGCCAGGTAGTTTGGCTCTGTAATAGCTAGAGAGAGAGGGATAATAACCAAGAAGCTMTGAAAGTAAAAGCACTGAAACAGGCAATGAAAACATTGCTACTCCATCCTCCCAGTGCTGCACTCACAATTATTTGTAAGCTAAGGTCTGTATTTTGAATGGGGTTAAAGCTGAATTAATTAGTTTAAATTCAAAGGCATTAGAAATGAGTTCCAAAGATTCTCTAAGGCCAATATACCTGAAAGCATGGAAAGATTTTAAATTGCTCTAAGCAGAATATGAACTTTACACAGTTGGTTTTATACTGATCATGATAGCTGTCTTACAGCCTGACTTTGCAAACCAAGACCCATTTAAAATGCCACAGGAAATGTGAAATTTCCTGGTGTAATACCGGGAGAAAATGAGCACAGGTCACTGTCAGTGTACAGCTGTGGCAACGTGTGATCCTCCAGAAAGGCTGTCACTTGAAAAGATCAGATAAACCTTCGTCGCTCCTGCATTGAATGCCCAGTAAGCAGAGTTGCAAGCAAAGAAAGCCTGCTAAGGAGGAGCTAATGAGCAAAAGCTGAGCATCATTTGCCTGGAAGGAAGCTGCCTCTCTGCCTCACCTCTTAGTATTAATATCAAGAAAATATTTATCCCATTGGGTCTGTACTATAGTGGAGGCAACTCTGCATCTCCACGCAGAGCCCTGGAGGTTACTGATTTCTGAAGCAGAGCTCTGATCTTGCACTGCTGGATGCAGTGCACTATGAAGCCTGGTCCTGGAGGCAAAAATGAAAGGAGAGGTGAAAATAACCACKCAAAAAAATCTTATGCTATTCTAGCCAGAGACCCATCAAAGGGGTGACTCCTTGCAGAGCACGAGTGCTCATCTCAGCTCAGAGCAGAGTGGGGAAAGACTCACACAAACACGGGCATGCATGGGTTTTGTGAGGACAAACAGGCTTGTTCTGCAATTTCCAACCCACCGGCCATAATCACCTGAACAGCCAGCACTAAAACTCCTGACCGGTATGTGCTGCAAATCATGAAATCTCCTATTTTCAAGAAAAGATGAAGACAAGGGAACTTGCCAAATAGATGTGGAAATTGGCAGATGTCTTACAAGAAAAAAAAAAAAAAAAAAAGATTATGGTAATTAAAGCAGTATCACAATGCATATGTACTTTGGCCAAATGAAGCTGTCAAGAGTGGGTTTAATTCTGAAATGTCCTAGTTCTTTTTTATGCTTTACTTTGCTGTCTTATTTTTTTTAATGTCTTTATTTAAAGCAAAATAGCACTTTCCTCTGTAGATACCTATCATTCAATTAAGGCACTTTTTCAAGTGACCTCTATACATGGGCAAGACCTTTGCATTTCAGTATCACTCACTTTATGAAGAGAAAATAAAGCGATTGTAAAGACCTTCAAAAAAGACATTCAAATTCTAATACAGGGCGTTCTGGGATATCTTTAACCTTTCTGAATTGAATGGGGCAATCCAAATTAAACAAAATTGTAGGGCACTGGCTGTCTTGTGGGGTTAGAGTTATTGAAAATGTAGACTTTGTAGATTTTTTTTGTTTGAGAATTAACACTCAAATAAAAGAGATATTTATTTCATATTAGTCATGATAGGAGAAGCTGAAATCATTGCACATAAAGACAAGACCAGACTGCAAGACTCTGCTCTGTGGGTATTGTCTGTAGAAGCTTCAACACTTACAACAACATAGGAAGAAGGACATCCTGAAACAAAACAGTCTTCACTTCAATCTCCATACAAGTTCATGAGACTTGACAGGATGCTCCTGTGTCATAGAGTATTAAGTAGCAAAACTCTCTGAGAGAGGAAATGCAGCTGCTCTCAAAACAATTTAGCTAGAGATACAGACAAAAAGTGTTAAAATATTGCATCTTCAAAAGAATGGAAAAGATCACATAACAAAATCTAATGTCTTTCAGTTTTTAAGTTGTTGGCCAAGTCTGAAATATAGTAACATTCATTTTAAAAGAAAAATATTGCTATGTGTACCTTTTCACTAGCATATCTGTCACTGCTAAAAGACAAAGTTATATATGGATGACTTTGGAGATGGTAACTGTGTCTATAGTAAATCAGATAACTGGCAACCTTGTAAATCTCGGCAGCCTACCATACTCTTTTCCTGCATATAACTTCATAGCTGGCCAGTTGCAATTATCCACCAGTGAAGAATGCTATTGCCCAGTTCTGTAAAAACATAACTGAATATTTCTGAAAAATAATTCCAAAAATAAGTTACTAAACTATTTGCTAACCTAATTTCTGATGACTTAAAAATAGCGGGCTATGTAGCACTTGCAAGGTCAACACCAAAGGTTTTTTGTATTGATAGTATACTGGAAGTAGGAGATATCCAGGTTTCACTACCTGAGCATATTCTGGTAATTTTTTATTGACATTTTTAATTAAAACTTCTCTATTTAAAAACTTCCAAACACTAATCCATTTAGTGAAGCTCATCCAGTCTTCATTTATATTCTCATCATAACCAACCTCGTAACATGTTAAAATAATAAATTTTATCATCTAAGATATAATATTCTCTTTGTTTTTTAAAATATGAAATTCTTGATGATTAAATGTAGTTCCCTTACATTACAGTAATGACCATCAGGAATCACAGATAGTCCATGATGAATCAATGACTTTGTCATTTATTCGTGGTTCATTGTTCACATATATGAAGTGAACGTTAGTGGTACAGAAAATAATCTGATCTTCAGAAGAAAGTTCTCCTTTCCTCAGAGAAAACTTGAATTTTCTAATATTTTGCAATCCTGATCTGAAAGCAATTTTATTTTTCAGTCCCTTTTGACTTCATAAATACTAATTAATGTTCATTATGTCACTCATTTCTTCATACAATTTTCTGATTKTTCTTATAAATAAATCATTAAAAACGTGCATTCAAATGCATCATAAGATAAAACAGATACAAAAAAACTAACATTTTGAAAGTCTTCTCTATACTGCAAGGGACTCCAAGGCCTGGTTTTAGGAGATGCTCAGATCACMTTTTACCCCCTCAATGCTCTTGCTGCGGAGGGTGCTCAGACACCCTGGAAAAACATCCCTCATATCTTCACCTCAGATAGGAGGCCAAAATCATGTGAAATCAGCATAGCAGCAATTTAGCACCATCGCTGCAGGTCAGATATCAGGAATTTGCACCTCCCCAGGCTCAGCCCAGGCTCTTGCGCTCACTGAGACAACAAGAGAGGCTGAAAGACTCTCTATGCAGGAGCTCCTAGGCTATTTCAGGAGGAATTATACCTATAGATGGTACAATTTGTTTCCAAATGCAGCTGTATCTGAAAAAGTAAAGAAAATCTTTATCCATCAGCCCACAATCTGAAGATTCAAATGCAGAGCTAGCCTCATCTGCCCTCTCTGACATCTTACAGCATCGGCTGTGACTGCAGTGCCCCAAAGCAGCAACCAGGGACGTCATCACCTTGTCAGAACAGAGTGTGCACGAGGCACCTCTTCAGAAACAAAGGTTTTGTGTCCTGTGAAAGCCAGGAAGGTATTTTCCCTGAAAACAGTGCTATTAGCTGATTTACTTAAGTGCATGTGACTGGTCTGAAGTCCGAAAGCTGTAATGGAGCAGGAAGTACTGAGTGATACCTGGAAGAGGGAAGCTGCTCACACTTGCTTGTTTTTAGCTCAGATGATCCGACACTGCTTGGCAAATTGAACAGCTGCTGTGATTTGATTGAAATGGCCCAAGTCATTTAACCAGYCACTGGGGCTCTTTATTAGAATTACAAAACAGCAAAGATAATCTTTAGCTGGCAACGTGCCATCACTTTTTAAAAGATTGGAGAAGCTCTGTGAACACTCCCTTCCCTCAGTGGTCAGGTGAATGCACTGCTCATTTTGTAAAGCTCCTGTCCAGCACACATCAGACACATTTGCATCAGCCCTAGAAATCCCCTCTGCTTTTTCCACAAATGATTTCGCATTACTCAAATCAAATGAAGAAATTAGGTGAAATGTTAATTTCTAAGAATGAAAGGCCCTTACCCATCACAGTGGTAACTGCAGAAATGAGAAGCAAATTCCAGATTACCTTGGTAACCCCCCCAACTTGTGCAGKTTCCCCCCTGCACAATATTTCAAATACTGTTTAAGCCTCTTTTAAAATCTCCTCAGTAGATTGTCTTCATTTTTTAGTATATTTAGTTCTCTGTTCACATTTGAACATTCAATTATATTTGAATGACAATCTCCTCTTTTCCTCTTCTAAAAAAATATAAGGCCTGATTTTTCTACCACTGAATCTCAGGCATCTCCACTGAGAACAGGGGAGGTACTATTGATTTTTGTTCGCCAATATAAGAAAAAATCAAAATTAGATTCATATTTTCCCACTATCAGATTTACGAGCTCCTTGGTTCCCTGAATATTTCTCCTTGGCTTTTATCTATTATTGCTTTACAACTGTTATTGCTACAATATTATCTTCGCAGGAAGACAAATAGGAAGGAAGTCAGAAATGTCCTCTTTGGCCATTTATACCAAGTTTTAATAACTTAGTCTAGCTTTGCTCAATATTTCCATTAGGAACATAGTTCCTTGAATGTAGGTTGCTTCTAGAAAACAAAGTTATAGTTTATTACAGGCTGAGATAGCCATTTATTTCTGCTGTAACTCAGAGAACATAAAATATTAAAAGCAAAGTTTTTGCACTCTAAGCACCAAGCCATTTTGTTAATCTGCTGTTGTTTTTGTTGCAATTCCAAAAAGTCCCAGAATTCTTCATAAAATTTCCAATAAAGCCCATTGGCACCCTTCCATCACCTGCTACTGTGCAACCATCTCTGGAACCAAGAACAGCTATTTATACAAAACATGAGGATCTCTGCATGATGATCACTCCTGTTCTTTCTCACTGTAACTTGGAGCGGCTTGGATTCCTTTTCATTTCTTGCTCTGTTTTAGTGGAACTGTCAGAGAGATACTGTCAGTGCAGGATATCTGACTCCAAATAGACAGTACTTGTCATTTCAGTTCGCTATTGCACATTGTTATTTCTGTGTTCAGAGAGTAGTAACAATTTTTCCATATGGCCAAAGTAGCTCCTTTATACAGATTTCCTAAGAAGACAGCTTTGTCTTTCTTGCTGGCTTACATTGTCTATGAGCTTTATCTTTTGGTTTCAAGCCAAGAATTTTTAAAGTCAGAGTGAAAAATGCAGAGAAAAAAAAGCAAGTGTAGCTAACATACCTTCCACTATAATGCAGAGGTATTTACAACAAAAATCAATGAAATAAAGCACAGTAAAAGTGCATACAAAGASAGCATGCATATGATGAAATATCCCACACTATAGAGTTAACAGGTGAATGATAATGTTATTTTTATGGTTTGCTGTCAGACGGGACTCTGGTGACCTCTCACTGTATGCTGAGCCCATRCAGGGCTGTTCTGAGAAGCTTACCGGCAAAGTACCTGTGCACTTGGAAAAACTGGAAGGAATACTATCAGGACTGCTTCGTGGCAAACAGGCCCTGCTCTGGTCTGTTGGGGATGCCCTTGGAGCTGGCAGGTGTAACACACCACGCTGAGCTGGGGCGACCATTGCCTGGTCTCAGCACCACAGACTGGCCCGAGGCACGAGCAGCTGCCCCTCTCCATGTGCAGCCTTCTCCAGGTCCTCCAAACCAGAGGAGGAGGATGGGGCAGGAACACAGCAACTGGAAGCCACCTGAGGAGACACAGAGTGGGATTACAGGCTTGACAAGCGAGGACTTCTCAGTAACATGCACCAAGCCCTGCTTCTCCTGACAACAACAAGAACCTCGTCAAGATCCGCCCTGGGACCCAATGGACCTGGCCTGGCTGAACAACGAGCTTGAGCACCCCAGCCCTGCTGCTGTGAACAATGCTGTCTGAACAAGACAGAATCACAGAATATTCAAGGTTGGAAGGGACCTCTASAGAWCATCTAGTCCAACCTTCCCGCTCAAGCAGGCACACCTAGAGCATGTGGCACAGGGTGGCATCCAGGCAGGTTTTGAAGACCTCCAGAGAAGGAGACTYCACAACCTCCCTGGGCAGCCTGTTCCACTGCTCTGTCACCCTCACAGTGAAGAAGTTCCTTCTCACCTGGAGATGGAGCTTCCTGTGTTTCAGCTTATGGCCATTACCCCTCGTGGTATCACTGGCCACCAATGAGATTTGATGAGATGCCATTTATGGTGATGCTACCAATGAGATCACTGATTAACAGACGTTAATCAAAACCATTCAGTCATACTAGAGATCTTGCTTTGGCTCTTGTTTATTTGATTCCATTCAGATTTTTTTCTGTATTACTTAAACAGCACCTTTCTATAACTTAAGAGTGAATAATCCAATAACACAAATTGTTATCGGAATTGATTAAAAAAGAGTGSTCATGCTGTCACATTTAATACAAATGATTTAGTTTCTGAGCTAATAATTGAATGAAATGAGAATCGATAGAAAATAATTGTCTGTGAATATTGGTACCAAAGCATAGTGAGGCAATCTGACAARAGACACATATCACTGCTTTCATTTGCTTTTTACATAGCACTTTATATTCRCATGTATCCCTCTAGTACCTAGGAGCCTCAGTGATGTGTTGGGACATCCATGTTCTAGGCGTTCAATGAAATARAAGAGGAGAGATAAAGAGGAAAGATGATCAGTACTCCAGTGATTTAGAACTGAAGGGTTAGATATGGGAGAGAGAAACATCCCTGGAAGAGAGGGATGGAAACAAAACAGGAGGCAGGAGCGACGGCAGCCTCAGCCYGTCCTTCTTTCAGCTCCAGCAGGTTTCATGAATAAGAAATGTCTACATGAAAGGTCCCTGGGAGTCACCAATGAGGGGTGGTTTCAACTGCGTAACTTGTCAAAAACTCAAGGTAAATGATGAAGTCTGAAGACTGTGTTAAGAAAACAGCTAAGAAGACTGCTGGGCTGACAAATACGTTGGCCATCATTCACCAAAATCATGACATGCATAATGAAAGCCTTTCTGAAAATAGTCTCAGTTTCTGCGGATACAGCTGTGARCGGCTTAATATTAAAGCAAGCACAGAAGGATGGAGTGATCAAAGCAAGCTGTCAGCACAGAACTGTTYCCCCATTCAAATGTCCCAGCCCCATTTAGGGATGGTAGGGGTTGGATCATGAGAAATGAGTTTGCAGACTACACTAATGTAAATGAACACAAAATGTAGATGAACTTAGGGGAAACTTTTCTGAATTGAAAACGGTGGCTGCATTTCATCGACAAAATCCTTGCTTATCCTTTTTAATTAGCAGATGAGGGAAAGGCAATGAGTCACATAAAAGAATTAATTTGGGGATTATATGCTCCAATGGTTAATTGTCTTCCTAACTGTCAGAAAAACTATGGACAGTACTGAAAGAGTGAACTCATGTAAATCTATGGCACAAAACAGGAATGTGATGGAATTAACTTACCTACTCCATGACATTTTGCTTACTGAAAAATTCTCAGTACCCCAGAAGGCAATGACATTTTAAGAGACTTCAAATTGAACAACCATTCTGAAAGAAAAACTATGCAGCAGCTCCTAGAAAGTGCTGAGCATGTTGTTTTGTGGGTGATGTGTGAATTCTAGCCCTCTGGATCTCTTCATTAATCTGAAAGCAAAATTGCAGAACTGAATGAATTCTGCAGAAATAAATTCCTGATGGGCCTGATCGAAACCCATCAGGGTTGGTAGGAAAAAACGCCATTTCCCCTATAGCTTTGACATGAGGCACTACATGAATTTGCTCCATTTGCCTGGTTTTGTGTTTATCTGCCATAAATACTCTAGCCAGGACTGGGTGATGTACTGATTGAAAAATGGAGTAAATTAATATTCAAAGAAATGTWTTTTGAATCTATGATAACATAGGCTCCAGAGATACTAAATATTTATCGTAAAAATATTATTCATTTTAATTAGGAAATAGGGCTAAAAAGAAACAGAAACATCTGATGGCCTAAAATCTAAATTTAAAATAATCAGAAACCAGTTATTAAATGCCTCTAAGTAGAGCCTGTATTCAATAAATCAGTTTGTATTGAAAGGGAGACCAATGATATGTTTCTATATAATTCATAARGAGAAAATAAGGTCCTACTTGTTCTGACCTGTTTTTCTTCTTTGCATAATTAGTTGGCCTGCATTTTAGTTTGTCCTGTGTGAATCRCATCAAATCTCTGTTTTGAACAAGTTTATGTGCTGATGTTCACACTCTACCCCACCAAATCACACACATCCATTTTTTGGACCTTCTTTCTGAAGATATTACTGCAGCTAAAAATAAAGAATTCAACACACTACAGAACTGTGAAGCTAAAGAAAAATAAATTTTATTATCTCTTGTTAAAAAAGTATTAAAGATATACATTTCTTACAGGGGGGAAAAATTACAGGGGGGAAAATACATTTCTTAAGGGGGAAAAAAAAATAGGTTCTAGAGTGGGATATTGAATAGCTTTACTCTGACCAATATACATAATAATGGAAGGTAATTTTTAGGGTCACATGTGCCTCCATTGGCTGCAAAGGTTCACAGATTCTTGAGTTATTCTACAATCAGTAGACGCATCTCTGCTTTCCAGAATAGTTACAGCAAGGGTCTCTGATAGAAATATGCTCCCAACTGCAAACAGCAGTTTTCTAAACTGACAGGAAAAAGCAGGTTAATGTTTCTACTCTGGTCTAGTTGACTGTTCAAGTGTTGATCCATATTTGTGWCTGCAGTCTAGGTTATATGTATGGTAAAGAGCGTGTATGTACCTTTATAAGTCCAAAGACCCATTAAGGATGGGACTGGATTAATTATGGATTAAGGAAGGATTTCTGGATATACAGAAATAACATATATAACAGAGCTGGCAGATGCTAAAGAGAGCATCACTCTCTTCCCACTAAATTATTTCTGTGTTTCTTAATACCTTACTTGTAGCATCATAACTTATTTAATTAGAGATGATTATTGCTATCTATTATTAAAATAACACACCATCCTGTACTGTCCTGGAAATGATTTTGCCATGATCTCAGTGGGAAGAACACTAGATGGATTAAGAAGAGGAGAATCCATGTTAGATGACATACTGAGAATTTGTAATCAACCCTGGAAAGAGGAAACAAAGACAAGACAATGCACTTTAATGTAAAAAAAAAAAAAAAAAAAGAGTTAAAAGGTTCTGTGCTAGCTGGTGTTCTAGTTTATATATGCATAAATGAGGGCAAATTACTCCAGCAATAAATAATATTACACTGAATTTCATGTAAATAGGATTAGAATCTGGTCCAGCAATCTTACCTAACAAGTTTTTTACTATATGATAAAACATAAAAACATAGGAACATTATCAGTACTAGGATTTTACAGTCTTCCTCTGTTCTGACATCCCTGATGCTCTCCATGTTACTTTTCACAGTCCTCTGAATACGAATATAGTGGCCTGGTCAATCTCACGACCCTCAATGGCACTTAATACCACTTTGTACATATGTTTATTAATTGTATCAGAACTGGTCTGTACAAAACAAAGACAATTTTAATTTAGTTAGTGGCCCATTTGGATATCCAGATGACAGCACACTCACCCCTACTAGTTGCACTCACTGATTTATTTATTTCAACATTGCTTTTATTAGCTTGGCTGCTGCTTAAGATCAGAAAGACAGCCAATTCCCCAACAAGTGCTCAGAGTGTTGTTTCAAAAAGCAGTTGTATCCACTACCATTTGAAAATATTCACTATGGAYTTAGATTGCAGCGTACAAGACCTCCTTCTGCACATGACAGACAATGAATYGTGTTGAACATAATAAACCAACACTTGAAATACATCATTTGAAGTGGCTTTCAAGTAAGAGTCACTTAGAAATCATTATTATTGTTAATAAAATGMAAGCTTCACATTCAGGTTATCTTAAACCACTGTGAGTAAATTTTTGAATGGTATAAACTACTATAGCTCTACTGGATCCAAGAGGCCTCCTGGAGCTCACCGCTGGCAGTATTTCTGCCACTGCCATTAGGAAAGAGTTGTGTTGCATTTACCTTTCCTTTCCAGAAAAATACATCTGGTACTTCTGCACATATGAGCAAAGATGCCTTTGGTATCCTTCTGTTGTGCAGTTTTCCTCTTCTCTGTAGATCTTGTAACCAGAACAGTGAGTCTGGCTTAGATGTGACTTATCTTTATCACCCTATCCAACCCCTCCAGCTATCATTTCCTTCCTGAATCCCTCTTTCCCTCATTAAAAACAAAAATAATCACGAACTCACCAGCATCCTTATAAACAAGACAGTGTATAGCTTTACAAGCCAGCAAATTTTGCTTGGCACTCTGCAAAATCCCACGGCTCTGCTAAGGCCTCCTTATTTGACCATGATTGAGGTGCTTTCTCCTTTTGCTAACTGCATAATAACCGGGTTGCAGGGRAAATGAACCCAACTGCTCCAGGGGAATATTACCACTAAAGTGAGTGGTCACCATGGGATGGGGAATTTCTCTCATGCGTCAAATGCCCAGGACATTGAAACTGTCCTGAGTTAACACATAATGCCTATAATACAAYGTATAACCTATATATAAGCTATATATAACCTACAGTGTTATAGGAAAGTCACAGAACTTCCCTATTACATACTATTTAATAGTTAATGTTAATACATACTTCAATCATTTGTATCATATATTTTCAATTGTCTTAGGGAAGGAGGGAAGGAGAGAAGGAAGGAGGGAAGGAGGGGAGGAAGGA
>NW_020454538.1:4466527-4507154 GCF_003342845.1 Nothoprocta perdicaria | reverse complement strand
GGAAGGAAGGAAGGAAGGAAGGAAGGAAGGAAGGAAGGAAGGAAGGAAGGAAGGAAGGAAGGAAGGAAGGAAGGAAGGAAGGAAGGAAGGAAAAATACCAGAGTTTGGAAATGGATATTACATTTACCAACATATTATTCATCAGCAATTGCTTGCCTGTCTATAGGCCACTCTGCTTTCAAGTGGAGTGCTGTCCTGTGTCTGTGACTGGCAGGAAAATCAAAGGTCACCAGACCAGAAGAAGAAATTCAATGTCCTGAACTGCCCACACAAAAGAGGAAGCTTCAATAAAACTGGTACTTCCTCTTCCTAGCAGGGTCCAGTAAAGGGAGTCCCAGCTCTGCTCTGGGGCCCAAATCATATTTCAGTATCTTCAAGACTCCTGATAACTGCACAAAGCCAACATCTACCATTGTTCAGGAAAAGCACCTTCCTGTAAAATACCCTAGTCATGCACCCATCCTGAACAGGCAAGGGTCTGTTGAAGCCATAAAAAAGACACAAAAACCAATGGGGGCTATGACTTGTGCGGAGATGGTGATGTGCTTGGCTCCCAGAATGGCAAATTGAAAGCATTATCAGCACTTTATGTCAGCACCTACATTGCTTTGGTAGCCATCGTTGTAGTGATTCTCTTCTAGCTCTTCCACTTTACGCTATTCCACATTAACTGTATGGTCTCAAGACACCTAATCATATAGAGCATAATCATGAATGTGCTGTGGCATTATCCGCCTCTTCATCTTTACCCATGTAAAGCTTCAGCACTTCTCTTTTACTATCCTCTGATCAAAATTTTCTAATTCAAGCCACTTCTTTTCTCTCAAATATATATTTATTCAAAGAAATGTGCTCTGGAACATCTAACTTATTTATCCATACCCCAGAGCCTGCTTAGCAGTACTTCAGCTTCGCAGCTGTGTGTACACTTTCAAAATTAATATCAAAAAGCAAATAGCTGAGAGAGAGCAGTGTCCTGGTAAGACTAAATATAAAGAGTTTAAAACCAATAGGATACTGTGGCAGACTTTGAATTTTGCTATAATACATTTCAACTATAATAAGGAGATTGAATCTCCAAGGAGATTCAAGAATGACTTATTCTATGTAAACACCTGACCTAAATATCTGACTTAATAATCTTAAATAGTTTTGCTTACAAAAATTGTTTGGGGAGGCACTTTTTCACTAAAAAAAAAAAGTACTTTATTTCTTGTCTGAAATTTTCAGTTCCAGCTTTCCARCTTTGCTTGAAATCTTGTTATACCTTACTCTGATAGATTAAAGAGCCACCTACAATCAGACTGCTTCCCACACAGGTACTTACAGATACTAATCAAGGCTTTAACCTTCTTGTAGAGAAACTGAATAGACTGAACATGGGGATCCTTTCACAGTCAGCTGTTGTAAAGCAAAGGGATAAGGCAAAGTTGGAAGAAAGGATTAGTGGAAGGCGATTTCTGAAGATTATTAACTGCTAGATCGCTGAGGAAACAGGATGTTGTTCCATTTCATATATATCTTATCACATTCATGCCTCATGTCCTAGTGCAACAYGCATGCCCCCAGTTCTCTGATGGAGCCTCTCTCTCTCTCATCCCCACTAAAACTGGCTCTAGCTCTAACCTGTTTCCCAAACTGGGCTGAGGGGCCCTCTGCTCACCTCATAAAAGTATCAACCCACCACTTCCTGCTGTGACAATGTGTAATAAAAGCCTCCTGGAAATGTCAGGTACATTAATTGGATGTATGAAAGTATATGCTGTATTGCACAAGAAGCCCAACGAGTGGCAATCTGTGTCACCCTCACATATAAAACACTTACYAGGAAAGAGGCATCATCTCGCTTATATAAGAGTCACAGAGTCGCTTATTGCCCTGCTTCTCCCTGTGCAGATACACAGCACATCTGCATGGACAACACATGACAGTGTAAGTCCTTGATTCATCTCCTGTTGAGTTCACAGAAAGATGGTTTTGTGTGACAGGCCTCATTAAAGCTCCAGTTTTCCTGCACTTTGACCCGTAGTCTCCTTCACTTGACTTCGTATTCACTGGAGCCAACATTAAACACTGTCACTTTGTTGAAAACTGCAATCTGGAATGTGAGTCACAATAAGGAGTTGAAAAACATACCAAATGTAAAGGAAAGCAGACAGCTGCCTGCACAGGAAAGTAAAATCCTTACTCCTTCTAACAGAAATATTGCTAAGCCATTTGAAGATGGTTCTTCTTTTTGCAGCATTTTCATTTCTTTGAGAACTCTTCAAYTGCAGAATAAATGAACCCATTTTTTATCTGATGCTTCCACCTTATTTTAAAAGGGTAACTCAGTTTCCATACATAGAGAATAATTTATTCTGAATGTATTTTGGAAGCACTTGCTGTTTTCATTTAGACTAGCCTACTGATACTGTCTATACAGCAAGTCTCATACACCAGATCCTAACCCTTGACTGGATTACTACACATTGTTACAGTACAAACAATAAATAACTGCAATAAATAAGCAGCAATTTACATATCTCTTTATGTGTCTTAACACACTTAACTATATAAATCAGGGCTTTATGGTTCTGTGTAGAGAATTAACTGSTAAATTAAAGTTCTGCTCTGAGCACTCAAATACTAATATATTTTCTTTTGGTGACAAAGTGCTTTTTGGAACTGATGTGATCTCATTATGGGACCATAAAACTTAAGTTAAAAAGCATCCAAGTTGCAGCRCAGTGAGTCAGCACTTTCTTGTATTTTGCACCATTCAATAATTTCACAGAGTATTGTTCCCCAGCAGTATCCCCATCAGATGGGAGCAGCAGTGTGTGTGCCATATGGTTATACATGAATTTTGTATCTTGCTTAGAGGGAAACTCGGCTATGGCTCTGCAGSGGATCATTGCTAAAAGTAAAATGACCAATGTCAGAATCATAATAAACATACAAGGCTGTTGCACCTCAGGAATAGGAATAGAAAAAGGGCTTTTACAAGTTAAATTTCTAATTAAGTTTCTCCATATGTAATGCTGTATGCAAAGTCTATAATAAAATCATTAACAGGACGACAGCARTGTCAACCCTCCAAAAACTGGTTTCAGAATCTATTGTCATTCTCTGCATTAAACCCTTCCTTTTTGACTAGTCTCATGAGATCCTTTCAACTGGTCTTACTCAAAACAGGAATGCTACCATGGTGTGGTCACAGTAGATTCCTAGTCTCTTGTGAGAAAGCATGAAACTTCAAATATGGTAAATCAAAATATCACTATAATGAAGCCTTTCTCTATGACTGTCGTTAATCTTTTTGTTTGCTCTTTGCATTTGGGATAATCTTACTAGCATTTTGCTGTATCTTCAAGTTTGCAATCTCAGAAGATTAACATCCTGGCAAGATTTTCTGTTCCAGGACAATTTATTGTGGCTGAGGCTCCTAGAATGAAGTGCACAGTACTGACATCAGAGAGAACACTGACATTGTCTTCAGAAAGCCCAGATATTCTTACTCATCTCTATCGGCTGCACTTGACTAAACTGAAGCCTGCTGATCTGGTTTTTGTAAGAAAGGTTCTGCCGGGTGAGATCAAAAGTCCACCAGGCCTAGTATTCTGTCCTCAGCAGCATAGCCAGAAGCAATTCAGTAAAAGTTTTCCCTTGAGCAATCCACCAGGTTCAAGCTCAGCGGCTACCTGGGTGCTTTTTGGTGTATTTAGTTACCACCAGTGAAGCTTTCTTCCATGAAATTTTCGAGTCTGCCTTTGATCATCTGTAAATTAAATCTTTGGAACCCATTCTAAAAGAGTCAAATCATCCTTGACATGGAGTTTCACAAGTCTATAACTGATTAGGTTATATAATTAGGTGATGAACCACTTGTCCATCTGTTTATGACATGGCTTCCATTAGCTTCATTCAATGCTTCCTACTTCTTAATATATAAGGAAACARAGAACAGTCCCTATCTATTCTTTCCAAGACTGTTGAGATTTTGTAGCTCTTCATCACATCATCCCCAGCTGTCTCTTTTCTAAGAGGAAAACTTCCAGTTTATGTAACGGTTGCTCGCACAGAAGGCATCGAGAAAGATGCCTCTCTTGAGTGTGATCATGATGAACTCCCACCTTCTCTCCAAGTGGTAACAGCCAGTTCAGAGCCCAACCTTTTCAAATGTGAAGTACATGCAAATAYTTTTCTATGGCCATCATTTTACCTRTATTSATAGATTATCTATCTGCTCATCTGTTGTCTGGTCATACTGACTGTTAGCTCTTTCATAACTGCTGAACTCCCTCAGCTTTCACAAGCTTGTAGAGAACATGTAGGTATTCTGGGCCTTGGCATCCTACATTTATACTCCTGTTTCAAGGACTACCTAAGCCTTGCTCTACCTTCAGCTAAACAGAAATGAATTATTTTTCCCTGAGGATGCTCAAGTAACCAGATCATTTTACATGTGAGATGAGGACACAKGAACACTTCAATCTAGTATTGGTTAGGGAGGAAATAGTATTTCCCATGGTTTAGGTCCCAAGACAGAAATGATTGTTGTGAGTCTTCCACCTCTTTGACTGTTTTGAAGTGGTATTTTTGTTACTTTTTAACTTTTTTTGAAATGTAGAATACATAGTCACTTAAGAAAAGAAAGTAGACGTCTTTTTTATTAATGAATGGTTTCTGTGGAGGTAAGCAGCAAGGATATATCTGCATTTGTCAGTGTATTACTTAAATAACACTAAGTGGAAAACATGCTGATTGTGCTGAATATTAACTAAACAGGGACTGAAAAATCTCTGTACCTCTCATGCACTTGTCAGCATAAAGACAGGAAAGTACAATTACTTCTGCTCTGAATTTCCCTGATAAASTCAGATACTCAAGCTGAATATCTGTGTGTTTAGGTGATGATGACAAGTAAAAATACGCCTGTAAATTTTAGACATCGCCATCAACAAAATGAAGCACGTTATCTTTGGGTTACGCATTGGGTACCACAGAACGCAGTGTGTTCCTCTCRGAGATTAGCATTCAGTGCAAGGAACTTTAAACTATATTTTAGCACTTGCAATTTGAGTGCTAAATTCAAATTTAATTTGAATTTAGAGCTGGGGGGAAATCTTTTAGATGAGGGCTAGCGGAAAAAAAAAAAAAAAAAAAAGCAGCACGATCAGAAAGAGAGCCAAATCTCCAGGCAGTGTGAACTGGATCTATGCCACTAGAGTCAGTCACGCTCTGACAACTTGCAAGATGCTAGTCCGGAATATTCTTCTCCAAACACATCTCTTTTGTACTGCATTGTCTTCCTTTATCAATGCAGCAATTGCTTGCACAGAAATTACCCATTCTGAGACAGATACACTCCCAGATCTGGGAGATCTGGGAGATCTTGGGAGGATCTGGGACATTTTCTTACCCTACATTTCTGAGAATCCAGCAGGTGGTTTCTGAATCAGGGCTCTTTGGCAAAACTGTCTTTGCCCAAATGAACATGCTAAAATTAAAGCTATGTGTATATATGAGAATCTGCAACATTGCTTTGTGTTAGCCTGCAAACTGGTTTGCCCTGTAGCTGCAATGCAGTTAACATATGTAAGCTCAAACCAAACCTCAGTTCTTCCGTCAGTCACTGAAGCAGAGTAGAACCAGACACTGTAAATTAATATGCTGCGGATATGGGTACTCGAGCAAAAGCCTGTCACTTGGGAAGAAGAGGTTAATTCTTCAGTCAATTTTAAGTATTGAACTGAAATGCTATCTTGGATTTTCTTCTCTTCACTAAAGCTAGAAATTGTGAATCTGGTAGGAGGCCAGGTCTCTGACGTGAATCCAACCTCTTTGATAAAATTTTGTTGACATAATGCATTTAGATTTCTGCAAGGCATTTCAATTAATCCCACATAACTCTGTTTTTTTAAAAAAAAATTGCAGTTCTTAGGAATTATTGTTGTTTTTACTGAACTGATGGAAAACCTTAAAATTGTGGTAGTCACTAACACCAAGAAAGTCTGTAGGAGAGAACCAAAAAAGGCTGATTCCTGGACCATCCTATTACTCATTCTTATAAATGTTTACAAATGGAAAATCATTTATGAAGTCTGAAAGGGGCAGAGTTTACTAGACACCAAGCTAAAGCAATTAACATTATAAACAATCACTTCATTACTGATGTAGAAGTGASTTTGCTTTTAATGGTAGGTGCTTGAACAGTGTAACACCACAAGCGTCATTTTTGAACTCTGCTTTTAACTTTCTACCTAAAGCAGACATTCAGACTTCCCTTAATCTATTGTTGCTTGAAGTTGCATAGACCCTTTGGAAAATCTGTATTTTTGTATTACAGTTGCCAGTAATGGAGCCTCCACCAAACAATCAATAAATTGGTCTGTTGACTAATTGTCTTAATTTGTTTTAATGAAAAACAACCACATGCTCATTCAAATACAGCTTTGTTCCTCACATATAGCCTAAGAGGCATCAGGTTCAAACCTCCACGCTGTGGACCTGGCAGCACTGTTTACCAGCTCAACAAAATAGTCCTGGATAGATTCAGTGGTGTTTGAGCAAAACCTTCAAGTACGAGGGGGTGAAGAGCCCACTGGGGCTTTCAGAACYAGAGTGCCTGGCACTTTTGCTGCCTTTTCCAAGGCAAAATAAATTGTGAATAGAGCTCTACACCATGGAGCTACAGCATATTGCTCTTCAAGGGTCTAGAGTCACTCTACAAGAAAAAATATCCTTCATTTTCCCTTCCTCTGCTGCTGGAATCCAGGAGAGCAACATGTGCCAAAGTAGTGTAAACTTCTTAACAGCTATAATTGTATGAATACTTCCTCTAAAAGCATTGTATGAATACTTCCTCTAAAAGCATTGTGCAATTTTGTAAAGCCCAAGATCTATATACTCATCTCAGAGGAGAAATACACAGTTGTAAGCCATCCTTTTTAAGTATGGAAATAAATGCCTGATAATTAAGCACATTGACAGCAACACCCACCAGGAATTCATTGACAGAGCCCCAAGACAGTAAAAAGTATAGCAAAGTCAGAGGTTAAAAAGCTTAAGAAAAACAGTAAATAGAATTATGATAAAAATTATTGACAGAAGTAAAGAATATTGTAACTTATAGCCTAGTGAAATAACTGAAAATTATATTACAAGACAGCATTACCTCATGAAATGTCTGTTCGTACTGCTTTGAACTTTATACTYTCGACTCTTCCATTGTACCTAATTTCAAAAGCCTTTTTTTATTTAGAACTTTCCGAAAAAAATTTTGATCACCATCATAGCACATTAGAATAAATAACATTTTAATAACTGTTCGTACTTGCATAGTTTTTGTTTTGCTTTTTGGTTTTGCTTTTTGGGGTTTTTTTTTTTTTTTTTTTTGGTATACATAGTTCTATCTGAATTGCTTAAAAGCATAACTATATAAATACTGCAGGTACTATAGCATTTATCTGCAAATTGCATTGAACACTTCAAAGATGAAGAGACCTTTCATTAGCTGCAAAACRACAACTAATATATTGGCGATATAGCTATCGTAAATAATCGCCATAATGATGCTATCGTTATGACTTCTCTTTTTTGAAATCTCTAAATACCTACAGAGGCCAAATTCTTTGGCATAAATTAYTAGGATATTAGTTTTTATGTTGATCATTGGTAAACCTTGTTATCTGCAAAAATACAAAACCACGTGAAGAGTTCAATTACACCAGAGACCTCATTTATTAAGTGACTGGTTAAAAAGTAATAAAATAAATTGCAATGACTGCTTTTTTTCTGAAAATCAGAGATACTTAAAATCGTCCAGATTGGCTTCCACTGCTCTTGTGAGTTTAATAGGTCCCATTTGTGCAAGCTGTAAATTTCTGCCTGAGGTAATTTTCAGCAAGCTCTTGTGAAGTAGAAATACTTTGGATGGAGCAGAATACTACAAATGTTAAAGTGGATGACTTACCATGAGGGCTTATAGGAAATTAATGGACAAGCTATTTATGGAAAGTCAACTTCTCTTAACGCATGCAACGTCTCAGCAATCTATTTTTGTCAAACTGAATAGATACTCTAAAACCTGCCATGGAAGTGATTTCAAACTTGCTGCTGAAATCTTTATTGTTACAGCAGGAGATCTTAGCACATCTGCCTGAATCTTTCCTCATGGGTCTAGTTTTAAATGTAGAAAGGCAGAGTTGATGCAGTGGAAGGCAGCACAATGTGCCATGAAATTCTCACAATTGCCCATTCGATCACTGGTTCTCATAGCTTTCTGACACTATCCTGAAACCTTTAAGGKTTTTTTTTTTCATACCTGCTATTTCATAAATCTGCCAAATAGCCCTTTTAAAAAACATCTGAGAGAGACATAGACCTGACAAGAGGCAAAATGATTGCAGGTGTGTTCCAGTCAGGGGAGTTGAAAATTGTATTTTTGAAGCATCAGAGGAAAGGCAACACATCCACATAACTCATTTCAAGACAACTGAATCCTCTAAAAAGTCAATATAGTGTTTTAAAAGCTGACTTTATGTCATTTTCCCAGCCTGAAGAAAGCTTCCCTTTACAGTCCCATGGCATCAGTGTGTCTGCTGGCCCCCCCAGCCACATTCAGCAGGTCACTTGGGTAGGCAGAGCAGAACTTCAGCTGCGGCTAGCTGGGTTTCATTAAGAAGCCACCCTTCTCCTCTCAAATCTTCAAAAGGTAATTTCAAAATTCGGGGGCACACAGAAAACATTTACTTTTTCTGCTTGCTAAAAAGTAGCTTGCTCTGAAGTAAACTGAAGTGAATACAGTTTGCAAAGTACTTTAAAAACTATTTTCTCAAAAAAAAAAACAGAATTGCTTGATGGATTCAAGTCAAATTTTTATTTCAGCTTTTTCTATAATAATCTAACCATTCATATCAGTATATTCTCTCTGGCAATGTGAAGTAGGGACATGAAGATGTGTGTGTGTGGTTGCTGGAGACAAGGGGGTTATATAACATATAATTTCTGTAAAGAGTCATTCACATAAACAGGTGGGAGAAGAAACAGGACAGCACTTAGACTCATGTACCAACATAGCAGGTGCAAAAAGACATGATCAGCATGATCAGCTTGAAGCTATTAAAGCAATCTTAAAATTTGGCGCTCCAAATCGTATTATGTTTGTGCTCATCAGCTTGGAGTCATTTAAGGAGACGATGAAGATCCTAATCCTTTGGCAGATGTTTATGGAAAAGAGAGGCCAGRCAAAGTGGATTCACTCTGACTTAAAAACGGACTTCTGCTCAGGTAGACATACAACTACATCATACAACATCATCAAACGTCATACAACTAGTCGAGAAATGGCCTTAGAGAAGAAAGTGGAGCTTTCAAAGCAGTCTGGATGTAAGGTAAAAAAAGTTAGTCACGAATGGTCTCACATTGTGATGATACTACACTGAACTGAATCATATAACATATCACAAACTTGCACACATCAAAATGTATCACAAATAGAAAAGAAAAACTAGGTCACTAACTCAGCAAAGCTTTTAAATACAATTTAAGCGTTGGTATGTTAAAAATCTAAACAGACCAGCACATTCCGAAGTGCTTTATTGGTTACCGAATTTATGAGTTTTTGCTGTGACATAACTGTGTGGCAGAGCTTTTGAAAACACAAATATAATATTTATATATGAAAAAAATCATAAATTGAATGCTTCCAACATTCTTTAGACTAGCTTTGGGCTCAAAATACTGCCCACTTAGCTTTTTCTTTATGCTTTGTCAGGATCCACGAGCACCACATAATCACATGTGAGTTATTTCTCAACAGCTCTTATGAAAAGAAGAATYAGCTCAGCACTGAAAATGAGGCAAATAAAAAGCTAGACTGGATTTATATTTCACAAATATCAGTGTATAATGGGAATGAAATTACTACAAACAGTATAACCCTCTATCAATGTTGTTTTTCCAGTACATGTTCAGACGATGGCAAGAGCACAATGGAAACAAGAACAAAACATTTAGGCCTGGATTCTCTGCCCTAATTTTAGAAACAAGGATCCTCAATTTAGTTGGGTGCTATTAGTTACAATTCAGTTTGATAATATGAGCAAGCAAAAAAAATGCTTTTCCTTCGCATCCAAAACTGAAAAATCTGGATTTATAACATTGCATTTTAATCATTACACACTAACAACTTACCAGAGTCACCATTCTCGCTTTTAATTTTTAATTCTAACCGAGCCTGCTTGTGCAGGCTGTTTTTCTGTAGCCTTCTCTGGCTTAGACTCTCTTCTCCATTGCAGAGAAAGGAGTTTAGCTTTTAGAAAAGGGGAGACATTTCCAGCTATGCTCATAGCTTGACGTGGTTAAGACATGCTGGAATAGTGCCAGTTGGCCAAGTAGTTAAAGCTAATGTATCCTAAACAAGTCTCTCATCATAGAAGAGTAACACTATATGATATTGATTGTCATACAAGACTGTTATCAATATAATATGATACCAGTACATCCTACTGTAATTTGTCCAAGGAAGAAGTATATAGGTTTCYTATAGACAGATTGTGCATATATTGTGACCTGTTTCACTAGATAAATTGTATCATTTGCTATGACAATTCATTAAAACTACAGTTTCAGGGTTTTTTTCAATGGGAGCTGAATAAGAGGGATAAAAGTAGGTATTTGCTATCAGACTTGCATGGCTGTGGGAGAGTATCATATTTGAAAACTGAGAGGAGAAACAAATTCAGCACTAATGACACCCTAGGGATTTCAAAAACCTTGGCTGTCATCTCAGCTGTAGCCCTTTCCTACAGAAATATTATTACCAAATTGAGCATAAGCTGATGCAAATCATTCTATGAAACTACTTGCAAGACATGAACCATCAGATGTAGCTGTGAAATCTTCAGTTGCAATTTAGGTTGAAGGGTTCTTTGATTATAATTAAACTCCATCTCCAAGACCGGAAAGGCAAATCGTCAAGTTCCCCACATGGTATTTCATTTTCAGATGTCGTTTTTTCACCTTTTCACTCCAAAGGCATGACTCTGGAGTACAAATTGCCAAGAAAGAGCTATAATTTTGGATCTGACATAAAAGAAATATGGGTGACTCATAGGCACTATGCATCTGTTATGATATCCATAAACACATGATTATCTAGTAGACTTAACATGCAGTTTCTAGAAGAGAAAGATGCATTTTCTTTTGAAGAACACTTTAGTTTTGACAAATAAACACAGGCACTSTTTTTCAGTTTATGAATACAATCAAGGTAGAGCATTAAGCACTCTGTAAGKAGAAGGTGTCTTTTGAAGAATAAAGACAGGCTAGGGAGGAGAGCTGACACCCAAGAATTTCATGAGATACAGAACAGATCTAACCATTCAATACAGTACTGAACATGGTGCAAAGCTAGGAACTGTGTCTTAAAAGTGAGTTAGAGATCAAAAATTGTACCATGAGTAAGGAATCAGAGAAAGCCAAAAAGTTGGCATTGATGAGAGGACTCTACCTTTGGAGGTTTTAAAGAATAAGTCTTGGGGCTGATCTTATTTTGCATTTTCATGAATGACATCAACCAACAAAAATATTTCAATGAGGTATCCTGGTCACACATAAACACAAAAACACAGACTTATAACCTCAGCATTCTTAACTGCACTTCAGCTTTATTTTCAGAAGTGGTAAGGGTGGAAGTAAAAGGTCAGTAGTGCCATCAACAGCCCAATGGATATCAAAAACAAGCGAGTGCACTTCATCCCTGAGTACAAACAGCCTTTTACAAATCCTTAAAGTTACAACGTAAATTACTACACAAATCAGAAACTAAGATTACCAGGTAGCATTTTAGTAAAGGAGTCTTCCTAATTCAGGAAAACCTCCTAGGAATATTTAGGGAGGGGTTTATCCAGAGATGGGATACAGTAGGCAAAATATTACCCAGTGAAGAATTCTTGTAGCTTACTAGGTAGAATATGTTTTAAGAATTTTTAGGATCCTTCGTGACAGATATTGGAAAACCTCATGATGATTTCTGCTGTCAAATACGTTCTAAAATTGTGTTTGTAATCTGGAATTTAACCTTGTGCTCTACTAGAACAAACATGGTCTTTTCATCCTTACACTCGCCTGGTGGTGAAAGAATGTTTAGGTAGAACTAATAAAGTTACGACACATTCTTCTTTGGGACAAGGAACCGAATTAAAATAATATGTTGGTGAGGATGGAGTCTGCAAAGTATAAAAATATTTGGGTACTTAAGGAATCAGCTGGCATTTCTTGCCCTGCTGCAAAGATTAGAGTGGGGATTAGCACTTCCAGGCTTCTGAGGAAGAAGCACTTTGTAAAGGTTGGTTCAGAGAGTATAGATCAGCATACACAGTGACATGAGCTAGAAGAAACTGCAGGCTCATAAGAGCAACACTGTCAAAGATATGAATAACACACCATAGAACACTTTTAAAGAGAGTGGCTGAAGTCCTGTTGTTAGCTTTGTTATAGGCAAGTAAAACAAAACAAAGTGATTTGCATTTTATTGTTATGAACAGGAGGTGGCCCAGCACAACCACTGCAGTACCTGGCTGAAGTCAGGAGTCTGTGGAGCAAATCATTCTTCTGTAACAAGACTCACTATTTCTCTTGTGGGACTACATCTATAAACGAGCTAAGATGCCTCCTTCCAAAACTTGGACTCCCAAAACTCTTGTTCAGACTCCATCTAACCCAGAGGGTGCCTAAAATGACCAGCACTGCCTATGTCTTAATAAACGTTTGAGGCAAAGGGTCTGTCCGAAGCCCAAGACCCACTCAACTCATAGTGGAGCTCTACCTGTCTCACTCGCAGTATGGCTGATATTCTCTAGAACAAACATGGTCAAATCACAAAACTGAACCACAGGATGATGCAATTGTGATCTCTCATCCTCTTTTATATGGAGTACTCATGGAAGTTCCAACTCTTCTTTTCCCGCTTCTGCATGAGGACACTTCAATGCACAGCTCACTTCGGGCTTCTATAGAAAGTGAGGGTTTCCTCAGGCCCTCTTACTAAACTGTGTTTTTCAAGGAGTAATTTAAAATTCAGGAAAAGGGAGACCCTTATCCGGCACATGCTCTCACTATTTTCTATTAGGTATTCAGTGTCTGGAGTCTARCTCTGACCTCTCAATGAAATGCCATAGCTAGTAGGCTACAGAATCACTCTCACACTTATTTGCCATGGTCTAGTAAGTACTTCATTATTTTAAATACAGTGGAAGTGCGACAGAAGGAATTGAAAGCTATTCAGGTCAGGACAGCTCTGTAAATCAAGGGATTCTGTTCCCTCACAAACTGCCTTTTCTGATGCAGCTTCAGGTAAATTTTCCAGAACAGGTAACTAGCTACAGCAAAGCCATGCAAGCCCTCTGCAAACTGCCAGTGACTCCCACTGAATTTGCTGGGACAGGACTGGGCCACAGGTCGCTGTATTTTGCTGCTCCAACTAGCAACATAAATATCTCATAGGTATTGTCAGACTCCATTGAGTAGCTGCTTTAATTACAAGAATTACACTTTCCACCAGAAATTTTTGGCTGACAAAATGACTTAAGTCCTTAATTCTGCTTTGATACATTCCCAGAAGGATTCATGGCTATTTTCTTGTTCCAGATGCTTCCTTGTTCAGCACAAATGCAATGAATAGGCACCAGGCAGCCAAGAAGCCTTTAGCAGCTTCAGTAATTGAGTTCCATCTCCTTGGCACCTCAGTACCAGGCACCTATGGATTAACATTTAGTCCACAACAAAGTAGCTGAACTTTAATTCCCTTGTGTGAACAAAGCCTCTGAGTGCATGATTAAATCAAYGTGGTTTTCCAGCACTCAGGAGATGGGAAGCATGTTTCATAACCCCAGCTAAGCAACTGCACAAAACTCTAATCTTTGGTCAAAGGCTCTACAATGTATTTAGCTTGGGGTGCRAATGAATTGCTAGAAATCCTGATGAAACTTTTCCATCTTCACTTGCCAGTCAAACTCTCTTTAGTTTATAAACAGTTGCAGTTGTAACAAATTCGACAAATCTGTGTACACATACCCTGTGCCTGTCTCCTAGACCAGAGATAATTGCTAGAGCTCTAGGAATGTTTTAAAAATTTTCCCTTTTTTCCCTGAAAAAAGACATATTTTAAAAGGCATAAATCTGGTATTCTGAACCTAGTGCTAGATTTTTCATTCATGTTTAGACACATGCTTACAAAACACTACATTACTACAGTGTCTGTATTTTGTAAGAGTCTCTACAAGGCAAAATTTTCATAAACTGAGAGACCGAACTGAAATTTGGAATATAGAGTAATTTGTCTATAATTGTATTGTTTTTCACAATGCATGATTCCTGCTTAAGATAGTCTAAAAGACCATTTAACTGGAAACCACATCAGTTTCTGTACTTCCTTGAATAACTCATTCTTTTTATCAGAAAATTAGATGTTGATGCTTGCTCTCAGATTTCTAAAACCAGGTTATTCAGAAACTGCTGCATTCCCAATATAAAATTAGAGAATTTCTCCAGATGTTAAACTAAATGGTTGCTTTCTGGTCTTTGCATTAATACTTCAGTGTAAAAATTCAGTTGCTCATAAAACCAAGCAGAAACTCTGGAGAAGATATAAACCCTTTTCGAAGCTGTACTTAGGATTACTTTTTGTTTTCCCCACATGCACAAAACTCCCACACTTCCAAAACTTCTGCTTGTCACCCACAGACCAAAGCTGTAATATTCTCAGAGCTCTTGCAGCATGTTTAATAAGTGAAATGTGTATTACATTATATTCTGCTGAAGACCTCAGCTTGCCCTTTTTTGTTTATTTTCAGTATGCTGAGTAACCACTACTTGTCTTCACAAATATAATATCCAATCTAGCCAGGAAGCAAAAAATGGAGAGCAACAGGAATTTCTTGTCCATATCACTGCTGCAATTCATAGCACAACTATAAGTGAATTTTGCTGACAAACTCTTAAGATGAACTTTGCGAATATGTTCAGCTCTTCATTTTAATGCCTGTTCTGAAACTCTTACTTGCAAAATTCTATATGTRAAAGTTGGATAATTATTTCCTCTTACAAAAGAAAGCACTGTTTCCCTAGCTTTATATTTATCTATACTGTAAATTCCTACTATAAAGCTTTCTGGGGAAAAAGAGTGCAACAAGAGTCCAGGCAATTAACTGCCTTAACTAGCCAGAACAATGTTCAGCACTTTGTAAATTCTTTTCTTTTCCTTTATTTCCAGGAAAAACAATAAACTATCTTTCTATGTACCTGTTTCTTGATGGTGACAAACTAATTGGACCAATATCTCACAAATTGCCTAACTGGCTGAAYATTCTCAGCCTTCTGATTTTAATCAGGGACACATGGTGCATATCAATAGCCTGCTTCATTACTGCTGAAGAAGATCTAGGACTGCTACTGTCCATTTTCAATTAAATTGTATTTATTAAGAACAGCGACTTGACCTTTTGGAATGCTGCATAACAGGTTTAAAAACTTAAGCTCCTTTTTTTTTTTAAATCCTGACATAGTTAGCTAACGAATAGAAATAAGCACCTGTCATTGCAATGAATCCGCAAGGATCAGCCCTTGACCCAATGCTGGATTTTCTAGGTACATCTTGTGAAGATAATATCACCTAAAAACCACCAAGTTTAAGCACACAAAGTTGTTTGTCTCTATAGCCCAGAAGAGCCTGTTAGCATTTGTGTGAGAGAGGGGTCCAGCAGCTACAAACCAAAGAGCAGGCCCAACCAAATCACGTAACGTGACAGAGCTCCTGTCCCAAGAGCCTCACTCTTCAAGTAGACAACTAGGGGCAATAGAAAAACTGATGAAAGGCTTTGCAAGGTAAAGAGCGAGTCAGTGACAGAGCTGACAACAGAACATTCATCTTTCCGTTTCTAAGATGACAGCTCACATAGTCAATTCTATTTATCTTTCCTTAGTCTCAGCTCTTCAGTGTCTTTTAATGTAAGGCCTATGTGACATGTCTGAAAGGCTGCAAGGAAGCTGAGTAGATTTTACTATCAGGGTAATTTTCCTCCTCTTCAGGCTACARCTGTTCCTTTTGCCTACCTGTGGTGATAGCACTTGCCAACCAGCATAGTTCTGCACATGAGCTGATAAGATAGCTGAGCCAAGCACATCACACCTTAGGAACCTTAGCTACACCATGAGATTTAATAAATATTCTTTTATAGACTAAAAGACATGAGAAATTTTTATTGTAAAATATAAGTGATATTGCAGAGGCGGGCCACGTAGGAGAAATAATGTCCCTCCAGTATGTGCTGGCCGTGTTGCTGTAAACCTCTCTGCTCTCTTCAGTGTTGTGTTGAACAGCTAACAGGGTTCAACACCCTTTTAACAATAAAAATCTCATGTAACTCATGCACTCGATGTTTGGGGATAATACTTTTTCCAAATGCATGAGCTATCATCTTTCCAGAGCTGAGGAATAGTCCCCATACACCTCATTACCAAATGATATGGAAACATAAGAGAAAAACAATCATGATAATAAATCACGAAAGCAATAAAATTATTYACAAAGAATAATATCCTCAACAAAGGGAACACGGAATCTCTCCAGATTGAGGTCAGAGGTGACTTGAGTTTATATAATTGATTATAAGGTGCTTTAAATGTTCTTGACCTATATTAATGCTCCTGTTCTCTCATCTGCAGGAGTAAACAAGCACTTATCCATGCTCAGTTGGAAACCAAGCTGGCAAAAGGCAGAAAACTACCCTCCTCCTTCTCTAAGAAGCTATTCTGTAGCTGAAAAAATTTCACTGTTAGGGCTGATACTCAATTGCTGGTGCAATTTTATTATGCAACTACTTATGAGATTCATTATATGCAGATCCATCTAGGAATATAAATGTGCCAGAGAGTAGAAAAGAACTCAGAAACAAATAACATTCTAATCATCTAACAATCATTTTAAAACATCTGGAATCACACGACTATCTTCACACATTTAAGTGTTAGAAAATTGACACTCAGATTTGTCTGCAATATTTAAGGATAAGATTTTAAGGGAATTTGGAAAAAAAAAAAAGTCTGGAGAGGAAAAACTGGGAAAGGAATCTTTCAAAAAAAATACAAATGTGCACATTATGTTTGGGTGTTTGGCTCCACCTTCTATATCTTCACTATACATACAAATTAAGAAATGTATAAAATAAGGCCTAAGTGTCTAAAAATCTTCTTTTTTATTGMCTTTTTTTTTTTTTCCAAAATTTGCCTTCCCTGGAGCCCCTACTCACTACCTGGGAGAACTTCGTTAATTCAAAAGTTGCATGATCTTTGCCTGCCCATTTTTAGAGAGACGTTGTTTTAAGCTCACCAGAAGAAATTCCACTCTTTTTCTTGCACTTGAAAATACAGCTCCTCAAATTATTCTAGCAGTTTGGATGTTCACATTAGACAGCTTGGTCACAAGCACCCCAAAGGGCTCACCAGCTTCCTTGGGTTTGTTGCCTTCTTGCCAATGCAAATACCTCAGAATTCTAAGTTTTGCTTTGGTTCACCTCAGACAAGTTTAAAAATAAAAGCGATAAAATTTATTCTAGCAAACCGATTATGTTCTGGTTTATGAAACTGGAAGCACACCTGGAAAATGAATCACAAAATAAAGTCATCCACATTTAAAATACACCTGACATGAATATTTTTTTCACTCSTTAAATATATATGGCAGAATTATAGCAACATCTAAAGAGAATCTACAGGACCTCAGTTAGCTTTTGGAGGCCTACCACAAGTACTGGGCAAACTAGAGACTGCAAAACACCCCTCAGGTGAATTGCCTTTGAGAAGGGGACCTCTTTGAGACTTTATTTAGAAACAGAAGCTAAAAGRGCAGCTCAGTAGCATTCGTTCTCTGAAACATTTTCATTTCCAGCTGACCTAAAAGGTTGCCTTGGAAGCTGGCAATCTATCCTTCTTTGTAGATATACCTTTACAACTTGTAATCTGATTTCAACTTTTCTTGAAAATCATTCCTGGCATATTAATAACAAAGATGAGAGCTGGCTGTTAGAAAATTTCTTCTTTTCTGTTAGTTTTAGGAGTCCTGCTGAGAACAACCTCTGAAGGTACCCAGGCTCCACAAATTAGTTCCATATAAATATTTAAATACTTGGAGTCTATTAAGAAATATATTAAGCACTCATGGAAACATCCCAGTTCTAACTACACTGAACACCATTTTCACACTAAACTCATGGACTATGTAGAGCAACTATTCCTCTCCCTTTAAAAGTTAAATACACTAATCTCAAAGCACACCTATCAGAGTAACCTGATTTAAGAACACATTTTCTTTCATAACACTCAGTGGTGATACCTCCTGTTCTTCTGAGAATTGCAATTATGAAAAACACAGGTTCAACTCTCTCATCTGCTATGGGGATGTAAAATCTGCAACACCAACTTTCCTGAAGAACAGGCCTATTAATCTAGAGGGCTCTTCAGAAAGATTTATTTGGCCGRCTAAGCGAGAGGGCATGAATCAATAACCTATTAAGTTAAAAGTTGTGAGCCCATTCCTACACCCGGGTCTTAGTAAAGAAGAACCTATCGTTGGCCTCTGGGGAAATTAATAAAAAATTAAGTAAATACTCATATTGCTCAGTGAGAGAGTTACATGCTCTCAAACTCTCACCTTTTTCAGGTAAAACTCTCTTTTTTACTGCAATATGAAATGGCTGCAAGACAAGGGATAAAGAGTTCACCATCGGCATCATGAGAGGTGCCATACTCGCTATTGCAGGGCCTGTGTCCCCTTTTGGGTCCAGTTTCCATTTCAGTGCTAGTGTCTGGTTGGATGGAGAGCATAAACTAATAGCAGCCTAAACCCAAGGATAGGGAAGCAGCAGTTCCTTAGATCTCATCCCAGACCCAAGTTTCTGTGCTGCAGTTTCTTTTCTGAAAAAGATGACAAGACATCAGTAATGGGAAGACTAGCACATRACTAGAGGCATTAACCTACTTCCTGATCAATATGACTTCAATAATTCTTAAACAGGATCAATTTGATTCCTTTCTCAGGTACTGGTTTGGAAAACAGWATTTTGGTGAATAAAGCCTGTCAGATTTATTACAGAACAGTATTGCCCTCCTGTGGCCAAAGACTATTTTGAAGAAATGAATGAAAACCTTACGATGGTTCTCCTTTATTTATTTGTTTCCTGTGATTGCCTTGGATAGACGGGGCAATCAGAGGAGCACAGAACCGGGGACTGGCCTCCAATCCACTCCAAAGCTCAGATCCAGAGCTTGGTTTGGRATTTTATGATATAATAGCAGAACAGAAACAATAACAAGTAGACGTAAAGCCCTCAGTTTTATTATCTCTCTTTGCTAACAGATGATATTATTCATATTGGAAATTACGACCATCAGTGCTCATCTTTGGCTGTCATGGTTAATAGTGACAGCATGGYTTTCTGTACACCAAGAATTAATCAGTCTTCTTCTACATTATACTCACTGCTTTTTTAATTCAAATGTAGAACCTCAGGCTGCTCACTCCTAAGTTGAGACACAATCTTCTCTCCCTTCACTGGGAGCAGGCAGTGGCCTCGCATACCTTACCCAGAACTCATGTAACTAAACAGATTCGCTCTGATTTATGTCTTTTGGATCAGGTTCTTGGGACTTAKCTGTGGTGTGAGAGTTCTCAGACACAAAGAGCAATGACACCACAGACTGCAATGCAGTGTAGACACACAGAGATCAGGGACTGACAGCAGGTTCTCCACAGCAAAACCAAGGTCCCCACAGACTTCAGAGTCAATATGCAAAGCAAAATAGATCCTCCCACCTATTACTATGCAAAACACCCTCTGAAATCCCTATAACTTCAGCAAATGGAAGAGCCTGATCAACACAACTAGATTTTTTTTCACAAAGTAAAGAAACAGGATTCGAACTTTTAAAATATTGGATCAGCAACATATCTGGTGAGAAAACAGTTTGCAATAAAGAGCTCTAAAATATAAGTGACAGTCTGGATGTGGATTAAAACACTCTCAATTCTTCACAAGCAAGTACAATGCTGCCAGTGTTGTTGAAAATTAAGTTACGGCTTCTGTGAACATTAATTGCATTTGACATATTCAATGTAGTGTGCTTGAGCTGATTTGTTTTAACTGCCCATAGTCAGCTAATATGACACAGCATGTTGGTCCAGCTGTCAAAGCTGCAGAAATAAGTAAAAACCTCTCTGGTTTATGACTGCCTAAAGTGCAAGAATGACTTACCTTTTCTTTCTCTTTTTCTGCCAGGCTTGTCACTGACACTGTCAGTGCTGCAACTGCTTTAAAGCCTGTTCATCGCTGCTAGTGATGCAATAGAGTTAAAGAGAATATTAAAAATAATGATGGTGATTAAAATTTTAACTTCTTAATATGACTATTCATGTCTAACTCTTGTAGCTCTTCCGAGGCATAGAACAGAAATAATCCGATGCGCTGTATATCCCTGATATAGCAGAAGAAGAATGGCCAAATCTTGTCTCYACTTTCAAAGCTGTGGCAAAGCCCCATTTCCTATTTGATTTCCTAATTGATTTATGAAAGTCTGAGAGCATGGTGATATAAGGAAAGTCTSCTGTGAACTACTAAACCACAGCAAAATCCTCTCCAAAGCCATCTGTGTAGCTTTAAGCAAGTCTGACTTCAATTTATATGTGTTTCAGTATTTCCTACACTGGGATTATTGCGCTCAGTTACAGGGAACACCTATTTCATTTAGACTGAAGAAACCACTCACAAATAATCCATACCAGAAATAGTGGATAGAAAGGATTTTAAGTTGGTTCTGGACAATGTACCRCACAGAGGATTAATACGAATCCTGTCCTGTGACTGACTTAACTGCACCTGTAATTTGAAATTCCTGAAAGGACCTGTGCTTCCAAAACAATTTTGAGCAGAGCAAGCACGCAGAAGTGCAGCCTGGAAGAAGAATATTGGAAAAGCTTCTATCAACAAGGTTACCGTGAACAGCTTTTCTGCCTGGCTCTTCCAGCTGCAGCAGTTAGCAGCCACACGCAGAGTAGTTAGAGATCTGTCATCATGCAAAATACTTGAACAGCATCACCAAAAATGTTTCACTGCCCTAATTCAGTGCAATAAATGTTTATTGCTATAGGCCACTTAGGATGACACTAGAGAAATTAGGTTTGTTATTACTGTATTTAATTGGGCGGACCACCAAAGTGCTTTGAAAAGGGGTATGAAAGGAGCAGTGCCTTTCCAGCTGAGGCTCTGCTGCTGTGCTTCACTAAAGGATGTTCACTAATCACATCCCTCAGTGACATGTCCTCTGGCACAGCTCAAATATCAAATCTCATTTTGGAGAACCCTGAAGATTTCCTCCTTTTGCTTTTGTGGATCTTCCCAGCCCTGTAGCAGCAAACAGCCATGTTTGGATCTTGCTATTTATTCCCAAGTGCCACAGATTTTGGATTGCTCACTTTACTCCTCTRTCTTAACAATTTTTATTTTGGATGCTACCTAGGAAAAACAAACAGAAATGATTAAGTSGCTCACAATTATATTTACATTTATTTATATTTTTGGCTGGTAATTTGTCATCTGTGGTGCTCAATACTAGCTATGCTACATTTAACATTATGCAGAACCATTCTTTTCATTTAATCACTTTTTAATCACTTTCAGGAAATAATTTTCTTGGCAATTATGCTGATTTCCTCTTTGTTGGTAGCCCATCTTGCAGAAGAAAGACTGCAGCAGCAACAACTGGGTACAATAGCAGCACACCACCAGCTAGCGCAGCTTTGCCTGCCTTTCTTYTTGTCTCTGATCCAGACTATACCTGAGACTAACTTTGCCATCCCTCCTGCAGCTCACACTCACTTGATATTTTGTACTTGTAAGCTCAGTATTTCTTGCTCTGTTGTACACTTTCACCTACAGCCCTTCTTCACAGCATGTGTCTACTTCAATTGTCTGTGTTTCAGGCACRGAACTTGTCTTTTCCTCTGGCTCCTGAGGTATTTTTCAGGCTGTCCTATGCTATAAAGTAATAAAATGATGAGAATTGCTCTAGTTCTTGGGACTGGCGCAATCTTATCTCCCTCTCTAATTACTGTCCTGTGGGGGTCCTATCTGTTGAGCAGATGTTCAGCCATTACTACTCAAACTTTCTTCAACTGAATTCCTCATGGCAAGTAAGGATAACAAAATACCCACTGAAATTAGCACGTGGTTTGTGGAGTTCAAACCAAGCTGTGGTCTCTCCTTCTTTGCTGAATTTCKCTGTGAATGCCCACTGGGAAGACCCCAAATGTAGCAGGTGATGGACATTTTTTTTCTAGSTCTGAAATTGTCTGTCTGAATCCTTCACAGGGAGTGCAGCTTTTTCAGCTGGACTAGAAGATCCCATCTGCTTATTTGGCTCAGTTTTCTACAGCTCCCATGACCCTTCTTCTGTCTAAACAGCTGAAACTTCAGAAACAGTATTAGAATGAAAACTACTTTTACGTTCTCAAGTGTTCATGCCAGAGTTTGTAATGCTCTAAAACGCCAAACCAGCTTTGAAGACAGCGCATTGAAAATTCAATCCCCCATATAAAAGTAACTTGCAGAATATCACTGCGCCTCTTTGAGAGCTCTGGGAAAAAATATTCCAGCAAATAAAACGTTTCTTGCATAGATGAACACACATAAAAAAAAAAAAAAACTTATCCATATTTAAAAGACATAGCACTGCAAAAACAGCTCTTCCTTGTGCATCTAGGAAAAGAGTGTTGGAGCTTCATGTAAGGTTTGAAAAACAAGCATAGTTTGGTAAGGTTGGAAATGTATACAGGCAACTATAGGGGAAGGTGAGGAAAATAAAAGGATGAAGACACCYATACTTCAAATGTTGTGATGTGACACTGAGGTGGAAAAAGAAGGAAGCTCGTGAAAGTGTCTAAACAAGGCATCTAAGCCTTAACCTGGAGGAGCCCATGTTGTACCCATGTACATATACCACCCACTCATGGACCTTCATCCCAACCATCCAAAACAGGAACAGGGTAAGTCACTGGTGCTGTTTGTGTGAGAGCTCTGTGTGTCTGTCTGTTGATCTGTGCACATATGTATATGTGCACATATGTATATGTTCCTCACACGTGTTTGCAAGTGCCTCCTAGGAATACACGGCATCCTCGGTGCAGGTTGGGCTTGGGGGCATGGAGCTGCAGCTGCCTTGGCTCTGTTCTGGATTCGGCCTCGTCTCCTGCTGGATTCAGGCGCTCCGTCCCAACAGCTACCAGAGACACACGAGGCAGAAACGATTCAAGGTGGCAACTAAACCACACACCAACGTACAGGTGCATTTGCTCTGCACTGAAGACCTCATATTCTCACACCTCACAGCAACCAGACGGCTAGAAGTCATCAGAATCGCTGTCCTACGTTTCTGTAGGAAGAAAACAGAAGTAGTTAAACTGCAAGAGCATTTTTAAGGCATCCTTAACTAAATTTCTGAGGAAAAAAAGACATAGTTACTCTGACAAAAACTTGATGTAAAGGAGCCCCAGAGAGGAATGTATCTGTCAGGTTTGTTTCTGCATTGCACTGCTAAGCTCCCCTAAGGAGCATTCAGGAGGAAAAGAGTTCCAGACGATTATTTGTGATAGTCTTATCAGAGAAAAATGCAGTACTTAAATATATAATATTCAAAGCCATGACACTTRTCAATTTTCAGAATCCTTTTCATTATTTCACATATTACTAAATTTCTAGTGTGTTTTTTGATTGAATTAGACCCCAGACATGAGTTATATTGATGGGTTTCAGTTCAGAGAAGAGCTGTTTTTCTTTGGCAGGTGAGATACCTGTTTCCATTTAGTCTGTTTATTTTACACCAATTGTTTATTTTACACTTCTAATTCACAAGCTCCATTTCTATAAAAAGCTTGCCTTTTATACTCTTTAATATTAAATATTAATATTTAATATTTATATTATTTMTATATGAATATATTTATATCTATATATTTATAATTTATGATTAACTATTAATTAAATATTAATATTTAATATTAATATGCTCTTTAATATTTAAAATATACATAGTCTCACAGCAATACATTTCATGCTGGTATCAACAGGACTATGAAAGAATAAATTCTCAAATTCCAATCTGAGTGCTAAAGAAGCCACGTCTTAAAGAATTAAATCTTACTCAATATGAAAACTTCAGCTTGTTGAAATGAATCAAAATTTTACTTAAGTAATCCTTATTATCCCCTTAGCAGTTATGAAGAAAGAAAAAGCCTATATAAACACGTGTTGGGAATTAGATAAAAAGGAAAGTGGGATCCACTACAACAAGCCACGAGTGATCTAGAGCTGTGTCAAGAGAATTAAAACAGCCAAGAACGCCAATGAATACTTTTTTCTTTTCACAAAGTCAAAGTCCACTTCCATCAGCCATAAATATTCTTTTTTAGAAAGACACAATTCATAAGGGATTATTAGCAGCACGCAGTTACCTTTGGTATCACCTAAAATATACTTTAAATATGTTAGCCAAAGTACTTGCAGTAAGATTATGGAAATACAAAATTGTTAACCACCCATGTGAATTAACTACTCCGGAAAGATATTCTGCAGTGATATTTTACAAATATTACTGCTTTTCTTTCACTAAAGTAAAACACATTAAAAAGAAAAGAGAGTAAGAATACATATTTCAAAATAATTTCTAAACTGGTTTGCTCTCTTTCAGTATTTCAGTATTTCAGTAATTCACATGAGGGACAGAGGTAAGATACTAGTATGATAACAAACATCTCCCCATTTGTTGGGAATCTTTATTCCCAGATAAACTTCCTGCCTGAATGAAGAGAATTAAATCCAGAGAAAATAAAGAAGCTGTTTAAGAGAGCAGTTACATTGCTTAAGTTCAAGGGACCATATGAAATATTACAGGTTTAATCCACACCACAGATGTTTTCCTACAGTTTGGATTTGGCTCAAAGGAGCCGTACAAATTCAGAGGCTGGAAAAGGGCAAATTGTTTGGATTTGTTAGAACAGAGAGTCGAGAGTCACTCATGCAGAGAACCCGGGAGACATGCTGGCAGGAGGAGGGACCACTTCTCCCACCTGAAAACAGTTTGCACCACACAGGAAGGCTGGCGAGGCTGGAACGGGCGCAGCCCTCAGGCCTCTTGGGGAATGAACGCATGAGGTGTTGCCAAGACAACTGTGGCTTTCCATCRCTCTGAGATATCACAGACTCCTGAAGGGAACGGCAGAAGAATCCAGCTCCAGCTCGCAACCCTGCGGAAGGGCTCAAGCTCATGTCCAGGATCCGCCTTTGACCTTGCTTGGTGAGTTACGGAGCAGGACAGAGGGAAAAAAAGAGACTTARGCCCTTGACAGAAAGGAGCGTGCCTTCGATGAGAGATTTGAGCTCAGTGCGGATATGAATCTCTGACTGTTTTGTACTGGAAAACCTAAAGGACACCTGAATTATAGAATCATAGAAAAAATAGATTCCTTAAAGTTGGAAGGGACCTTCAGAGATCATCCAGTCCAAACCCCTACACACGCAGGGTCACCCAGAGCACGTGGCACAGGGTGGCATCCAAGCGGGTTTTGAAGGTCTCCAGAGAAGAGACTCCACAGACTCCCTGGGCAGCCTGTGCCAGGGATCTCTCACCCTCACTGTTAAGAAATTTTTCTTCAAGTTCCTGTGGAACTTTTGGTGCTTCAGTTTGTGGCCGTTTCCTCTATTCCTATCCGTGGCCACCACTGAAAAGAGGCTGCCCYATCCTCCTCACTGCCTCCCTTGATGTACTTTTAGGCACCGATCAGGTCCCCTCTCAGCCTTCTCTTCTTCGGGCTGAAGAGCCCCTGAACATAGGGCCTCTTCATAATATTTAATAAATAAGAGGTCCATAATTATTAAATAATTATTTAAGCTGAATTTGAACACAGCGAACTACACACCTCTGTGTATAGCTAATATATAAGATCCAGAATGATGATTTTTCTTCCATTAGTCACAGAAAGTAAAACAAGAAAAAAAGATCTCCATGTGTTTACAAATTCAGAGGCAAAAACTGTACTTGGATGTCACTAACTGGGCAAAGACAAGCAAGTTAACTCCAGAGCCCTCTTGATCCACAAAGCTTCTGTGTTACCAATCCTGACAACCTAAAGGCCAGCATGGAGATTTACCAGCATGGACAGCAAGCCCAGCTCCTGAACCTTTACAAGGATAAACAAATAACAAATAASAAATAAAATGGGACTTAATCCTACATATGAATAAATCCTGGAGAATTAAGAGAATATGGCTGGTGTTAAGTTACACTTCTGGTTCTCTTTTCAAGGTCAGGCTGCATCTCAGAGGAAGTCACAAGTGAATCTTGACTCTCTGAGGACCCCTATATTCTTACAGAAACACTCTGTACTATTTAATAAATGTGATACCATGAGGTTGCTATAGGTAGAACACAGACTGCTCAAAAAGCATTGCCTAGATAACAGGAAAGGCTTCACAGACAAAAGCAATCATATAGGAATCCATAACTGGGTGAACTTTTGAATTAGAAAGTATCTGAGTTGGTTTTTTGTTTGTTTGTTTGCCAATTACATTCTAGAAAAAAGTTACATTATTCTTCTTTCCCTTCCTATGGATGAGAAAGTTAGTCTTTGCTTGAGCCTCTGTCCAAGCTATGTGCTATGATATACTATAATTTACTGAACCACTAAGTAATGTCAGGCATCATGACTTATCTTCTTAAAATTAGGAAAAATCCTATTTATAGCATGGATACAAGTCTGATAACCAATCCCAATTAGGATTCACAATTGTTTGTCATTCTCAAATCTTTCACTGAGTTTTTTTATAGCACATCTTTATGAATGGGCCTGTTTAATAAAATATACATAGCCAAGATACAATTATTATTGCTTTTACATTTTGGGCACAGTTTTATACTTAGATAAGCAAAAAACATCTCTATATCAAATTATCTCAGGAAAGATAAAAGGTCAGTCAAGGAGCAGACTGATAAATCTAAGTTCACAGAATCTGCCTGTATTTTAACTAAAACAGAGCATGATCTTAAAAGCAAGATCATCCTACAAAAAAAATCCACCCTAGCTAATGGAGTTCTGAAATTATTTGCCTTCCTTAAATACAGATATTCTAAAATAATTTAAGTCATATTCAAAAGGCAAGTGTACATGCTCTTTTTATGGTCAGGACAGACAAGAAAGGGTGTTTAAGAAAATGGTTCCTGCTAGGTTACAGTTAGATACAGGTTAAAGAGGAACTAGTAGGGCATAATTTGTTGCTCATTATGGTGTTGAGTATTTTCAGAGAAAACAAGTGTATCTGACATTAAAATAATTAAATCAATTTTGGTAAAATTACAGGTCACCTGGCTCTGGCTTAGTCTAGTGCTCGGTTGGCTAAGAATTTAGGAAAAGATGCATTTATGATTTGTATATAGTACCAGCTTACAAAACCTGTATGCTTCCTTACCAGGAACCTGTATGGAAACCTTATTTATTTGCAGATAGCCTGAAAACTCAGGCAATCAGTGCCACAAATGACAGACAAAAACCATCTGTTCCAAAATGACTCATCGATACATATACACATTCTAATAATGAGACTAAAACAAGCTTTAARTCCTAAAACCGATGCGGAGAGCTCTACAAGACCCTGAGGAGGCKGTTAGGCTTGTTTCCCCACCATTATTTTGCTGGCACACTTCACTGCTCAAAACCAGAAAAATATTCTTTAATTTAGACATGAGGTGACACTGAGATACGTTAATTCTCTTTTGCAGTTTGGTCTTAAAGTGTCAGCATTTAGATTCCTACAATTGAGCTTCTCGGCACTGGGTTATGAAACAGGGGAAGAGTAAAGACAGCTATATTACTTATCAGGCACAGTATAATTCTCAAAAATTGAAAATCCTGTAAAAATCCTGTAAAAAGAAAAAACATGCCCATCCTGCCTGGATGATAACACGTTGCCGATGGATACGCAGGGCAGCAAGGCACTGAGCAGGTAAGAGGTGTCACAGTCTATAATGACAGTACTGTCCATACCCTCCTATCAGGAAGGTATCCTGATATCCTCCTATCATGTCTTTTTTTTTTTTTTTTTTTAATACCTAGCTCATCTGAAATTCAGGCTTGAGATGCTTCACATCCCCTACATCCTCAGTAACTCTTGCTCTAACACACCACGTTTAAAAAGGGGGCAAATCTACCATGGCAAGTGTACTACAGTAACTTTCACATGTATGGGGCAGATTTTAAGTCAGAAACATCTAACTGGCCTAAATTTGACAGCACCTAAATTGCACTTTGAATTAAAGTGGCCCGCCCAGCCTGGTTTTTTTTGTTGTTTTGGTGGTGGTGGTGATTTGGGGGTTTTTGTGTGTGTTTTTTTTTTTGTTTGTTTGTTTGTTTGTTTTTGTTTGCTTGTTTATTCAGTATATTGGGACAAGGCCTGGTACTGAAGCAGAAACTAAAACCCTGTCATGGCTGAAGCCCCGATAGGCTCGTTTTGAACATGGGGCGCTGGCAAGAGCATTGGCACTCACGTCAGGGTGCAGAGCACCACACCAAGCTCATAAGCAGAGCCGCGTGCACCGCGTTTCTACATTTCTGCGTGACCAACATTTCTGCGAGACGCAGAAACACGAAGAGTCSCCGCTCCACGGGAACAACGTGCGCCCCAACGGCGGCCTCCCCCCCGCCCCAACGGCGGCCGCCCGGGGCACGCCGGGAGCTGTAGTCGCCTGGCCGCGGAGCACGCCGGGAGTTGTAGTCGGCGCGCGGCAGGACATGGCGGCGGTGGCGGCGCTGGGCGCCGCGCTGCTCCTCGCCCTCGGCGCCCACGCGGGSAAGTACTCGCGGGAGGCCAACGAGGGCCTGGCGGGCGCCAAGCCGCGCGAGGCCGCCGAGTTCCGCGTGGTGAGGCTCAACCAGGTGTGGGAGAAGGCGCAGCGGGTGAGTGCGCGCAGAGCGCGGCCGCGGGGGGCTGCGGCGCCGGCGGAGCCCGTGAGGGCCCGGCCCGGGCTGGCGGGGAGAGGAGCAGGCGGGCAGGCCGGGCTCGGCGCCTGCCAACGGCTCCTTCCTTCGGGCCGAGGAAAACGATCCCGGCTTCCCTGGGGTTTCCCGGGATTCCTGGGTGTGCRTTCCCCAAGCTGAGCTATCGAAGCTGAGCTATCCCGCCGGGAGCAGACACCCTCGGCCGGCCCATGGCAGYATTACTGACAGGGCTGAATCCAACCTTCGAGCCCCTCCGTGGTACTCTGGAGTTGTATCCAACCTCCCAGCATGGAAACAACCGAGAACAGCCCTTCCCTCAGTGGGAGAAGGACGGGATGAGGTCACAGGAGTGGCCACTCACGCACCTCTGGCCATGACCTGGCTGTTGGAGAAGGCCGAACAACAGACAATTAAATATGACGGAGGTAGCATTAACTCCTCCTTAATTTTTRCCCTATATATATTTTTCCATACCTGGACTGTCTGGAATTCAAATTTGAGATTCTTCTTATCACCTACATTGAGTCATGCCCCATGGTGTTCCAATGTGAAAGGGATGTTTGTCCATCATGRTAAAGAACTGAGCTATAGTAATTTTCACAAGTATAGGCCAGAKATTAAAGATGCAACACCTGCTCGGCCTGACTTTGCCACCCCTGGAATTGCACTTTTGAATTATATAAACACCCAAATGGTGTTTTAGAAAGTAGGGGTTTTTTTTCAGCATGTTGGGGCAGGATTTGGAATGGGAGGAAAATCCCAAACTCAGGCCTACGTTAGATGTGCTTTGAAATGATGGTCAAATGCTGAACGCGCCTTCCCTGGTTCTGATGGTGGTGGCGGCTTTTGTTAAATAGCAGGCTGGAAATGAAGAGCTCCCTGTTTTTTCACTGCAGAGGGTGTTTGTATTGTTTTTTTCCCTGCAGCTTTTCAAATTTCCCTTTCCATAGCGGCGTGTTTCATATAAAATGTCACCAGAGGGATTTGGCTCGCAGGGCGCCTCTCGGACAGACCCTGACCCCGTAGCTCGAGTCGGTGACAGATCTGTGCAGGTTTCACAAACCATTTCCTGCTGATCTCACATAATCACTTGGTGTCGTTCTCGTATCGCCCGTTCTCAGGGGCTGCTGTCCATGCCAGAGCAGCTGGTTCCAGAGCATGTTACACTTCAAACCTTGCAGGGAAGCAGGTTTCCCTCCCTGCTACACACACAGAAGCCAACAATGCTGCTGGAGCTGATGATTGTAGCTGGACCAGCAAGTTGTCCTGATCCTGGTGCTCGGGTCCAGCGCTGCTACATCCCCATCTTGGGTATTAACTTTCAGAGAGCAAAGGGAATGAGTAACTAGGGGCTTTGTTACTTAATGATTAATTTGAGCTTTTCACCTCTGCTTTTAGATACTTAAGCCAATACATTCCTTATGTTGTTGACGGTAAAGTGAGGAAAGTGATAAAGGAAGGAAAGACTTTTTTTTATTTATTTTAATCTGGTGTCATTCTGGGGTCTGCATAAGATGATCTCTAAGGGAGACAGCTCTAAAAGTGTATACTTTTGATTAGCCTATGTAGTCACCTTTGTGCGATATAAATGAGACTGACGTCTAAAGGGATAGTTTCTTGAACTCCATAGTAAATTGAAATCAGAGAAATATTATTGAAATTGGGAGAAATTCGAACAGAATAATTAGGATTTTTTCCCTTAAATAACAGTGGGCCTAATATCATTACTTATTTTTTATGTAAAAAAATGTGCCTGGTTTTAATGACCAAGGGCCTCTAAACTTTCCATTTAGAAGATCTAACACYCTTCTCTGGAGCTTTTAAACAAACCCAAAGCTGCGTATGTTTATGAGACTGCACTGTCTGCGTAAGACTTCTGACAAAGTGAGCTGTGTAATGTTYGATATCTTAGTTCATCTCTGATGATCAAGTTATACATTTAAAATATCGTAGTGTTCTTTTGCAGTCTTTTGGAGCAGAATTAGTTTTTAATTGAATTATTGCAGATCTTTTTCAGTATCTGTTCAGTCTAACGGCGTATTAAGTCCATGCTTCTTTAATGCTAACAGAATAAGGAACTTCTGACTTGGTCAGTCATTTCCTTCACAATTTACAGCAAACTTTTTACTCARTCTTCCTTCCGAAGCGTCGTTTTGCACGTTAGTTGTCTCCATACTTGTTTTCTCTGTAGGGTTAGAAGGAGATCCAGAAGAAAGCACGTTCTGTGGCAATGGCACATTCATTTCATTGTGGCTGTCTTTTGTGAAATATTGAAACTGGGTGGTTTTAATTTTCAGGCCTAAAAGAAATTCAGTAGTAAACAAAGAAAGGGGAACAAGWGCGTGTTTKTGTTGTTGTTGTTCTTGTTTGTTTGTTTTCCAATTCTTTTTCATCAGAAACAAACAAACGCCATTTGGTTACGTTTTTAAAGGTAGCCCTACTAATAGTGGGTGGGAAAATCTCTTTTAAATACTGCCTGAAGAAACTCCAAAGAGGGATGCAACTTCTTAACCCTTACATTATTTCATGGTTTTCCAAGTAGTTGAAGACCTGAAAGGGAAGGCTACATTGTTGCTATCACTTAGTACTGGCCTGCTGAGGGCATAGAACCATTCAYTGATAAGAGATTTATTTATGCCATGGCTCATTCCATAAGGCTTTTAAATTCAGACAGATAAAACCCATTTCAATAAAAGAAAAAAAAATGTGTTGTGTGCTGTGCTGGCTCCTGRAGTAACAGCAGCAATGCTGCAGCAAGAGGCGACTCCACATAACTGAATACAAACCTTTTTCTGATCTTATAGCTTCATCTCTCTGCTGTGAAACTGGCAGAGTTGCACAGTGACCTAAAAATACAAGAAAAGGATGAACTAAGCTGGAAAAAGCTGAAGGCTGAAGGGCTCGATGAAGATGGAGAGAAAGAAGCCAAACTTAGACGCAACTTAAATGGTAAGGTGTATCTTTGCAGAAGAGTTCTAAATTTTCCATTGGACATATGTGGTTAGATGCCTGTGCTTGTGGGAGAATCATTAAATAACAGGTTATCTTTCATGGGACTGAGCATGTTCAAGTTCTCTGGAGGTCAGCAGGGAGCTGTGGGAATCACAGAGTGGTTGAGGTTGGAAGGGACCTCTAGACATCATCCAGGCAGGTCTGGAAGATCTCCAGAGAAGGAGACTCCACGGCCTCTGTGGGCAGCCTGTTCCAGGGCTCTGTCACCCTCACAGTAAAGAAGTTCTTCCTCATGTGGAGATATGAGCAAGTCAAGGACAGGGACAGCTCCTCAGCAGCCATATATTCATGGTTGATTTTAATGGTTCTGTATCTTCTACTCTTCCTACAGTCATTATGACTAAATATGGCATGAATGGAAAGAAGGACTCTCATCTAGTTGATACCAACTACATTAAAGATGGTACAGAAAGTGATACACTAGATGATCCAAGACTGGAAAAGTTGTGGAGCAAGGTGAGTGCAATTTCCAGAAACAAAGCATTCTTGGAGCAGTGTACTGCTGTGGAGGTAAAGCAGAGAAAAAAGATTTACCGTTTTTTAAAACGTTACTGTAACTAGACACAGCCCTGGAAGGGACGTGATGTCATGTGCTTTGGGGAACGGTGAAGTGCCTGTATCGCTCAGAAATATTCCCTAAGCAAAAAAAGAGTTGAGGCTTCATATGTRCTAAACCCACTCACTTTTAGGATGTTTTGCAGCAAGTAGAGTTAGTCACCAGGCACTGCAGGCAGTGTTGTAACTGTATGAGCAGTGCTTCCCTCATTGCTAAAAACTAGTCCAGTGAAGAGCATTTCACTGCAAAAGAAGAACATGGCAGTGATAGATACTGTTCACTTGACAGGAGAGTAAGATTTCTTGAGTAGAGACTTAATGTCAGGCTGTATCCCTGCAGACAGTCCTCTTAAACTTGTATATATTGCTCAGTGTCCCTTTTTTCTGTTTCTGATTGTTTCTCRCAGCATGTAAATGGCAGAGGATTTTTCAGTGGGTAGTTCATAGGAATTGCAGCTTTGTAAATCCGAAGTAAACCACCTTTTGACGTGAGTGAAGCCACTGTGTCCTTCACTGTCTAAATCTTGTCTTTACATAAATGGRCTTAAAAGATCTAAGGAAAAGTTGGACTTAAATCATTTTCTAAACGTGGTGGGAAGTTGAAAGAAATAGTGGCAGCTGAGTACATGTAACAGCGCTCGGCCTGGGAAGCATAATGAGCTCGTGTCTCTTTCAGGCCAAGACCTCTGGCAAGTTCTCTGATGAGGAGCTGGATAAGCTTTGGCGAGAATTTAAGCATCACAAAGAAAAGATTCATGAATACAATATTCTATTAGAGACCGTGAGCAGAACAGAAGGTATCTGAACTATTTTTTTGATGCTTCCAGATCAGTGCAGCTCTTTCTGTGCTCGCTACCTCCATTGTTTCCAAGTTTCTTTGAAAATGTTAAAGTGTGACTGTTGTATTTCTCAGAACTGCTTGCAGTTGCTCACATTCCCAGATAACTGGTGCATTCCCAGATAAATGCTGATTAGATTAAGTTTAGTTTACTAGTTTAAGGTCTGCATTAGATGCTCCAAATCTTGCCAGCTAATGAAAGTATCGCTCATTCATTTTCCTGATTTTTGACCATGCTTCAAGCAGGGAAGATATTAGATTAGCAATCATGGCCATTGTAGGTTGCTAGAAAAAAATGCTTCAAAATGAGGTCCTAAGGTCTGCAGCACATGCACATTTTATCTCACCAGCTGGCAGCCCAAAAGGATATGTCTGGAATGTTAGACTCTGAGCCCAGGGTATTAAAGCTTTGACAGGCTGAATGCAGCTTGCTGTATTAACCCTAGCTAAAATTTTTGTCGGAGACAAAGTATTTTAAGAAGTTCATAGTCATCTTGATGCCTACTCTATGCCATCCAAGCTGAAGTTGCTGGAAGTCATTTCAGCATCTGATGTCCCAATTTATTCATGACTGCTAAAAGCAGTATCCGAAATGGCCACGGAAGGGGGCCCAGGAGTAGCCAACCATTCCCAGACTATTTCATTGGAATATTGCCTACCTAGTCAAATTAGAACAATTAACAAATATTAAAATCATAGCTAGCAGTCAGTAATAGGTTAAAAAAAACTTCCTTTCCGTCACCCTGCATAAGATTGAGGGTCACTAATGTTACTTTGTAGTCACCTATAAAAGGACTTAGGACTGCTTAGAGTGTGGCATTAGTGCTTTATTTACACTAACCCCTAGTGCTGAGAACTAAGTATCTTTTGTTAATTCCCAGTGGGGGAGATTTCTGGAGCTTTTGACCTATCAGGATTTGGCTCACAATCACTAAAAACTTTTCTCTGTTAACAGATATTCACAAGAATGTTATCAACCCATCTGAAGAGAACCTGGTAAAAGAAGAGGTCTTGCACAGCAAACACAGAGAACTCAAAGAGAAGCTAAGAAGCATTAATCAGGGGTTTGAGCGTTTGCGTAAAGTCAGTCACCAGGGATATGACACAAACAGTGGTATGATGACACTGTTTTTCTTCTCTTTTTAATATCGATTTCRTATAAAAACTCTATGGGCAATTAATAAGGTATAATTTCAGTACACAGTGTTGCCAGCCAACCAGGCTAGTTAAGACAACCGTTCCATGAGAGAGGATATTATTTCTTCTCACCCAGAGGAACAGCCAAGTGGGACAACATGTGGAGCAAATAACTCCAGTCATCAGTTCCTGGTGTATTTTGCTTTTTTAAAAAGAATTACTACAGTGCTAAAGCTTTCAGTTAAGAACTTGGGTTTTCCTTCCCTCTTAAGCTAAATAGACCAGTTAGTAAAGCAATGTTTAGTACATCTGCTTGTGTATGTGAAGGCATCATCTTCTGTAAAAAGTGGACGTGAACACATTGTGTCCAGATTTTCATTCAGTGATATGTATCTGTTTAGAATTTGAGGAACCAAGAGTGATTGACTTGTGGGACATGGCCAAATCAGCCAACTTTACTGAGAAAGAACTTGAATCTTTTCGGGTAAGTAAAATTCCAGTGAGATTCGTTATGGAAAGGGCATTGCCCTGCATAAAGAAGCAAACTCTGCCTATGTTATTCTGAGTGCCACCCTTTTCTATTTTTCTTCAGACAAAAATAAATGAGACACACATGGATAGTAATATTTCAGATATACAGATATGGGTGTATCTAGTATGAAATGTTCTATTATACTCATCAAAATGAAAGTACTGAAACTTGTGAAAGTAGGAGTTATATATTCGAAATCTTTCAAGGATCAGGCCCTGTTTGTTTGTGATGTAACAGGTTTCCCTGTCTTTTCTGAGGTCTCAAGTGATTACTGCTTTGGGTAGCAGTGAATGTGAGAAACACAAGCATTTTCCTCTCCTGTCTGCCTCTTGTACTGCTAACTTTCCATGTTGGAGCAGTATGGAAGTTATCCAGAGTTACCAGAACAAAGACTCCTATTTAGGAAAATAGCATTACAAAAAATCCCTTGGAATTCATGCTGTTTCTTTTATTATTATTTAACTCAAATTGTGTTCCTTGAGAAGGGAAAAATATATCTGACTGCCTTATCAAAGTGGATTGTGAGAACAGTGTGCTTTGATAGCCTGGAGAAGCAGTTCTGCAGGGCTTGTTGATGAACTTGCCTGTATTTATGGTTTTATCTTAAGACATGACTAGGGACATCTTGAGCTTCTTTTCCAGCTAAGGTAATGAAAGAGTTTTAACTGCCCCTGGCAGAGAATGAAATCTGTATCCTTTAGGTATCAAACCTCAGCTTTCAAGTCCATCCAGTTTCCCTCATGGAGCCTGATTCTCCTATGAAACAAACTGTAATTACACTAGTTTCAGTGGCTCTGCTCTTAAAAGTATTTCAGAAAAACCCGTGAAAATCTACATCAAAGCTCCTGCTCATCTCAGTGGGACAGATTGGTCGAGACTGTACAAATGCATGAGAGGTAAATTTGGGGTTGCTGTTTGCTTCAGCGGAAAGCAAACTTATCACCAGCAAGAACACATTATAGTTGTGCTTGAATAGTCTAGCAAAAATCCTTTGTTCAAACTCTGTTCACCAGATTGGATCTTCTTACTGTGAATGTTGAGATGTTCTAAAAAAAAAAGACAGTAAGAGTCATAGTGAAACACCTGTATGTTTGACACCTCCATGAAAGGAGAATTAAATCATTTGTTGGTTCTGTGGAGTCTCTTTGATTAGCTTAAGTTACATGTTTTCTTCTGACTGGCCTTGATACCAGCCTTTATAGGGTTTTAGTAATGAAGAGTGTAAAAGCTGTTCTGCTGGTGCACGACTGCAGAAGAAAAGCTGAAATGATTTATCAGAGCAATAAAACTCCAAACTCACGTCCTAAGTGGGTTGTAAAACAGACTGTGATGTCCAACGGCAAAAGGAAACTATGAAAGAAATGCTGAAAAGAGAGAAGTGCTCTCTGGAAGAGAGAAAGGAAAAAAAAAAAAGAGGAAGTCTTAACTAGGATRATTTTTTTAAATTATGTTTTGAAGCAAGAGGAATTTGTCAGCAATCTGGACTGAAACACACTAGAAAACAAAACTAAGTGGACCCTATCAAACAGAGGGGCACGCTGTAAAATTTGTTAGGGTTTTTCTTGGTGTAATGCACAGAAAGGGCTATAAGTCTGTGCGTTCTTCACTGAGAACATGCCCTAAGACATGGAGAGCTTGAAGGGGGTGTGTAACTGCAAGTAGCAAAACCGAGAGCTGGTTTTGCTCTAATGAGTAAAAACTTCTCTGTTTCTCCTGTCTCTCTTGCAACTCACTGAGTTATCTAAACGTCTTAAACAGGTGCTGAACATGGCAGTTAGTCTGGCCACTATTGAGAGGTTCTRCATTAAGTGATCTTTTTGTTTTGTTTGTTATTTAACTCATCCCATTTCAGGTAGTGGAGAGCAAACCTACAAAATGTTGATACCTTAGCAAAAAAACAGCAAATCCAGGAACTTATTTTGAAAAGAGGCCTCTCTTATAAATTGTTTTGCACCTTCCCCCATTATGTATAAGCTTTTCTTTAGTACCTGCTCCTGTCATCTCCTAATCCCTTATAGCCATCCTCAGTCTCCTCTGGAGGTCCCGCGTTGTTCAGGGTTGTTGTTCAGCATTGCCTTCAGAATTGGCCGTCTAGTGATGATCTGTGTATTGATAATGTATCTTCTGGGCATGCTTAGGAAACAGAGAACTGAGAAGRCTTCTGGTGCCAGAATAATTAACACGTTAGCAGTAAGCACGTCTGAMATGAAGAGACGGAGACAAAGAGGAAATCTTGGAAAGGGAGTACTGTTAAATTGTGTGTATTTGTTTTCCTAGGAGGAGCTGAAACACTTTGAAGCAAAAATTGAAAAGCATCATCACTACCAGAAGCAATTAGAGATTTCACACCAGAAGCTGAAGCATGTGGAGGAAATGGGAGATAAGGAACATCTGAGCAGAAACAAAGAGAAATATGCCATGCTGGAAGAAAAGACAAAAGAACTAGGATATAAGGTCTGTATAAATCCAGTGTGCTTATATGTGTTTAAAGCTCAGCAATTGAGAAAATGTGCGTTTTCCAGTGCTGATGGTTCATATTTATAATCTTAACTAAAGAGAGATGTTCTCATGTTGGGTACTGTTCAGTCATATAGCTCTAAGAACAAGCTCTAAGCCCATGGGTGATTTAATTAAAAAGGAAAAAGCAGTATTATTTCCAAACTGCTTGGGACACATAGGATTAGGTCTGTGCTGTGTAGGCCTGTGCAGAGCTGTCTGCACCAGAGAACCCCCAAGAAGCTGGTGGGTCTGTGTATGGTCCTGCAGCACAGGTAGGTGGGAGCAGCTTTCTTCACACACTGCTGCATGGCCTCGGTTTTCCTGTGTTTGTTCTGCATGTAGATCTAGCCCTAGTCTTAGGGTGAGCCCGATGGCCCCTATTTCTCTGCCACCTCTGTTTTCCACGAGGCCTTGCTGCAGAAGGTGCTGTCCACACACTGTGATGCAGCTGTGTACAGAGCAGTGGGCAGCTGTCCCTGGGTGGCAGCTGTGACCAACCCGGGCTCGGCCCATGCAGTTGTCCAGGGACTGGCCCTTTCCTCTCCCTCCTGGGCTGCTCCGAGAGCACAAGCCCAGGACAAYGGTCCTGCCTTTCCCTTTCCACCGGGGACTGTGGAGCAGGCTCTGTTGTGCAGACTGCCTGAAGGGCTTTGGGCAGGGGGGGATTTAGGACACGTGCTGAGCTCGGGGTGCTCCTTGATAAGCACAACTGGGTTTTATAGCCCTCTTATAACACACCTGACATGCCCCTGCTCTCTACTTTTCATATTATCACATATACTGATAGGAAAATCTGAACATAGGATACTGATTTTGTTTGTCTGTTAAGCACTGTTCATTTGCTTAGCCCCTTTTTTTTTTTTTTTTTTGCTTTCCTCTTAGGTTAAGAAACACTTGCAAGACTTGTCCAGCAGAATTTCTCAAGGTCTTCAACACAATGAATTATAAACACTTTTTTTTTCCTCCTTCATGGGATCTACCTGTTACTACAAAACAGAACGTTCTTCTGAAGAAGAGTTCTGAAGGCGTCCTTCTGTGATACTGATGATTGAACTGAATTGTCCTCCCTAAGAAATTTCTTTTTTGGTCCACTGGTTTTGTACTTGCACTACGAAGTTAAATGATTAGGTAATAAATTTAATTTGCACACTTTTCATAGAATCCTTAAGGTTGGAAGGGACCTCTAGAGGTCATCTAGTCYAACCTCCTTTTTGATAATGTAATTCTAATGCCTGAATCAAATACTAGTCTTTGAAATAAGCGGTTGTGTCAAAAGGATAAACTTGAACTTTCAGATATTTCCTAGTAGTTGAAAAAAATAAACCACTCGAGGTTTCATGAGAGCAGTGGACACRAGCACAGAGAGGCAGGAAGCTAAAGCAGAGTCAGAAAGGATAAGCAGGTCTTTTACTGAATAATTTCAGTGATGTTGGGCCTAATCCAGCTCCCACTGAAGGTAACTAAATGTGGCTACTGCCTCTGAGCAGTGGCTCTGAGCTGCACTGTATATGAATCCTGCAGGAGTAAGGAGAACAAGTACTGAGGTCAGTTCATCTAGTTTAGTTGTAGACTAACATGTCTGAAGCTACTGAATGTATGTGTACAGTCTTCTCATTCATGGTTGCTTGGTTTTGTTACACTTAATCATTAAAAAACCCAAACAAGAGATCCATGAGCATTTTTTCCTTCCTTTCCCCTTCAGTTAGAAATCATGTCCAGTCTTTGAGCATATATGCCCCTTACTGGGAATTAAAGTTCACTTGTGCATCAGCTTTAAGGGTTGAAAGGTTGGGGAGGCAGCTGCACGATGCACTGTTCCTGCCACCAAAGCCAACTGCAACCCTGTCCACGTCCTAGTACCATCGCTAATGTCATCAGCGCTCTCCCTGTCATAGAGTCACAGGATCCTGAAGGTTGGAAGGGACCTTTAGAGATAATCTAGTCCAACCTAGAGCACGTGGCACAAGGCTGCGTCCAAGTGGGTTTTGCTCCAGAGAAGACTTCACAACCTCTCTGGGCAGCCTGTTCCAGGGCTCTGTCACCTTCACTGTTAAGAAATTTTTCCTCAGGTTCCTGTGGAACTTTTCATGCTTCAGTTTGTATCCATTTCCTGTAGTCCTATCMSTGSCCACCACTGAAAAGAGGCCGCCCCCTCCTCCTCACTGCCTCCCTTGAGGTATTTATACASGCTGATCAGGTCCCCCCTCAGCCTCCTCTTCTCCAGGCTGAACAGRCCCAGCTCYCTCAGCCTTTGCTCATATGGCAGATGTTCCAGTTTGTCAACTCTATTTACTGGTTCAGTTTTAATACAGTTTATAGTTTGTGCCCTTTGGCTACTGTTTGAAAAAAAAAATAAATAAAAGGCAAAAAACTCCCCAAGTTTCTGCAGGTCACAGATACTTCAGATTAGGAACCAGTCACCTACCAGTAGCAGTAACACAGGAGCGCGCTATCAGCACAGGCACTTCACTTTGGGCATTTAATCCTGCTCTTACTGGGTSACAACAAGACTGAGGATTGTCCTCATTTTAATGAGAAGCACTTGATCCAAACAAACCTGCAGGAAAAAGAAAAAAATACCAGACAGCAGTGGCTGCTGTCTCTGGATCCAGCTTCCCCTGAAATACCCCACAGCTGAGCTAGGCCCTGCTAGAGGGTAGAGARGAAACTTGGAACAGTTTCAATTCCTGCAAAGGTTTTTTGGTTTTTACTGCTGTCCCTACCTTTGGAGGGCTGGAGATAGCTCTTCTCCAGGCGAAAAGCCTGATTTCACTCRTCTTTCTCTATTCTCTGCCTTCTACGCATCACTATACTACAAAGCAGGTAATTATTGCTGTGTTTTTAATTCTCCAAACACAAGTCATGTGGCCAAAATAACAACAGTGAGTGGTCTTAAGATATTATAGACTTTTAAAATAGCTTAAATCACAACTCCTGAGCTTTCATAAATAGCCAAAAAAAAAAAAAAAAAAAA
>NW_020454538.1:4402838-4466509 GCF_003342845.1 Nothoprocta perdicaria | reverse complement strand
AAATGAGGTGGGGAAAAAAAAACAGAAGGAAAAATAAAGCCAAGAAAGAAAGGTAGAAAGGTATAAATGAAATCTTTAGGTCCAAGACCCTGTCTGGTTCATATATACAGTCCTGTGCCTAGTAAAGGTGAATCCCTCTCAGGGATGAGAGGGCATAGAAAAAAAATATGTGAACAAAAAGGAAGCCGCAGCTCTTCCACACAAGTGGAACCTTCTCCTTTTCTTTAACTGGTATCATCTGATCCTTTGGTAATTACTCAAACTGCCAAGATTTTCAAACCACTCTGAGAAACAATTTGAAATATACAGGTGGGAGGAGGAGGAGAGCTGTATTCATTAGAAGAAAATGATCAGAAGATTTTGTGCTTTACCCAGTCTGTCAATTTTCACCCTGAGAAAGAACCTCAGATTAAATAAATGTGTCAGTGACTTTATTAAATAGGCTGAGGAGGAGGAAATTAGAGGGAAATAACTATACAAGGCATTAAATGCAACAAAAAATAACCAAGATTTGCTTTAAATATTATCCTGTCCTACATGCAGATAGAGGAGCTCAGATCACATCATTCCATCACGACAAGCAAGGAAAAGAGTTCTAAGAGTGTCCAACACTTTCACAAGCCACAGAGCCTTCCTCATGGATATCTGTCAGTACTTCAGAGAAGTATTTGGGTTGGGAAGTTTTAAATGCTGTTGCACATAGAAAAACTTATCAATACTACACAGACAGCTCTAAAACAGTTTTTCACTGCATTTTCTCAGTCCATGGCACCTATATAGAAGAAATCAAATCACAACTTTTTGGTCAATAAAGTAGACCTCTACTTTAGACCTCTACAAACAAACCTCTAGACTACTGTAGACCTCTACAAACAGAACTATCCTTGTTACAGAAAAGCGCAGCTATGAAAGACAAAAGCTGGGTTTTGTGTATGCAGTACCCCACAGAACAGACAGCTTCCAGCCACCTGCATCAGCATCCCCTATMTGCTACACTGCTGACTGGTGTTTCAGGCCACTCACATGAGACCTGTTGGAAAGCAACTCATGAACCTACAGGAAAAATGTGGTATGAATTTCCTTTGCTAGTATCCACAGCCATAAAGTAAATGTATTCATAAAATCTGTCCTGTTAAAATAAATTTATAAATTGTCATCCACAGTCAGTGCTTCAAGTTGAGCCATATTCAGTGCAGGAACCAAATRCATTTGTTGATAGCCCTAAAGCAATATCTCACAGCAGTGTATATGATGTCAGCCCTCAGGAGAAGGTCACTCTCCAAGATAAARCACAGTACACAAATATTAATACTTAATGTGTGAACATAAAAATGATGAGAACATTAATGTAGTGCGTAGGTATTCTTTCGTATTCTTTCACCAGCATATCAGCTTATCAGAAAGCAGCACACATCAGTTTTCATATAATTAATCACTCTCAAACCCCAAAGACTGCATGGCAAGCATCGGTCTACCGTAAATTTAAACCTGCCGATCTTACAGGCCAAAGCATAGGTGTTTATTTAAATAAAACACTATATAACATTCTGCAGTTACAGTCTTCTAGGCCACTTGCTTTAAAGGGAGGGAGCTACGTTACGTTAAGAAGAGAATGGGCTAGAACTGCAAACTGTGATTTTGCAGGGATGCTCTTAGGAGTTGTTTTCCTTCTCATTTAACTACCATCTGAATGAACAGCAATACTAGCATCTTCTAAAGGCAACCAAGTCTAAATCCCAAGGGGAGCAGCTGTGGGTGCGAGCGCTGTATCCCAGCTCCGCATATATGGGGCTGGAGAAGCAGCAGGAGTGACCATAGGTAGCTACAAGGCTACAGGGAAGTCAAAAACTAGTTCCCATTAGTTCCTTCCAATCCAAGGATGAAGCAAATCACYCCATTCAGCTATGGACAGTCTTTCCCTTTGGCCTCAGGTTTTGGGTTTCTCTGGGGCTTCCAGCCCCTCTGGCCCTGTCCAAGGCAGGTGCCTTGCCAGGACACAGGGACAGGGCTCCTATGAGAACCCAGCTGTGGCCAGCGGCAGGCAATAACCTGCATCTTGAAGGACACTTCTCCAGTCAGACAGACATCAGTGAGAAGGTCTGAACACGTTAACGTGTCAGTATGAGGGAGGGCTTGCCCAAAGGGATACACACTATGGGGAACAGCTAGCAGCAGCAGATAGAGGATGCACCTGCCTGGGACTCTGGGTACGGTCACTGCAGGAAACACAGCCCCATAGATGAGACCCATGGTCACAAGCACCATGTTGTATCTGTAAAAAACACAGATACAGCAAAAACGCATCTAAGAACAAATTCTTGGGCTTCCAAGAGACTTGATCCACCTTGATTCAAGCCACCCCAGCCACTGCAAGCAGCCCTGGCCAARCTGAGAGCAGAGCCTTTGCCACGGTGGAGGCAGGTTGCTCTCCACCTCATGTCAGGGCTCAGCTACCACCATCAGCCACCCAAAACACACTTTCATTTTTCCTATACTTTACCCAGAAARCACAGACATGGACTAGAGGATTAAAGACTTCACGTCCAGACACACACTCCATTTCCATTATTTGATGCAGGGCATCAGGTGCACCCCATTTCCAGCCATGGCATAGATGCTGCTGCCTCAGCTCTTGTTTGACAGAGGAAAGAGAGTAGGGGCATCGGGCTGCTCCAAAGAACATCACCTCATAGCTACCACCACACCTTGCACAAAAAGCAACACCCTAACGGTGGTCATTGCCACCACCACACGTTGCACACAAGGCAACACCCTAACGGTGGTCTCGGTGCCGGCCTACACACCCCAGGCAGAGCCTGAGGCTCTTCCCCAACCCTGTTGCGGAGCAGCTGCAGCTTCCTGGCTCTCTGCTGACACCTACCTCCCTCTCTGTCAAACTCCACAAGTTAATTTTTCCAAGCGCTGTTCCATGGGGACAGCCAAGGACACAACGTGTACAGCAGCCGGACGCAGCTCCATGTTCCTCCTGCTGCCACCYGGGCGAAAGGGACCCCCCTGCAAACCCCATCCGTGCCAGACCCGACCTAACCCACGGCGSGCGTAGGCCGCGGGCAGGCCCCTTCTGAGCGGGAGGCCTCGYGCCATCCCCCCTCTTCTGTGTACATTGAGCTCCCCATAAATTGAAAGCTCACCCACAGATGAGTAAAATTTAACTTATACAATAACAAGTTCCTGGGTTTTTTTTTTTTTAGAGGTATTTCACAACACTATAATATACTGGGACAGKCAGGTTACTGTCATGCTAATCTGCTTTTGAATCTCACCCTCCACTGCGCAYTGCTCAAATAAACTGACACCTACCACTTCAGTGCGAGGTTGTTACGTGTGCCTGTATGCCTCCATGCATACAAGGGGAGAGAAAACTGCATTATTTCTGGGTGCTCCATCACAGTCACATGTTTAAACAAGTACATTTTTTTAACTTTACTGTTAAGTTTCTACTTAACTCGAAGTTTACTCAGCAGCTTTTTCCTGAACACACACACTGCTTTATAAAAGTATTTATGGTCTTGCAGTCCAGAATGTGACATGTATTTTCCTGTCGACTTTGTCCCAGACATTCAAAGAAAGTTCACAGAAGCAACTTCAATCTGTGACCTCAGACCTTCAATCTGTGACCTGTGATCTCCTTATGACCATCATCACCCTAAGTCTCAGYGACTACACAATCAGACTCAACAGAACGCATCCAAATCAACATTTTGGGAACACTTTTTCTTAGTTCTGCTCACCTACACTGATACAGGATATGCTCACACAGCTATTCCTTCCAAATTTCCATTCAATAACTTCTCATCCTTCCACCCTTACTCTGACTTGTTTTGCCTTAACACCATATGATGGCATTAACACTTTCTTTCAACCCAGATTGCTAAATAATGAGTGTATAACTGGCTGCACACTAGCAGATGATGACCTCAGATAAAAGGTGACCTAAATATATGACAAAAGACATAACCTTAATGGAAATGAGCAACTACTTACCTATAAAATTGTCTTCTGTGATCATTCTAGCAAGCAYAGACAGGGTATTGCAGACAACCTAGGAAAGGTACTTTTTGAAAAGTTTGCACATTTCATCATCTCGTTTCTTGTAAAGTTTGACCTTCATTCTTCCTCAGTCCACCATTCCTATTTTATTTATTTAGGAAAAAGCTTTCCACTTCTGCGAACACTTGTTCTTCAAACAAAACAGAAAATTAGCTGCTTCAGCAAAAATAGCAAGCCTATAAACATGGGGAGGTCTGTGAGGTACTGTAAGAACAAGCCACCATTTTTTAGCAGACATGAGAGTAAGGTTTGACTGACTTCTTCAGCTTCCTAAACATTTTGCAATATCATTTAGTGCTAAGAACAAGAACAGAGTTTAAAAAAATATATTAAGCGAATATATATAATATATATATAAGTGAATATATAGTATATATATTAAATGAATCTTAATATATGATTCATTTGCAGAAAATCTTATGGGATTAGTCTTCTGTAATATTACCAGAATTAAGAGATAAATGCACTTTCAGCTATCTAGCTAATCCTAGCTGAAAATACAACATAAACACAGAGAGGACCAAACACATGCACAGATTCACATCCTCATTTAACCTGAGCAAATAGTTTTAAAATGCTTAGATTGTTTTTATGGTGCCTCCTTCCTATTATATCAAATCTCTACCCTTACCGCAAAGGTTAGGTTTCAATGCAAGTAATTTTGAGAAACATATGGAAAAGAAACCTTCGCGGAGAAGCTGGGTAATACTTTTCCTGGTAAATACTTTTTTTTTTTTTTTTTTTATAATAGAAATATGGCAGCTTCATTTTCATTATGGGGCAGCATATGAACCATGACCAGCAAGAATCAGTATCTTGAAGTGCCAAGTCCATACAGATGCTTAATTAGGTCCCATGCGCATGAGAGATCACAATGACCTGGCGTGGAATCACTGCTTTTCATAAAATCCTCTAATGAAAACAGGACTAAAATTGGAAAGCATCAAAATCATTTTAATGTATCAAGCAATGGATATTTTTATTATTAAATAGAAATAGCTACATATTAAAAGTTTTAACACTGCAAGTCCTACAATGGAGAAACCTGGAGGGTTCACATTTCAGGTGGGCCTGGTAAGCGCTAGGTCCTAGATAAAACTGGTGCCAGAAGCTTGAAATCCAGGCTCTTGCATTTTCAGTGAAAACATATTTACAATTATGTATTACATATTCACAAATGTTCATTTGCCAAATCAGAAAAATCTTAGAAAGTTGGGAAATCCGTAAAGTAAATATTTCTTTTCCCTTCATAAGTATTCTGTGCTCATAAACAGAAAAGGAAAAATGACAACAGCAATGATCAACTCTCACATTTATTTATTTGAGAGCCTTCTAATACTTTTTATTACTATTGAGGTTACACAGTCAAATAGTCATAATAATCAAGACAAGACTTCTGATAACCCCTGGAAGCTMAAAGCTGACATGCTATTGCAGGCCAAATTTTTTTTTTTTTCTTCATAGCTTTGCTATTGTACAGCCACGAACAGAGTTAAATAACAGTTTGTTTCAGGACAAATACACGATACAAGAAATGCATATACCAAGAACACAACACAGGAAGCTAAGCTTTGAAMCCTATAGTCTTACTTACTACAAAAGCAAGATGCTGAAGACTTGATTTTGAAAAGAAAGATCTCTTCAGCTCCAGGGCAATCTGGTAAGAATTATAGGTACTCAGCAACTATGATATTAAAGCCTATATTGTCTAAAACAGGAGTTTCAAAAAGAGAAGCACCCCGAATAGCCCTTCAAATGACTTGATGTTTTTTGCCTCAGGTATCTGATTTATACACATAACTAAATACCCTGTTTGTGTGTGTAATATTATGCATATCTATATATAAATATCTGTGCCCTTGACACTGTAGCTTTTCCAGATCTGGGCAATTTCAGCCAAAGGTACAGAACTCTTGGTGAGTTTTAAAACTGAATTATCCATAGGTAAACATACCCATAAATGAGCATTAAAAGATTAATAAAATTGTGCCTTCAAAAAAAGGCACCAAATTTTCTTGCTTTTGTAATTAAGAGCCCATTAATATATTAATAAAAGTTCTAAATATTTCATATATTCAGTTATATACATATATTTTATCTGAGTAGTGTGTGCTTACATACAAAACATACATATACATGCACACAGATACATACATACACATTCACACATTCGCATGCTCTCTGCACGCATCCAAATCCTTCATCTTTAAAGAAAATGCCTCAGTTTAATAATCACTAGATTTGGTTCCAGGTTCTTCCAGGATTTTGGAACTATAGAAAATGGTAACTTATACCTTTAGATATGAAAAAATAATCTGGACTTTACAACCAAATTTAAAAAAGAAAAAGAGGAGCACACACACGCACACACCCCTCATGCTACCAGCTCTCCAATTAGGAATCAAGATATTGGAATGAATCTGGTGTAAATACAATAAGCAATGGGTACAAAGCTTTTGGATGAGCATATTTTTAATAATAAAGGCGAAACTTCTGAAAGTTAAATTAGTACCAATTTACAGTGAGCAAAGAGTTCTTTTGCAGACAGGTCACTGCTGAGCCCCTCTCTTCTTCTGCTCCAGCTCCTGCAGTCGCTCCTCCCGGCACTGCGCGTGCTGCGTTCCCACCTTGTGGGCTGTCTCCGTGGCCGCGATGTCTATCTGAGCATAGCGGGATGATCCGCTCCCTGAAACARCAAACCAAGCCAGGTACACACTGTGGGTGCAAGCTGCAACACAGGCAGTTCCATCTCCATGTGAGGAAGAACTTCTTTCCTGTGAGGGTGACAGAGCCCTGGMACAGGCTGCCCAGGGAGGTTGTGGAGTCTCCTCTGGAGATCTCCCAAACCCGCCTGGATGCCGCCCTGTGCCCCGTGCTCTGGGTGTCCCTGCTGGAGCAAGGGCTTGGACTAGATGATCTCTAGGGGTCCCTTCCAGCCCCAACCGTTCTGTGATTCTGTGTAACAGGCGATAACCCTCTGCGCTCCCGGGCAAAACTCACCCAGGGTTAACGCAGTAAGACTCTTCTTCCACAGGCTTCCTATATGATATTACTTTGCTCTTAAAAATAGATCTATAAAGGGAGTAAAATGACTACCTGTCAGCACACATTCAATTCAAAAAAAAAAAAGAAAAACTCCGAAGTTTTGTTACCTACATATTTTAGGCAGCTATTTCTCCTCAGAAAGTGTGTTGTGATTCACTTGCATTTCTGACCTGGGTTTGAGACTGCACATGTATCTGTCCCAGTAAAACACAAAGTTGATCTCCACTCTTCCACTTCTGGGACACATCTCTCATCACTTAACTCTTACACAGTAAATGAACAACACCTACTATTTGAAAACAATGCTGGCGAGGCAGCATTGACAGGGATTAGTCTTAGTCTGTCTGGATCAGTCATATTTTGTGAACATTTACCAGATCAACCACCTGCAGCCCTGGGCACCAGGACATTTAGACCAGTAAGTAGCAATAAGGTAGATAAAAGGAACACATTAATGAAGAGCAGGACAGCTCTCCGAATAGACAGATTAAGAAAACTTCAGCATGAAAAAAGTATTAGAGGTCATTAAAAGTCATTAGAGGCATCTTCAAAGAGCAGGGGGTTGAGGGCTGAAGTTTATGTCAGTTTATGGAATTACCTGGTTCACYATCTTTAAAATGAAGTGGTCACCACTTTCATATCTTAACACGCTGTTGTACAAAGTAAGTTAATTAAAGTCTGGCTGAAACTTAGAAGTACTTCAAGAAAGCCAAGTAAGCACACCCTCCTTGCCCCATCCCACCCCCAAAAAATAAAAGGAGAAGTGTTAGCACTTCAAAGCTGTAAGTTGGCTGAAACTAAAAGAAAAAGCATCAACATTAAAACTTACATGGCTGAAAACTATATTGAGAAAAAAAACTATCAACAGCAAGTATAAAGAATTAAATGCCAAATCCTGATTATGAATCACAGAAAGGAGCATCACACATCTAAGTGACAATATATAGTGCTATATAACAGGTTTCRGGGATAATTCTCCATTAGAAATAAAAGCAGCATTAGAAGTAAAATATCCAGAAATCAGATGAAAGAATTAAATAAATAAATAAAATACTTCTGCTCGCTTCACCTCTGCAGCACTTTCACACATCCTCATGGAAAGGGTCAAGAATACTATATTTTATTCTTAAGCATTCGCTGTTTGGCTGCAGCTGGTATCTCTAGGAGCAGGCCCTGCTCACCTACACCCACTGCCCTGTTTCCAAAGGAAAATTAGGAAAAAGAAAATTAGGCAAGCTTCTAGTCCTATTACATATGATGAAAACCTTGAAAACATGAGCAAATTACTGTCTGCCAAACCAGACTCAGAAGTGTTCACTTTAGTAGTTCATATGCAATGCACCTGTCAAGGATGCAACATGTTATAGAACCTCATTAGTTAAAGATCTTTTTAAAAATGTTGGCAATTATGAGAACTTACTTGCTTAGGGAGTGAGCTTGGACTCCTCTATTGGCAAGAGGCTATGGGTAGATGAGAAAATAAGGATTCCCCGTGCCACCTGCACCTCTGCATTACTGCCTTCTTTGTTGTTTAAACAATATTGTGGACTTTCTTACCTCTTATGCTTGTGGTAGGTTCTTGAAGTTCCAGTTCCATGTAATGAAGCAGTTTTTTGGATGTAGGACTGACAGGAATATTCACATAGGTGGCTGTCTCGCTGTGGGGTCGATCTGATGCAGGGACGTCAGCTGAATAACCTACTGCACCTTCTAAAATAAATAATGCAATTAGTAGTAAGCAATACACATTTTTTGTATTGCGACGACCAGTTTGCATACCATTTTTGTTGCAATGACCAGTGATCCATTTTATAGCAAAGCATTGCTCCATCAAATACTTTGAACACAAACATTTAGCAGTAACACGAGAGCTTGCTAGATTGTATATCCTCAATCCCAGGTGAGACATAAAAGTAAGGTTTATACCGTAAAGATCCCCAAAGTARGAATCTATGCAGCAAACGACAGCCTGTGATCTCATGCAGCTGTGAAAAAAAGCAAACATCATGCACAAACTTGCAGGCTGAAATACTGTATACTTCAAGGCTTCCAACACTAACACAGCATTTATAAAGCCTTCTGAGTAGCCATCTGTCTTAGAAAGATGTGGACCATTATATCATGCATTGGAGACCGACCAAAATCACMAGCAGTCTGGAAAATAGGTACTGAGAACAGGGAGTGAAGAACTGTGTAAATAGGGGGACAAYAAGCTTGAGGAGACAGTGCTCTCAGCCTCCCTGCACCAATTTGAAAAGGATAAAATCAATATTTAGTGGGGACAGACAATAATAAAGGACTTAAACTGCAGAAAGGTAGGTTAGATACTGGGAGAACCTGGCCATAAGACCATAAGAGATGTAGAAGAAGCCCCATTGAAGTGGAAGAATTTCTGCATCTAAAAGTATCTAGGAAAAAGCTTTACTAACAGAAAATTAGTATCAGGAAGCATTTTTCTCTAAAGTGGKTTTGACTAAGAGACTTTTTTGCCTTTTTAAGACTCCGCAAGATCTCTTCCAGCTCTACATTCAAACCTTCATCTGGGTTGTTCCCAATGCACACTACTTCACAGGACAAAACTGACAGCCTATTTAGAGACCATTTCAGCATCTCCAGAGTCTGCAAGAAGACTTGACAGCTTCTTTGCTCCCCAAAAGTCACAGAACTTACTGGGCTTTGCTTTTGTTACTGCTCTTGGCTCCTACTTCAACTCGTGCCAGGTGGAATGCTTGCAGGAATCAACAAGGACTCAAACCAAAATGCTTCTGTCAGCTGAGGTCACAGGGAAGACAGGTTTCTGACTGTTATTGCCTGGATGCCAAGATTCATTTTTAACCTATTTTCTTTTTACACAGTTTGTAAAATACATTTTCAAAAGAAATCAGAATTAGCACCACTGACCTCTCATTGCTACTGCATTTTATTGCATCCCATTTTCCATCTCCCTTTTTCTAAGGCTTGCCTTTGGCAATAGCCTGGGTACTGGCAAAGGAGGAGGTGTTTTGTTTATATCATTTTAATGCAATATCAAGCCTAGCTTTCTCTATAATAAGAAAAAAATAAACCCACAATTGTACATTAACATGTATCTGAATAAGTTGATGGAAAAATAGTTATCATAGACATGCAGCAGACTCACAGCCACAGGCACTGGCTGTCATCACTTGAGAAAAGCACAMTATTAAACAAGAGGTAATAAGATGCCTGTGTGTGCTTGATCAGCTGTTAGGAAGGGAAGAGACTTGCTCAAAGTATGTCATGACTTTCATTCGGAAAGCCCAGCTCTACTGGAAATGTAAAATCCAATACTGGATAAGGAATCCTAAATCGCTCCTGCATACTCTCCAAATTGCTCAAACGACAGTTTCTGAAYAATAAGAACTGAAGAGAGAGGACCATCGATTAATTCAGTTTGGGGCAGAGGAACGCAAGACAAAAATGTTATCACCTTSAGTGTTTTTCACTCCTTGAAGTTCTCCCACCTGGCCCTTCCTTGGCCACAGAGAAACCCCACCTCTAAACTTCAGTTGTTCCCGTTGCCTGGATTCAAATAGGGAGGCAAAAGGTGGCCAAAGCTATTTACAGCACAGAATGAAGAGAATGACTTCTTATATCCATTCAACAGCAACTGCAAATGACCATTAACGGAAATCTTTTTTTCTTCTTAGCCTGCATTATGAACAGCAGAGATGGCTCCTACACAGTCAAGTCATACCAAGAACTGTCAGACTGAAGCAGGTTCCAGGACACTGTAATCCCTCCAAATTTAAACCTATTTAAATCAAAGGAACCTCTCTACCCCGCAGCCCACAATTTTCAAATACAARTTTTTGTAAAGAGCACACTGAAATAACCACGTAGTAACCTACCATTTTTCTGACCCTGGGGCTTCAAGTCATTCTTCCAARGCAAAGTGGTGGAGGGGTCATCAAATATTTAAAGCAAGAGAAATCACATTATCTTTAAACGTGGTTTGAAGAAATTATTAAATTATTAAGAATTCCAAGTGAATTCGGCCTGACCATGCCAAAAGGGATCAGGCAGAACCACAGCATGGAAAACCTACATGTCAAGGAGTAGCTTGGTAGCAAGCGACAGCTCTGTGTCAGTCCTAGGGCTATGAATTTGCCAGGAGTTAGGAGGTCTCTCTATACACTGTTAAAATGAAGTCCACTGTTAAACTGTTAAAAAGTCCACTGAAGTTCACTGTTAAAGTGAAATCTCCTCATGGCATGGAAACAGGGAAACTACACACCTATGGAGTTGAGAAGTTTGCCAGAGTTGATGAGTGTAATACCTCCTCCAGGCTACCAAGGGATTTTTCCAAGAAGTATATGTGGAGAACAGTCTATAAACCGGTGGAGCTTTGTGCAAGAGAGGCAAAGGAAATACACATAACAAAAAAAACCCAGGCAAAAATCAAATGTTTCTGTAAGTTAACCAAAGGAGAAGAATAAATAAATAAATGAATAAATCAAGAGTGAAGGTGGGCAAACTGTAAGGGCAGCAGTCTCCTGGGCAGCAGTCTCCTGCTGTTCATGTTTATGAAGCCTAGCTTCTGTTAAAGCACTGCAGACTGGAAATATTTTGTTTTTCATTTTTCCTCAAAAAAAAAAAAAAAAAAAAAAAAAAAAAAAAAAAAAAAAAAAAAAAAAAAAAAACCCTCTCATATTATAAAACCTAGGTTATGTGATATTTATTTGGAGAGAGATATTCATCTGGAGAGAAGACAGCCAAAAGCTCCTGCTTTGAAAACAGGGCACAAAGTGCTACGGTCAAGGGTGGTACTTTCAATAGTATGTTCTCAATGGATGAGGCTAGGAGATGGAGATTTAGTGATTTGAGATCACTATGGAGGATGAATTTAGGACAAAAACAAATCAAAATGCAATTATAATGTGAAGAAGTTGTGGAAGAATTGGCAGAATATAACTGCCTGAGGAACCTGAGGAAAGCAGGAAGGAAGAAAGAAAAATGTTAAAATCTGTAGCAGCAGCAAAGTAATACAACAAATAGGGTGGCATTTAAGAGTGAAAAAGAAAGAAAAAAGATAGCATGGTTGGGGAAGGAAGAAAAGAGTGATTTTGATATGGGAGCTTTCAGCTAAAAATAGTTATTCACAGCTAGGCCCAATGTAAGCACCATCCTCTGACATCTGCAATACAAACAAGGCAGAAAATAAAGCAACCAACACTGTAAGCAAAGCCTCAAGACGTGTGTTTGTGTGTGTGTGTGTGCGCATGTGCATGCAAAGCTGACAGGATCACAACCAACCCCATGAAAAAATGACTACTTAAAAGAGACACACAACGTTCGTGAAAAAAGAGAAAAGCAGAAGATATTAATGTCTTCCACCACACTTGGTTGCAAAGATCTTTACTCACCAGATTCCTCAGAGCTAGTAGGAGTTCCAGGTTCTGCAGAAAGTGTTGGCACCTCACAGCCACCTTTAGGACCTAAAAGACAGAAACACTGTCAATGGCTTTGGTCTTAATAAATTGCAAGACAAAAACAAAGCAGATGAGTTTTTGTTTGTCTTTTATCCTTCAAATTTAAATAATACTGAAAAATCAGGTAAGTGACAAACAGTGGCTAGCATTTACTTCTCTGGGGTGGTGATCTGAGCACTTTCTGATGAGTTTAACAGCAGGAAATAAGGCATAAAAGGGCATTTTTACAGGGATCCACACTGAGGGCCTTTGCAGTCAACTGCGTGCTTTGCTCTGGTGCGGATGTGGGAGCAAAGCAGCCTTGACTGAATGAATCAGGGAGAAGTGGGAGCATCTGGAAGATTCTTGTTAAAATTCCACCTCCAGCATGATGGATAACGTCGCTGTTTCTCCCGAGTGCTGCAGAAAGGGCTTAGACTGGCCCTTCCAAAGACAAATTTGCTTTGCAAGTGCAAATAGGCATCTTCACAAGAAACCGCAGTGACACTTCCAGAGCACTACACTGGAAAGAGATGCTCAGCTTCCCTCACGACCTCAAAGTGCACCTCGGTTCAGACAGGGCAAGCTAAAAAGCTATGCCCATAGCACCAACATCCTAGGATTTGTTTGGGGCTACAAATACAATTTTATCCAGTGATTTTCTTCCGTTATCATGAAATATCTTTAAATGTAAAGTTTTTTTTCCCCCGCATGTCATTGCTAGCACACAAAATTTCCATGATATTTCATGGCCTTAGGTGATTTTTTCTTTTCTGGTGGGTGCCCTTTGTTAAAGGGTTGGCAGTATTTTACTGCAGTGAATAAGATTACTGCCTATGCAACGACACTTATCTCATCTGTCACTGCCTCTTCTAAACTTATCCCATCTGTCAATGCCTTTCTAACAAAACCCTCTAACAAAAACACACATATGTCTTACAATCATACATTATTTTTACCATCTTAAATTTAAATTAAGCTAAACTTATGTGCACACACACATACCTCCTAATCACTTAGACCTACCAGCTTGCAGAGGGTGCCCTTTATGCACTTTCAGAGACCCAGAAGCTGCCATGACAGAAGAAGCACCTGTTTTCAAGGAGATATTCACATTAATTCTCAATTCCAATTGCTATTATTAGATATCTGCTGTGCCTCAGCATTCTTAGTAAATGTTTCTGAAACACCACAAAAATTCTGGTAAGAATTTTAAGTCTCTGTTTTTCATTCAAGGAATATTCCCTTTTATTTTTTTCCTTTTTCTTGCTCAGTTCTTTATTCTGAGATCATGCCATTATAGGGTAGTTTTGCTGATGTCTGTCTTTTGGAAGAGAAGATACTCTCTGTAAACGTTTGAGATACAACCTGTTTGTGTTGAATACTACCTTACTTGGAAGGAAGTCTTCTTGAACTGAGAAGTAAAACAGTATTGGAAAAAAATATGGAAAGTTAATGAAAGAACCACAGAATGGTTGAAGGTTGGAAGGGACCTCTAGAGATCATCCAGTCCAACCCCCTGCTCCAGCAGGGACACCCAGAGCAYGGGGCACAGGGYGGCATCCAGGCGGGTTTGGAAAACCTCCAGAGAAGGAGACTCCACAACCCCCCTGAGCAGCCTGTGCCAGGGCTCTGTCACCCTCAGAGCAGAGAAGTTCCTCCTCACATGGAGATGGAACTGCCTGTGTTTCAGTTTGTACCCATAAAGAACTGTGTCACAATTCCTGCAGCCCCCCAACCAGTAGCTGGCATGAATACCAAACCCGTGGCAGGGGTGAAGGGTAGGGGAAGGACCCAAGTCCTGCAGGTCTGAGTGCCGGTCATGGGCAGTCCTTGTGAAACGTCATTCCAAGTGATATGGCCAGGACACCTTTCCCGAGGGCATGGCAGGCAGGACAGGCAGTCGCCTTTCCCCAGCCCTATTTGGATCAGCATAAATCTGCCCTAACTACAGGATTAGATATGGAAGCTTGAGATAACAAGAGTTAGCAAACAATTCAGAGCATCCAGAAGCATCCAGAGCAGTGGACACGTCCTACTTCATTTCACCAGCAATCTGATAAGCAACATACCTACCTATTCAGAGAGCATTTTCCCTATCCAACCAGGAGTTTCTTGCATCTAAGCTTCTTGCTGGGAAAACCTTAGTCCTGATGACTGCCATATCCTTCCTAACCTGAATTATTTCTAGGAAGCTTCTTGTAAAAGGAACTTGCAAAGGTAGCTTTGCAGAACCCCGAACGGGAGGCTGTGCCACTAGTGACATGTGCTGCTTCAGGTTAGGATCATGTGCAGAATTAACACTTGTCTATACTGATGAAGCGTCCCCTCAACAGGTGGGACCCTTTTCTGCAACTTGTTTTTAAAATAGCATCCAAAACCAACACGGCTTATACTCTAACRTTGAAGAAATTCTATAAGGTACATAGGAGTCTTCAGCACTTAAGAAATCTACATCACCTAGGAATTTAAACAAAACAATTTCTTAATTTGTTGCTCATTTCTAGTATAAATAACTAAAATATTCAGATAATATAATTTCTAATTCTAGTAATTCATATGTTTAAAAATTATTCTTATACCGTCACAAAATAGATCTGATATCACTTAGTGAGAAATGCAGATTAAGAGTATTAAATATGTATTTCAGAAGCACATGAATGAACCAAAATCTTAGTTCTGCAGTACTTGTATAATCAGAAAGTATATCCAGGGCATTCCAGGCTATAACAATCATTTTAAAGCACACATAACTCAGGAGCTGATTTGGTATGTTAACAAGATCAGATTATAGGAACTTTACATATCCTGGTGAGAGYTTAACCAGTAAAAATACATTGAAATTTTGTATTTAAGGAGACTGCTGATGTAAGTAAATGCAAAAAAACACAGGGCAAATAAAGCATGCAAACTCTCCATTAGGGAAATTAATTATATTTTCATTTTATCTGCTTTTCCTCTTTCTCTTCTCAGAGCATCCTGTCCCTGCATTATTGAGAGTACCAGGACATGCTTTGTGAAGATGACAGCTGAAGGTTAATTTCAGCCACATCACAAAACTAGGTGTTCTTCCCCTATTCCCCCAAAATAAAACAAAAAAAAAAAAGTGAAATTCAATAGAAAACATTCTGCAAGGAAGGTGGATTATTAAACAATATTTTTCAGGATCTGTGAAAAGTATACGAGAGAGGAAAGGAGAGTGAAAACCATAAAATGTTCAAATCCATTTATGGTCAAGCTGAAGTTTTTGCATTTGGAGCTGGTTCAACGGAACCATATTAATGCTTCAGGATATGACCTGTTGCATTTTTCTCATCTTCAATATGGGTGGCTAACAAAAAATTTACATAGCTAAGTCTCTCGTGGAATTTTCATTAAGCTTTGAACTGCCTTGTATAAACACACGTCAACAGAGAACAGGCCAGATGTTTTCCTCCTCCTTCTTTATAGTTACTGCATATATTGGCTTGATTTTCATGTATAAATCCTCCAATAACACTTGCAGCAACAGAAAGAGCCAATTATCAAGACAAATTTCCAAATGTACAAAGCATCCAGCAAATTCAGGGAAGACAGACACTCCCTTTCATCACTGTTGTTGTCTTCCAAAATCCTAAGAATTACTTTTTTCCACTTTCCAGGAATACCTTGTTCTGGGTAGCTGACTCTTTCAAGTCATCGTCACAGATAAGTAGTTCAGCTGGAAAGTTATTTGCATTCTACTTTCCTCAACGTGTGAGAGGAAGGAGATATTCAAAACGTGACAAAGTTAAAGTAGGCTGTCTCCTCCCAGAATATTTTTATATTCCTACCTATGATTAGAATTCAGACATCTGCTGAAGATAGAACAAAAGCAACTGCTATTTGATTTTTTTTTTCTCTTTTCTTCACATCACTCCTCTATGCCCACTCTTCAAAATCAGAGGCAATCTACAGCACATGTGCCCCAAGAAAAATAAGGGGGAGAAGCAACACACATGAAAAGCTGCAATACATTTTCTAAATAGAGCCTGGTCAGTGGCATTGCCAAGTCCTGTCCTTCTCTGAGGACAGATACCTTGCTTAGAAGAGCATCCCAAGCTTAAAGCTATTGCTGTACAGGAGAAAGACTGCAAGCACACTCTTTTTTTCTTTTTTTCTCTCCATGTAAATGGGATCAAAGACTTCCTGGTGCTATACAACCATACAACTGACATCTAAAGTTTGCCCAATTTTGTTATTCTTGTATTTTCAAAGTTATTTCACACATTTTATGATATACTAACAGCATTATCATTAGACATGAGCTATGCATAAAATACATTTATATGCTCTACAAATTTCACTTTCATAAATGCTTTCCATCTGACAGGGAAATTCAGAAGAAGCGGTACCACTTCCAGCCAGAAATGCACTCGAGCACACCAGCTGCTGAAATATTGCTTCCAAAGACCTAACCTCTTTAAGGTTAGCTTTAATTCATCTTCCCATGCTGTAGGGCAGCTACAACCCAACCTTCCATCCTTAAAAATGCAAAGTTGTTAAGCTAAAATCATTAGCAGTTTTGGGGCCAGGGAACTCATTGAGTGTTTTTTTTGTTCTCATTGTTGCTTTTTAAAACTACTCTTTTAGAGTTGCACTAGATTCTTTTTTTCCCAAAGTCCTAATGCCCCCAAGTGAGGACATGTGCTATGCAGGCTGCAAATAAAGTTCACAATGAAGGCTCCTTAACAGAAGCAGGAAAAAAAGAAAAAAGAAAAAAAAAAATCACCCCAAAATGCACTATTTTGGCAGGTAAGGTTTCTCATCTCTGTTATCTAGAAGTTTAGGATCTAGAAGTTTAGGAAATCCCCAGATTTTGGTGTCAGGGAAGGCGTATCAGGAACCATGACATGGATCTCCATGGCATGGACTCACTTTCTGCCTCCCACAAAAGAGACAACAGAAACCTGCTGCATCTACAGAGCCAGGAGGAGGAAGCAACAGCATTTGAATGATTCACTGGTGGCTGGTTTCACAGGGTAGATTTTTTCCTTAACTAGGCTCTTAGCAATTCAGATATGCACTAAGGCCAAGGTTTAGCTTATAAATGCAGTACATGTTTTCATCAGCTTACCTACCTTTCCTGAGCTCCTATTTTATTTCTCCTACAGGAATTATTTTAAGTGCACATATAAAATAAAACACAGTCAAGAAAGAACATGTCATATTACGGCAGGGTTTTATTAATCAATTTCCATTATATTAATACTGTTCTATTAAAACATCCAKCTCTATAATGACATCATTATTATGGGCTCTGTTCAGCACACAGTCCTTTGCAGTGAAACTTGAGTGAAACTGCCACAGGGTACCTTGTCTTTCTTCCACTGATAACTTATAAAAACTGATGACCTATTAAAAATATGTGAATTGTAAGTTACTTTCAAGGTAAATAACAACAGCCAACACAGTAGCAGCCAGATTCCRCTTTCTCATTGATCTAAATTAATTCCTTTAAGTTTCCTAATTCCCTAAGCTCAGAAGAAGCTCATTCGGCACATCAGGCCGAACAGGTTTGCAAAATACATTAATGAAAAAGAAAAAGGGGAAGGGGAAGAACTTGCAAGACATCCAAGTTTCATTTTCAGTAACCACTGCCACTGCTACACACTTACGTTTATTCTTTTCTTCATTTCTCCCTTCCTTAGCTCTCCATCTATGTAAGAACAATTTAATGGAGCTAGTGTGTTCATAAACAGCATCTTGACATTTTAGTTGAATTCCAGTCCACAGTACAGTTTTATGTTTGTTCCTTAATACAGCCTCTCTGAGCGTTTCCAGTTAGCATCATCTGTAGCTCTTGTATTCCGTATTACAAGCAAATGAATTTACAACATGGGGAAAAAAAGGAAGTGCACAGACAGAAAATGAAACTTGTCAATATTCAAGTATGCTGCTTTCAAGGAGAGAAGATGGGTTTTGGTTTGGGTTGGGTTTTTTTGCTTATTTTCCAAATCAGCTATTGATTTTTGCTTTGCCAGAGTCTGCAGCACTGAAGTACAGGGAGGTCATGAATGGAGATGAGAGTCAAATTCAGACCTCGCATTACAGTTGTTGAAGCTAGGTGACGAAATTCCAGACTGGGTCTGGCTTCTGGGAATGCCGGGGCACTCAGACTCCCCATACTTAATGGGAAGGGACAGGTGCCTCCAACTTCAAAAAAAATAAAGGTCCACAGAGAGCCTGCATGAAATGCCTTCTCAGGGGATTGTAAAGGGAGCCTAAGCACTTCTGCAAATCCACTCTAAYTCTGAATTCAGTTTCTTTAAATAGGAATCTAGAGCTATGCAGGAGTCTTGGGTTTCTGCCTGCTGGGTTCACTTGGAAGGGTTGTCACCTAAGGACTGAGAGAGCCGCCTTCCCCTCCACCTCCAGCCGACAGCCTGGTGGTTAAAACATCATCAGTGAAACAGGAGATACAGGYCTAAGAGCTCCTCAACCGGGGAGGTCCAAATATTTTGGAGGAGAATGTGGAAGTATTGGATGCAAGTGGACTTCCTGCCTAAGCTGCTGCCATGAGGTGGAAAGAAGCACTARATTTAAGTCATGCCCCTAAATCATAGCAAGAAAGATTAAAGTTTTATATTCGGAAATACAGGCTAAATGTAAGAAGAGCGAAGCACTTTGGATGGTTCAGTATATCCTAATCTTGGGCTGAGGTGTGAACTAAACAGCCCCCTGAGCCCTGCTTTTTCTACAGCTTGTTCTACAGATTCACAGCAAGGAGCTGATCAAGGTGACCACCAGCTCCTGATCTCACCTTGCTGTGAAGGGCTGGCTTCTGGTTCCAGCCCTCAGCACTGAACACGCACCTCATTCATGACCCCTTCACTCAAAACCCATAAGCTGCTGCTGAAACCCATTCGCACACACATACCTCTGAACGAGCTACACTACTTGCATCTACTGCCTCAGGCTGCAAAGTTTCTTAAGCATTCATGGCAAGCTATGTATAGGCCCCATAAGAACAACTTAGTCCAAAAGTTAGTCCAAGTTAGTCCACTAGATCTAGATGCCTCCTGAATACAGCAGTCTCAAATAACAGGCAGCCTGAACCACCTTCTTGAACCCAAGAGCCTATCACACTTTTTTAAGGTCCATAATGACTACAAATACAACTTAAGAGCAGGTATATTTACATCACATAACTCCAGAGCATCCCTTACCTTGATCTCAAATTTATATATATATATATTTATTTATTTATTTTATATATATATAGTAACAATCAGAATACTTGTCCTGCAAATGCAACCAATCTAATTCACTCTTTTTCTAAWCAATCATTTCAAAGTTATTTACAACAAAAGTAACAAAATAATTTAAACATAACAATATTATTTGCTCTAATTTGGGTCTTTTCACCCCCTATAGAAAAAAAAAATCAAAAATATCATTTAAACAATTGCTTTCTATTGCCACTTTTATGACATATTTTCRACTTGGCGTTAGGCTTGAGGCAAATTTCTCTGAAGCTGCTCGTTCTTCTCTGTGCTCAGCATATGTAAGCAAAGCTAGGAGGAGAATATCATCACTTACAGTCACCACCAATAAAGGGAGAAACATTTAAACAATTGATTCTAATTCTGTAGCTTCATTTGGTGATCCAAAACTGAGGAATTCAAGAGCAAAAATATCATACAGAATATGTGGGCACCTGTAGCATGAAAAAGATGGGTCTGGATTGGTATTTTGTATCTGAATGAATAAATCAATAAAATATTCTTTATGGTTAAAATAAATGCATATATGACTAAGTGGACTGGTCCCCTCACAAGCAAGGTAACTTCGTTGAGTTACTGTACAATCGGGCAGATCAGTACTGTTACCTCAAACAACATATAAAAAAGCATAGTAGACAAATGAAGAAAAGATCTAATGATGTTCTTTAAGTCCAGTAAAGCTTGTTTGAATTACTGTTTGGTACCAATGGACTTTCATCATGTGGCTTGGATTAGTGATGGTGAAATCCAGAAATCCAAATATGACAGCCTTATACTCAAAGCATTGCAACACCAAGTTTAATTCAATTAAACTTGAAATGCCACAAATACAAGAGTCAACACTTTAAAATACCTGCAGATAACAAATATGAGAGATTATTGAATCAGAGAAAATATGCTGATTGCTTTTTGTACTCTTGGAAAATAGTATATTTAAGAATATAGTTCTACAAGTCCATAATAAGACAATTGAAGATGAGACAGAGATGGCACAGGAAAGGCTAACTTAAGCATCACTGTCTCTAAAGACCACRCTTGCCTAAATCATTTTACATTTGTTCCAAAATATATTTAGTTTTCTTAAGCAATACTTTCCCATTGTACAGCATAGGAGGTGGAAAATCCACCCAAATTTCTCTAGTACTTTATCTTTGTTTTCTGGGGATTCAAAAATCTGTCCTCTATTTCTGCATTTCCAATGTGCCTAAGGGCAATTTTTATCACGATGGCTAACTCCTCCATCATCTTGAATACTCCAAGATTAAGTTTTTGGCAGATATTATTTGTATCCACAATTAATTTATCCTTGAAATTAATGCAAAGACAATGTCATATTCATCACATAGCTATAGCAGATATAGGCCCATGCTCCCCTCTGTTTACACACACTTTCATCATGCAAAGGCCTCTGYTTAACTCTGCTTGATTAAAGGACTAGAAACCTGAGTACTGGAAGGAAGGATAAAATTAGAAGTAATGATCCAATTTGTGCAATCTAGAGTAATTCCACCAACTGGAATGGAATAACTAGAAACAAGATCTGCTAAATGCTTCTGGACTTCTTCCCTGCTAACATAAAGGAACAGAATTACTCATGACCTTCTACAAAAAGTCCTCCTTATCCTAGGTATCTAACTTGATTCACTCATATCCACTGACTTACGGAAGAAGCAAGGGAGCAGCTAAGGAACATATAGATGCTTGAGATACTAAACGACATTTTTGCATCAATTTCTCCAAGAAATAAGATGGATGCAGTCCACAAACCYTAACATTCTCAAAGAGCTATGAAAAGCTGTCTTTGAGGTGAAGTGATGATACAACAGGTACCAGACCAACTTGGCTAAACAGAGAACTGCAGATGGCCAAGATATTTTACCAATATTTACTGTAGAGACTTACAATGCAAAAACAAGCAGTGTGTTACCTACACCCAAGGCATCTCTGCAGGCCAGATACTCAAACACCTATGGTTGGATCCTTATGTGATACAACCTGAAGAACACTTTTCTTGATCTTTGAATACATCAGCAGAAAAGGCACTGAAGCTTTGCAGTAAAATTAGCAACTTTGAGCCTCTTTAGACTAGAAAAGGACTGCAAACATACCAACCCTTACATTCAAAGATAACGCAGCTGCAGCAAAAGCAACTAAAGTGAATACTTCTCAACAGAGTCTTTAGCCCTACTCTCATCAACCCATTTCTCTCATGACAAGTTTTTAAAGCGTTCTTGTTTAGCAAAGCAAATAACTAAAGAGCTCCTACCTGGTAGAGCTGGTAAGACTCCAGACTGTAAAACTGCTGTTCCCTAAAGAAAACAGAAAATCATAGAATGAAAAATCTCTTTACAAGGCACAGAAACTTTACAAAGCAAAGAAAAAATAGCAGATAAACCACTTCACCAAAAGGCTTAGCGTTCTAAAAAAAAAAAAAACAGAACAAGAGCAAAGCAGCACCTGAAGCTGTGCAGAACGTGCATATTTGTATTGTAAATCCTTAGTTTACCTTAGCACATGCTACCTAACTTTGCAACAACTGTAGCAAGCACAACAAAGCTCAGCACTATTTAGTTAGTCCCAATTTAAACTGCAAAAGGTAACAAAATTCAGAGGCAGATGACACCGAGATGGGCAAGAGGATTAATGCAATCTGATATAAACAGTAGGTACTGTGAGTAGCTAGGAGCTTGCTGACCCCCCCACAACTCAGCTCTATCAACCATCACACCATATCCTAGAGCTCAGACTGAGTTTAGACTCCTGACAAATCCCAGCTGTGACTGCAGAGTCTTTCTGGACAAGTTCTGCACCATCTCATCTACCCTGGGTTGCTCACGTCATGGTGGCTTGGTGGGACACATCAGAGCAGCTGGGTTGGGAGCTTCAGTGCTAACCCACATTTGCCAAAGCGTGGGTGCACGCCAGGTTTCTCCCTGAGTAAAYTGTCTACGTTTAATCTGAACGATATTCTGACAAGCAGCATATTTAATTTCCAGCCAGAATCAAGGCTGTTCTGCACTACAACATCTCAGTGGCTATGGAGTCGGTCTGCTTCAACGCTACTGAGTACCAGTCTCCCAAGGCACCTCTTCTTTCTGTGATCCAGGCAAGGAAAGAATCATCCATCCCTTGCAATTAATAAAAGCATCTTCTGGGCTTTGAAGTGGAAAAGCACTATATATCTGTTAGAGCTGAACACACAGCAGTAATACTTCGTTTTATATTAATAGCTGAGATAAATTCTCCTATTCCAGATGTAAGACTTGCTGGTAATCTCAGATACTGTTCTGCTTGCTCCATTTTCTTGTGAAATGATAGCTTTTAAGAAACACTCAGGACTCTAGATGCACTACTCATCTTCCACTCTATATAGACACTGTAAGAATGACCCTCAAACTTTTTCAGTGAAAGCCAAATATATTTACTTAATACTCATGCAGAAATTCAAGCCATACAGATTCCTGTCTAAGACTTTCAAAGGGCAAACATACCAAGATGCAAAGTTTATCATATAACACACAGTTTAGCTCAGAACAAGGCGGCACTGAACAATGAGATGGATGGAAAAAGAAAACATACAGGAAGAATCCGAAGCAAATCTAATTTCTGAAACACCCAGTCATCGTGCTTTGTTTTGTGTTGTTTTCCTGGGAAATAATTTGTCAAACCACTTTCAAGAGCCTTGGCTTATTGATGCAAGAATCAGAGCTTGTTTTCTTCACAGTATACTAATAACTTTCAACTCTCATTTGTTTACTACTTCCAAATCTTTTTTGTTCTCTGATCTGTCTTCCACTTTTCAGAAGATAAAAATGTGAATGCAAGAAAAACAAAGACAGAATTAGCAACTAGGTAAAACCTCAGTTAAGTGAAAGACCCACTAGCTTTGATGGAACTTGTAATGAACTAAAAAAAGATAAGAAAAGTATAAACTGATTGTTTCAGACAATAAAATATATGCTATAAGAGCTTAAATCTTAGGTTTTAAAAAAGAATAGTATTGAAATGTGCAACACAAAATAACCTTTAACATGGAAAAGAACAGCAGGGACAAGAYATTCTTGCTTGATCCTACTGCAGATCTGCCATCTACAGCCTCAGTACGGGGTGTCCCTTTATTAATTTGAACTGGAATGGATGGCATTTATTTGTGTAGCTCCTATGTGCCACCAAAGAAGTTGCTGTTTCCAAAGGGAAACATGCAGGGGTATCTGCAGAGGGCTTTGGAGTCCACTGCAAGGAATATGCCATTTATTTAGGAAAWTTTTTTCCATTACGACAGATTTTAAGACATTTTTTGGCATCTATTGTTTATAGCAGAGTTATTCCCCACCCTCTTCCCAGCAAGATTTTATTACGGGATTGCTAATGCATAATATAAAAATAAAATCCTAGATTTTCCACGTGTCTTCAGATATAAAGTGGATCACACTGTCCTGAAAGCTGTGCCTGTTAGTTTAGTTAATAGACTGAAAAACAGCCGACTGCAGGGCTGCTGCTACAGTGCCCATTCAAGTCTTGCCAGTGATATCTAATGATAGATCATACATCTTACATCTATTGGGAAACTTTTCTGCTTTAAAAATATTTTTAATAACTGTATTTAATAACTGTATTTTATTCAGTTCACAAGGTCAGTCAATATTTATTTCAGGAGAAAAATAAAGCCCTGTATCTTCCTCTCTGTTCTTTTGCCTCTGGATTCATTAGTCTGCACAGCCCTTCTGGCACTCACAGCACGACCTCCATGCATCAAACTAGACAACAACCCTCTTTTTTTTTTTCTTCCTCCCATAAATGCATTACATTATGCTTCAGAGTWACCTAAATTATAGCACAAACATGAAGAGTAATAGAGGACAGAAAGCAGACGACCCGAAAGCTCTCTGAGTTTAGAATGGCATTTTGATCATTTGTTTATTCATAACCTCCAAGAACAGGGTCCTCTTTCATCGTTGCACACCTTACAAACAACAGCAATGCAAAAAAAAAAAAAAAAAGAAAAACAAAAACAAAAAACCAACAAAAAAACCTTTCTTTTCTTTTAAGTCAAAGTTATTACTTGCAAAATAGCATTGACCTACTTACTAAATAGCTCAGTTCACCATGATGTAAATTTAAATTAGAGCTACTTGCTTTACTTGCAAATTAAGGTTTGCTATTTTTCCCTCCTTAGGATTGCACAAGCACAGCACTTCTGCAAGAAAGAGCAAGATTAAACAGCCATCAATACTGAACARTATTTCAGTGGCAGAAACTTCTGGGGAGTGGGGGAGACCTGCTGCTTAATGTGAGTTAAAATCAATCAAAGAGGCGTTTCGACCTCTGAATGTGACAGCAGAGCTTAAACCATCATTATCCTTCTATACTGAGCATCRTATTTGATATGGAAATAACTGAGAACTAAAGAGATGACATTTGTTAGCATATGTACAGTTTGTTCCAAAATGGAGTCTTAGCTGCTGACTGGAACTCCTAGTCACTCTTATAAAATAAATAGTTTTTCATGGGAAATAAGAAAAAAAAAAAGAAAAAAATGGCTAAGGAAATTGTTAAAGGCTAGATTGATAATATCAAAAATATATATTTGCAAAGTCATTATGGAAAAATTAGATTAGATATGCAAAAGAAAGCTGAAAAGAGGTAAACAGAAGTTAGATGTGTGAAATTAGATGAAATTAGACTAGGGTACATGCTGATAAAATATTAGGGAAATTACAGTGAATGGATGGAAGATATCAAATAACTAGCAGAATGAGATGTGATTAGATTAAAAAAAAACAGGGATAATAAAACAAGTCTTTTGTTATCAGATGATTTTTTCAGACTACAAAATTGTCTTCMCCGCCATTCCAAGATACAAAATCCCATTTCACTTCCTACTAAAATAACTCAACTGAAGTAACTCAGTAGAAAGAATAGGATCAGAGATTCACAAGCTACTTTGCTACTTTTTTTTTTTTTTAACTTCACATAACTAAGACAAAATATATTTTTGTCTGTAGGAGAACCTTTTAAATTATTATGGCATAACATAGAAATACATGGTTTTCAGATGCAAAGTATAATATTAATCTCAAAGTACCATCCAATCAGGCCAAAGAAGAAAATGAGTAATTAAATGTCACCAGGTAATATGCCTTCATTTGGCCTGGTATGACATTTGGACAACAATTAGCAACATATATCCAATTCCAACACATCTATTCATAAAATAATTCAGGTGAATTCCTAAATTGCTCTTTAATTCCTGCATTACCCCTAAAATCCTTTCTGCTGTAGGTTCTTTTATCTGTGACTCAAGAGCTGAGTGCTGAAATATGTGATGTATGGATTTACTTCAAACAATCTCACCAGTAAGCAGATATGCAGCACTTGGACATCACACATCATGAACTGCATGTCCAGGGCTATTTTAGCTCTGGTAGTGATCTCGTTGCTGTCAGATGACATTCATTTTTGATGTTCTGCTTCCACATAGCCTGGGTAGGCTTCAATGATATATGTTAGGAGAATCCACCCAGTTTGAGAGGCCAGATCATTACTCACAGATTAGCTCTAAGCAGCTAAACAGAACCTAAGCACTGGCCTCTATTCCTGTGCCTGCAAATAAACTATATGGTACATAAATAATTTCTACAACAAAATAATTTTTGGTCCTGTGAATATTGGTAGTGATTGGTAGTGATTTGTCTTTTTTTTCCTTAAAAAAAATATTTGTTATTTAAATTACATGAAACATATATGATTTAAGAGATTTGTTTCCAGTCTGAAAAATTACCAGTCCCATATACAGCCATATAGACATGACTGATGTGCATGTATAAACATATACATACACACACTCCCCTACCCTTCTCTATATACTGAGATGATCTTCATGAGCTGCATACTCAATTGTGAGTGATGTGTACGTATAAACATACACACACACACACACTCCCCTACCTTTCTCTATATACTGAGATGACCTTCATGGGCTATGTTATGTTCAATCCTGCTCTCCTAGTGGGAGCTTTAGTCTTTGGGCAGCAGATGCAGCCCCAAAGTGCAGCTCTTCCTGCCTAAGCTCTGCAACAAAGAAATCTGTTCCACATTATTTCATCCTGGTGGAAGGATTTTTGTCATATTCATACCAGAAATGAGAGAGGTATCACAACCATTTTTTAAGCCCACTTCTGGAGGGTAAAAAGAAGCCAAGAACTTGCAAGTCAGATGGACTGAGCAGAGAAAAAAAAATTCCAAAATATGCCAAAAAAGGAATATTTGCTCTGCCTGCAATCCCTCCCAATACTGTCTCTAAGGGTAGAAACTGAGAGCTATTCTAAATAAAACATGCATTTTTCAAGGGAGCAAAACATTTTGCTTATTTTGAAAACGTGGCCAAATGCAAAGAGGAAACTACACTTCCAAGAAAAAGCAGGTCAGCTGTGGACTGTTACACTGAGCTGGGCTCCACCACAGCTGGCAAGAGGAACGAGATGCCATTTGCCTGATAACTGTCAGCGTTTCAGACACACCTCATCACACACAGCTTATGTCATTCCCTGTGGGTATCTTTGGAAAGAAAGTTTTCTTTTGGCTTGTCCAAGTTTGATAGCTTTTTATAGCTCCATTACTCTGAAGTGGGTTATAGCCTAGAAGCACGGATTTTAGGCACCAGTTGGTGTATTTTGTGCCTACAAGGGGTCCTTATAGTCCTCATAGCCCTACAGCGAGGACACTTGCAGTAAATCAAGTCCAGACTCAGCTATAGCCCACCAGGAAAAGGAACCACAGAAGAAATATTCATGACATACATTGAATTCAAAATGTCAGGATGTTACTGGAAGTAACAGGCTCTCAGGAGATGCTCTGGAAGAGTTTCTGCAATCCCAACACCCACCAAACGTAACTCAAGCAAGATGGGAAATTTAAAAGCACTAAACCCAAACTGTGAGGGTTGTCTCAAGGAAGCAGCAACCAACAAGACGGACGTGTGCGTCTGTCAGCAGCATCTCGAGCTGCGAGCAACTTCACAAAGGAGCAGGGGGCACAATTGGAAGTCCTACACAAAGAGGCAGAGTTAACATAACCATAATGGAAACGTCTAAGCTTATTTTTCCCTTCTTGTGAAAGTAAGTCCTCAACACGTGCAAAATTCAGATAATTCACAAGGGGGGAAAAAAAAAGTCCCTCATGAAAGTGCCAGTTAAGGTATTTTTTGTCCAGAGGATCAAGACTATGACTTATTCATGGGGCAAGCCGCCAGTGAAGCTTAAAGCTGAAAGGGCCGGGCTGCCACAGAGGAAAACGTTCCCAGGAAAGGTCAGCAAACAGAGACACCCAGAGCAACCTTTAAAGGTCACCCGCCCTGGGGTGCTGGTTCACCAAACCGAGCAGCTACTCAGGTTTTGAACAGAACCACAAAAATTTACAAAATTGTAAAGTCTGGACCCATGCAAAACCCCTGCGGATGAAGGAGAACCTGCTGCCCTGGGCCTTCAGGTGCAGGGCTCCGTTTGAGCCAGGAGCTGCTGCTGACCGAGGTCCATCCGCAGCGGCGTCTCCCGCGCTCTGCCAAGCCCCGCGCTCGCAGAGGAGCTGCTCATTTCAGTGGCGGTGGCAGCTAGCTGTAAAGCGGGCCTCCGAAAACTGGTAGGATAACGACAGCTCAACTAACGTACAGGCTGTAGACCCTGCTTAAATCGCTTAAAGGTATGCAAAGTGTAGTTGTCAGAGAGGGCAACTAGGGCATGGCATTTGCTGGCTTCAGAGCACACCGTTCTGGGCAAACACATCTCTGAAATGACACTAGATAGATAATAAAATGCATCAACATTGGCCCTGATTGCCTCATCTTTTACTAAATCTCTCATGATGATCATTTCRTCATTTGAAACAAAGACGTCCTTACACAACTGCCATTAAAATACCATAAAATCCACTCAGCTCAGAAATAACTTTTTTTTTTTTCTTTTCCCTCCAGCTACAAGATTCTTCTTCTGAGAAATTCAGTCTAAAATCCAAGGCATGCTGTAGGTCCAGCATATCACAGATTCCTGGGGCACATTAAAAAGGGCAAATTCCTCCAAGTAATAAAAAATTAGATATATTGACTTCCCTCCAGCCCTTGAGAAGAGCAGTGGTGACCGAGTAGATCAGCTCAGGAATTTTAATGCAAAGAAACAATTTTTCTGCTAGTATTATTATTTCAGCATAGTAGAGCCGACAGATTTTTTTTAGTTCATGATAGTATAGGCAACTACTAATCTGTTTGATTCGTATTTTCTTTTTATTGCACGGGACAAGGCTTTAGGGATGCTTTCACAACACATTACCTTCCCTTTCCTCCTCTTCCAAGCTCTTTCTTGTTCAGCTACACTCCTGTTAYTTAAGGCACTTCTCCAGAGGTGCCTGCACTAAATCCAACGGTGAGGTTTAAGTGAGAGCTCAGGTCCAGGTGTCCTGCCTGGGACAGGCTCAGCAGGGAGCTCAGCAGGGCGCCCACAGCAGCTTTAGCCATGCAAAAAGACAGGGCTGTGTTTCRCCTATAGAAGGGATCAGGCTTTCCGAGTAAACTTATTTATGACGGATTAAAATAAAAAAAAAATCAACATTAGCTATGAGAACACAAGTATACAGCCTATTACAAAAAGATGGCAAAATGACAAGAATCTTTGCATACAGGCTTAACATCAAAAGAAGCCATTTGAAATTGAATTGAATACTGGTAACCTAAGGACACGTCTTTTATATTTACTCCCATAAATATATACTTTTTTTTTTTTTTTTTTTAAGCAGACTGCTATTTATTTCAAGATCTATCAAGTGCAACGGAAAGTCACGAACACAAAGTCAAACTGGCTTCACTTATTATTCCATATTCCAATATGCCACATATATTCCAATCTATATTCCATATTTTCCAATTTCCAACAGGGGGTAGCATTACACTACTACAAAAACATGAGAAATGCAAAATCCGCTCAGTTTCCCCGTGTTTGCTGGGCTGAATTTTTTCCTGCAATACATCTGTTAAATCCCACTCCTCCTGTGCCTTGGGAAACCCACTGCTGCAGAGACCTCAGATAAAGCTACCGCACCACTGAAAACACGTGGCACTTAAATTAGCATGAATAAGTGTAAATTTTTCACTACTGTGCTCATAGCAAGTGCTGGGTGTATTTTGATACTGGTGCACCTCAGTTCAGCAGAAATATCTTCAAAATTAGGAGAGCTTGATGATGGATAAGTGTTGCTCTACACTTTTAGGATAGCACATCCCAGTAGAAATGGAGTTCAAGGAACATTAGCATGATTTAAAATTTTAAAATGCAATAAAAGTGTACTTATTTATTAATAAAATAATTATTAAACATTTATACTATTATTTAAAAGAGTTCTCTTTAGCAGTAAGCTTGAAGAGTCTGAAAACAAATGGAAAGGAYGATCGTAGGATACACGTGCCTGCTCACAACGGGATCCTGCTACTCCTGCCTTCTGGATTGGCACAGGAGCTGTTTATGGCAAATTTACACCAGAAGAGACATATTAGAAAAAAAGGTTCAACAATTCATTAGTTTCTTACCATTGAATCATTTATCCACTGTTGAGGAAAGGGGAAGAGCCTCAACCAATATGCATGAGAGACATTCCTGGAATTTTTCAATATAAAATAGCTTTTGTGCCTCTGTTCTCAGAAGCATCTTACCACAGYTATTCTCGTCACAAAGTTTCGAGTTAACAGAAAACTCATCCCACTATACAAAATTGCAATACTTTTTTTCCTTTCATGCAAGTTTTCTGCTTGCAAACAAGACTTTAGTGCAAAGACATCTGTTCCTGGAGAGAAGAGAAATCGTCACAAACACAAGACTCAAGAATTTRGTCTCTGTAGCCATGCTGCTGTGGTTATCAGTAGGTGCAGAACAGCTCAAACACAGAATTATTTCAAAAGTTGACAAAGGAGAAGCTCAGACTTGAGCAAGCAAAATAAGACCCGTACCTACAGACAGGAACAAGGCAACCCGTGATTTGAGCATTTATGTTAAAGTATTTAACAATAAAGCTTTGCACCTGGGGCCTGCTCTGGGGGCGGCTGCTGCTTCTGTTTCCCCCACAGGGTTGTTCCAAAGCAGCCACTTGTGCTTCCCTGCACAAGCACTAAAAATACACCCGGGCTGGGCTGTAGTTCGTGGAGCTTGGCCAGTTTACATTAGCCTGGTATCTGATTCCTTCCTTCCAGCCATTCCATGTAAGGACAAGAAGAAAAAAAAGATTTGGACGACTTGTGCATCCTACTCTGCAGACAGAATTACAGTGAGTKAAATTATGAAATGATGAAATGAATACAAAAGAAAATACAAATGAAAAGCCTGCACTGCAACCTCACATTTACAGTTGAGGTTAGTCAGCTTCTCCAAAGCACAACTAACAAGATGAGCAGCGATCATCAAAAGGGAATGGACAGAACTAAAGGGACAAACAAAGAAGAGAAGCTTGAAAGCTTGAAATAATAAAAATTCAATTCAATTCCTTTACCCCCAACCCATCACTAAAGTCATGGTTTGTCAAAGGCCATGAAGCTATAATTAAGCTGCACTTCTTCAAAGGATATAGACACCTAACTGTGCATGGGAGCTGTTCACAGGCTTTTTCCTACATAGGACACCTTGGTTATAAGTTATTAGATATCACTGCTCCGTAGCTTTCCAAAGCTTTCTGTAGCAGCTATTTCCATAGCGCACATGCTCCCTGTGACTTTGAGTCTCAAGGAGTTTAATTGGCCAAATTCATCTGGAAAAGTTTTCCTAGAGCTACCAAGGACTTGGGGATACTGTTACTAACCCTGATATAGCCCACTTAACATTTCCCTGTCCTTGTAATAAACCAGAGCTGGAAAAGGTTTGTATTTCCTTAATATGTTCCAGGCTCAGATTTCTTGTACGTTCAAAATTGCTTCCAATCAGCATTGAATTAGCAGCGGATTCCACAGAATCCAGGCTCCCGCGAGGGCTGGGAGGAGGGAATGCAGCCAGCGTTCGGATCCCACCGATTCCCAGCTGTTGAAACAGTCATTTGGCTTGAGTGACAGCTGGCTGCTGCTCTGCTGCAAATACCCAACATCCTGATGTCTTTTTAAGCAAAAACTCCATTCTAAAGACCCTTTTCCATCTGTCCTTTGGAGCTGGGTGGCAGTGCACAGTGCCCCACAAAAAAGCTTCCTCAGGAATTCTTTTCTTTGGATGAAAGCAGCMGCCTTCATCCATGGGGATGGGAACATGGAAAGGAAACATGGWAACGTGTAAAAGACAATGGAAAAGAACACCTACAGAGAGAGCAAGAGAGGGGCTTTATTGAATGAATGACACTCATTCATCCATCCCATCCTGGCTGTCCTTTACCACATCGATCACATCAGTAACAGTCACCTGCTTTGGCCTTAAAATACTCTCTCTGTCCACCACTACCTTAAAAAACAGAACAAATAAAAATGTTTTGTTGCAGATTGATGCATCACACACCCCTGGAGCTGAAGCAGAGGGGACAGAGGAGCCACAGTAGCTGCACRTTATATTTTTTTCCCACATTTTAGTGCCACACCAATGAATTAAATTAATGGCTGAAGCAAAACTAGAATTGTTCCAGTGATCAAGTAATGGTCAAAATGTACTTACACTAAGGAGGGTGGCCAAAGCACAGGCAAGTCCTTTCCTCCCCATCCTTATACAGGAGCGGAACAAAAGTGGTTGTGTATATCTGGTAAAAATGAGCTTGGCAGCATTTTTTTGCACTAGAGATTCAATCAGCTGCTCCATTAACTTCAAGGTTTCCTTGTGTCACCTTGAATTTGGCCCAGTGTTCCTACACCTAGAGCTAGGACAGCCCTGCAGCTGGGAATCTCAGCACTGAGCATCTACTTAGTTAAGGTGGGAGCAAGGAACTAGCTGAAACTCTTCACGGCAAGAGCCTCGCACAAACTGAGCTACTCCAGAGGTTCCTGCTCTTGAACATCCTTCTGTGGAGCAAGGCTTGCAGTTTTGCCTAAGGGCTGTTCAGGCTTTTGATCTTAAGGGAAAAAGATATGAAAAAATCATCACTAGATCAAAAGAATTAATAAAACCAGATTTGACCCAATATATCCCTCCACGATGCTTTGAGGGCAGAATACGCGAGTTTGGGGATCCTGAAAACGCAAATTTTTCCAGRAAAGAGAACTTCTTTGATAGGGCTGCAGACAGCTTTTCTGGTTTTATTTTCTTTTTACTTCTCTTCCCCACGCGACCTGCTGCTGTAATAACTTTGCATGAATATCTGCCATACACAGGCATGCTCTTGGTATCTTGGGCCTTTCTAAATGCCAAGCAATTGCTCAACCCTCAGGTTAATCCCATAGCTGGATTTTCAATAGCCACATCCTYACCTGAGCACCTTCTGTATCCATGGAGTTAAAGGTTCCTTCATTAGCAGCTTCCTTCCAGCAGTTCTGCAGTTCTTGAAAGACTCCATTCTTCAAGCTCAAGTGCAGACAAAACGTATTTTTGCAAATAATGCATTCAGTGCTATTGCTCTGTGCCCTTTCGTTTTATAGAGAATAGCTTCAAGCTAGTTGTTGAAGTACTCCGCATCATTAAAAAATATAAAAATAAATGAAAAAAGAAAAAAAATAGAGCAGCTCTTTCATCCAGACAGGGTGATTTTCTTTTTTTAATAATAATAATAATAACAGAATGGTTGAGGTTGGACAGAACCTCTAAAGATCATCCAGTCCAACCCCCTGCTCCAGCAGAGACACCCAGAGCACGGGGCACAGGGCGGCATCCACGTGGGTTTAGAAAACCTCCAGAGAAGGAGACTCCACARCCTCCCTGGGCAGCCTGTTCCACTGCTCTGTCACCCTCACAGCCAAGAAGTTCCTCCTCCCATGGGGATGGAACTGCCTGTGTTTCAACTTGTACCCATTGCCTCTTGTCCCGTCACTGGCCACAACTGAGAAATAATGTTATTAAAGTTCCTTTTCTGTCCAAAGTTCACATGAAAGGTAAACACCTTTCCAGCTCTCACTGCAACCTGGAAAACATCACATTTAGCCATTTATTTAACACTTAGAATTCTCCACATGCAAAGTGCTAAAGAAACACCATGGAATCGATCCTGACGATAGCCCTGAGACATTATCCACGTTTTACAGAAAGGAACACAGGGGTGCATTGCTCAAAGCCACAGCAGCAAAGCTGTACTAAGACTAATTCAGTCTCATCTCAAACGTCCTACTTGTGTAAGTCTTAAAAAAGAAAGAAAACAACAACAACAAAAAGAAATCCAGCAACTTTAAAACAGTCCATCTCAAATACTGCTTGACAAGCAATTATTTTCCTCCCTGCTCCTCCCCATATATATAGGCCAGAGTGTTTTTGCCTACATTTTCTAACTGTTCTCCTAGTGGAAAGTATTGTTCTGAAAATGCAACTCTTCACAGCCCATCCTTTATGTTGGTTTCTGTGTGTGTGTGTTGGTTTTAGCTTTTTGTGGAGCATGTCCCAATTTTGCCTTGGCTCCACTTGCTGCCACATGTCCCATCTGCCAACCCCTGCCAAATGCAGTAACACTTGCATGTGATCAGGCCAATACTGGAAAGCCCTGTTTGCTGCTCATAGACCAAGCTGCACAAGTCTGCGCAGGGTTGTACCTTACATCAGAAACACTTGGAATTTGCCCATTCCAAAACCCTCACACAACAGATACYTTAACGATCCAGTGTGATTACAAGCCCCCCTGGGATATTATCAGCCCAACCAACAGGAYTTTCACAGATACCTTGGAGTTTTGGGTTTTCCAGGCACCTTGACTCTAATGTCCATCTTTTACCTTCGCAGAATTAAAGCAGAGTTGGTAAAATTGTTCTTGCACATTCCATCCATCTTATTCATAGGCTTCCAGTTTTAAGTGGCTCTGTAAAAATTGGCTGTTGGGAATTGTCCTCTCCCTATATTTGTCCTATTTGCACCCATCTCACCTATTCACAGCAAGCTGTGCCACTGCTCCTGACAAATATTCCTGCCCAGGTCACTGCAATCCCACAGGCACTCCCTAAATCCTTCTGAGCGATGCAGTTATTTTGGCATCAGTGAATGTTAATCAAAGCAGAACATTTTCTTTATTCCTTGGTCTTAAGCCTTCTTTATTATCTTAAAATATAATATTGATAAGCACTATAATCATCTGGCAAAAAGGGAAGTCCAGAAAGTGAGGGGGTTTTTTTGGTTTGTTTGTTTTTTTTAAAAAAAAAACCTAACTTTGCTTTTAGTGCTGCAGAAGGAGACAAATCAGGTAGAAATTAAACCAAGAGCATTTWTTCTGGGGCTGGTACTAGAATTATTAGCATCCCTCTGAGCTCACTGGCTTCATTGTCATCTGCCCTTTCCTATTCCCTTTTTACATTTTTACTCTCTGCAGAGGAAGTGTATATTCTTCCTAGAAAAAGGTTCCAAAATAAGATATTTAATACGATTTTGTAGTTGTTCTTTTCCAAAACTAGATGGATTTCAATTTAAGAGAGAAAAAAAAAAGTTGTTGCCATTTTCCTGGAAATCTAATGACTCTTTACCACCAAATAAAAACCCAAACCCCCAAGCCCTATGTTTCAAAGGAAGTTTTTCCCAGCTTTTGCTATCAAAAGGAGTCCCTCTCTTCACATCAGCTATTGCTACCAGTGGAGGAAGAGGCAGCCATCAGCTGTGGTAATAATAAAAGCTATTATCCAGCTTGATTGAATTTGAGGGCGGAAGATTTTCCCATTTGTTGGTGCTGAGGGGTATAAAAGGTCAGTTCTGGGGTTTATCAACATCTTCACTGTCTCTGACAGAAAAAAAACAATCCAGCAACCGTAACTATTTAGAAGAAAAGCATGAACTCTGCCGAGCTGCACCAGCTACGTTGCAGGCACGTGTGAAAGGGGCCCTTCTCTTGCTAGTATCATTATTATTGCACTTAGCAGATGTGCTTGGGACGGGCACTTCCTTCCCCTGCAGACTGGCGGCCATCCGCCCTGCTTAGCCTGCAGTCCCTCCCAGCGCATGTTGCATGAGCACTGTTACTCTCGTCACAAATGCTATGGGGATTCTCTAGTGACAGACAGTATCTTCATTTTACGCTGTTTTCAGATTTGTSTTTTTATTGGGTGAAATGAGGGGCAGCCCCCCACAGCACCGGGCACTGTGTGTGCCTGTATTTCACTGGGAAGCTGATGTCTTATCCAGTTAGCAAGCACCAGGGGAAGAGCCAAGTCACAGTCATCAGGCCTAACGTTAAACAGCAAAGTAAATAGCAACTGATCATCTTGCTTATTCCGGCCTTTTTCCAAGAAGCATTATAATATTGTAGAAAATAACGACAAGAAACCAAATGAAAAAAAAATATATATCATCCCTCCCCCACCTCAAGCACCATTTAAAACAGCGTACGAGTAGGCCTTAAAGCACTTTAGTAAGGGGATGGAAGTAACTCTGGGGAAGACTTGGTATCCTGGTGAAGAAAAAACAACAAATATAATAAAAAAAWAAACATAAAAAATACAAATGAAAATAAAAATGCCCTGAGCCTGACCTCGTTTATGCCCCTTTTCCCTCTGCATAAGGTCTMACCACCTCAGTCCTCTGAACCCCACACTTTTCTAGCCCTCTGACAGGTTTCTCATAACCCTGGTTACATCAGCCTAGGCGAGACACCCAAAGAGGCCACACACAAGTGGTTCTTTGGAGTCCCAGCCCTCCTCTGCATCCCATGCTCCTCTCCCGGCTCTTCCTGGTGTGCAGTGCACAACCCAGACACTCCCAGCAGCATCTGTACCCCACAAGAGCCGCTGCACCCCCGGAGGCTGCGCTGGATTAACCCAGCAGGGACACGGGGCTGGACATGGAATATACCGGGCGCAGCGCCCGCTCGGGGCTCACAGCACACACAGGGACATCCTCCTCGCTCCGCTACTTTACCTCTTAATGCAAAATAAAGCGGTTTCCACAGAACAGACTGAGAAAAGTGTCCTATCGGTTAACTGGTGCAACTCCCCATCCGGTCTGGAATGCACTTCTCCCTAGGCAGCTACCAGGTCTCCCAGCATGTTCAGATGACCAGCAAAAATGGATGGCTAAACGTCAACCCTCATCTGATGACAGCAGACACATAGAGCAGAGCCATACAGTAGATCGGTGCTTTCTTTTCTCCTCCTCTGTCATGGCAAGTTTACTATCAAAACCGTAATCAAGCTATGTTCCTGTGCACATCARAACTCCCACCAACACAAACATGAGTTTATGGCAAGCCAGAAACCCAAAATTCCTCCCAATAGGCACAATTTGTGTTGTCAATGCTGCTGTGAGCACCCCATGGAGAATCACAGAATCACAGAAGGGTTGAGGTTGGAAGGGACCTCTAAAGATCTGGTCCAACCCATCCTGCTCAAGCAGGGACACTTGGAGCACGTGGCACGAGAAGAGGAAGAAATGGCTGTAACCACTGCACATTCATCCAAAACACAAGGAGGGGAGGGCCAGGGGAGAGAAAGCAAAATGAAAAAACCAAYGGTACTTGGCAGATGGAAAGGGACAAAAGCAGTTGGAAAAGAATTTTATTTTCAGGCTTCTAAGAAAATTTACAAACAATGGTGGAGTTCAAAAAAAGGAGACACCCTGTAGAAAAGGTTGACAATGTTTCTCAAGCTGTAGCATCAAACAAACTTACAGAGCAATATTATRTACAGTGAAATGTTGATTTTTAAACTATTATCAGCTAGGCATTTGAAAACTGAAAAATAGCGCCTACTAGTAAATCTCTACAGCTTACTTGAAAATCTCACAGCAATCCAACCTTCTGAGCTTAAAATGTCCCTATCCTAAACAAAGGACTCGCCTCTGCACTTATCTATAGCCCCAAAATCAMCTAAGCAAAACTTGAGGGCAAAGGCCGAGGGGGCAGCAAAGGGCATCCCTGCACATCACAGTGACGTACACGCRTCGACCCGCACGCGATTCCTAAGGTCCAATACCAAAAATGACACAAAAGCAACAGAAGCAGCAGTAGGTGGTTTTAATCACGCTACTGCCCTGCTTGCTCCAGAGTGAAGCACAAATCCCTTGCGCCGTGTCCTGTCTGAACCCTGGCACTTGCCCAGGGGACCTTCTCCCTGCACTGTGTTGCAGAGCCCATCCCACCCTTCCCCACGCGCAGCGCTCCATCCCGCAGCCCATCCCAGCGCTTCCCATCTGAGCTCCGACACCCTCATCGCACCTGGATTTTCCAAAGAGCAGACAGCAGAGAGATACCTAGGTGCTTAATTACCGCTCCTGACTTTGYTTTACCCAGGTCACACACTCATTATAAATAGTATTTCTTTAAATAAATAAAAACACAATTTTAAGCAAAATTTAATCAATGGCATAACTTGAAAACACACAGATACTCCAAACAGCAGCACAAAGCCTTCTGAGTAGTAATCTGAATAAATGTGAAAAGTAATTGTAGCCCTGATCTGCTTCAAACTGGTTTTCAAACATATTTTTTCAGAGAATGAGGAATAATAATTATTTTTCACTTATAGCATACAGACTTGTGCATTCATTGTATCCATTACAAGAAAAAAAGACAATCTTCATTAAATGCTTCTAAAATAATTAATTTAGACCATTCAGGAACACGTATCAAAAGGTTATTTTTCTTTCAAAAATAGAAGTAAATACATGAATCAGTCAGTAAGACTTCTTTTCAGAATACTTTCAAGTAGGTAGGAAAAAAAGGAAGCAAACAACATATCACGTGCTGAAACAAAGCCTGCTGCACCACTGTCGGTCTGCCACCAAGAAAACTCTGATCATTCCTGAGATTCTTGCCCACTGGTATTACTCGGGCACCCAGAATCACTCCAAAACCTGATGGCACTTATGAAAATGAGACTTGGGACGTTGGTGGAACAAACAGATAGCTAAGGTGGTGGAATTGAGCCCTACTGGTGTGGAAGATGCAGGATACTCGTTTCAAGTGTCTGTCTGCCACTCCATGGCTTCAATAAATTGCTGAAAGTCTGTCTAAGCTGACGGGTCGGATCAGCCACGAACACTCAGACCACGCGAGCTGTCCCCATCACAACTAATTCTGTCCCTGCTGCTCACAACACATTGGTCTGGGAGCTTCCTGGGCTCAGGTTAGAGCTGTTCTAGGAGCCAGTCCTGTCCCTCCTTGCCTGCTGAAGGCTTAACCACAGGCCAGAGACATCGGGCACAACCAGGAGGCTGCATCACAGGCCCTCAGGTCCACCAGAGCTTTCCAAAAGCAGCAGGGTTGAGGAGAGCCTGTGATGGTTGGCAAGGATGGCCTCGAAAATACCTGACCCAAATCACCAGTGTAGACACAACCACCAACATCTCCCTGGCTCCAAACGCTGCAGTGTCAGTGGGTGACACACAGCAACACCTGAGGTGCTCACACACTCCGGCGACTGAGGCCACAGAGGTACCCCAGACACAGAGCATCCCCTGTGATGCTCAGGCATGTGAAGACAGACAGACAGTGATACAAACACATGAAAAGCTTCAGAACAGCCCCCCCTCCCCCCGGCTTATATTCTTTTAGTTYCTCTAACATTGTAAACTTAAGTCCTTGTCACAGAACTGATTTATGGGATCCCACATGCTCATTTAAAACATACACACTTGAATGGCATGTACGTAATTCCTCAAACCTCTCTGTTGAATCCCTACTTCACAGGTTCCCTAGTTTGAACATGCTCTCTAATCCTCCCAGCCTTCGAAGACCCTAATGCATAGGCAGCTCTATCTTGTTCCACGTTAGGAAAAGCATTAACCAAAAAAGTCTTCCCCAGAAAAAATGGAAACACAAATAATTTCTCCACACAGCACACAATTAATTTAGAAAGCTTACTGCCATAAAAAGCCAAGAATTTAGCAGCACTCACAAAGAATTTATAGGAATATCCAAGCCATACTAACAGAAACTAAAAAACAAATGTGTTTAGAAAAAGCATACGAGTCTCCATGCTTCAGCATTTAAGCCCTTCTGCAAGTGGTGAACAAAAATAACTTTCCCTGGGAAGAGGTACTCCAGCTACTGGACCAGTGATGAGTTTCTGTCCATCTCCTTTAAAGCATCTAGCTCTGGGCAGCAAACATAAATATGACACCAGACTAGGTGACCTGTTATGGATGGCCATGTTAATTAGACTGTCTTCTCTCCCCAGTGAGGAGCTTCATAGATCTGACTGCATCTTGYATGAGACATGCTCACCAACACGGTGAGGGAAAGGGAAACATGAAGAAAATAAAAATATGCTGAGCAGGCACCCCGGGCAGCAGCACATACTGCTTGACCTGCCTTTGTTTTCTCCTGAACCACCAGCAGCAAGACAGAGCAAAGTCCTTTGTGCTGGGTTATGACTATAGGAGAAATCCTATACACCTTATGTGCCATAAGCTTCTATCGTTGTCTCTGCAAGTCACTTACATGCACCCAAAATCAAAGCTGGCCAATTCAGAAGTAATGACTGACAGCTTGTATTGTTCAGTGCTTCCTTGACCACGCACAAATTTTGAGGTAACCATACACCAAATCTCTCATAACAACCACAAAAGTTATTACGTGTTAARAGTATAAAGACAATAATAACATTTGTGACTTGTAACTTAGGCAATTTTTAAATTAATGGTGTTAAATTAAGGAAGGCTTTGTTAGCATCTGCTCACTGATAGGTATTTACCTTTAGTCCACCACAGACTGGACAAGCTGAAAAAAGAGCTCTTGTCATCCCAGGGTGGGGGCTACATATGTCATAGGGGTCAGCTGAGACTCCACTAGGTGGTGCCAACTCACTACTTTTCGAGTCGGGCACCTGTCCTTGGGGCTTTGTGTCTGACCACCTCGTAACAAAATCCACATATGTCTCATCACTGGAGTCCTTGGAGCTTTGAGAGAGCAAGGATGAAGGCCTCCCTCTGTCCTGGCTGTGCTCAGGTGCCCTTCGCACTTCCGCGRGCGGCAGCAGCAGTTTGGGGTCACTAATGCCTTGAGGTGCCAGGGGCTGGTCCTTGGGTTGCGTGGAATCGGCGCTCTTCGGCTGCGCATCTTTGGCAGCTGCCTGTAACAAACTCCTGGGGATATCATAAATATGTCTGAGAGAGCTGGGAACCTGATACTCTGAGGCCGCTCCTCTCTGGGGCTCACTGTGAGGACAAGTACATAAATTCTGATCTGAAGGAAAGTTCAATGGCAGGCTTAGCAACGACCCAAACTCCTCACCGTGGCAAATGTCCAAGCTCCCAGCATAGGAAGAGAAACTTCCAGAGTAAGAAGAGTGACTACCAGTAGCTATTCCACTGTCCGAAGAACTCTGACGTCCAATTTCCTGCAGCTGTCTGGATCGGAGAGGCTTTGGAGGAGGTTTAGAGGGGCCACGTGCCCCTTCTGGGTGGGTCTTTTCTTCCCCCAGATGGATGCCCTTTGCAGCTGCCAGTCCGTGACTCTCTTGAGAAGTGCTGGCTGAAGACTGTTCAGGCCAAATGGTCAGTCTGCTCCCAACACTAACATCCGAGTGGCTGGTATCTGAAGATGAGCTTGAAATACTTCTATCATCTCCTAGAGAAAAAGAAAAAGGGACAGATCAAGCTATGTTTAAAACTGTGGGCAGGCCAGTGGCATGGCAAGAATATATGAGCAGAAAGGATCAGGAGACTTCATCTGCTCTGTGACAGGAACTTCTGTCAGAAAGCCAGAATGACTGCAACAGTTCCCGTCGATTCCTATCCCCAAGGGAAAAATAAAATGCAAATGGTATATTACCTTACTAATCCTATCACACTGTGGAGCATGTTGCATTCAGGGCTAAATCTTTATAGACTTTATGCAGCCAATTCTCCCCTGTTGAAGCACATTTACTCATGTACGGTTAGCTGGCTTTAATGTTGATACTCCTACCTCATACCACAGGGAACAGTCACAGAGTTGCATGTTCTTGGAATATCTGAGGATATTCTGAAGAAAAGTTTCCATTATCTATACCCCAAAGATTTGCAAGAGATTTCAATATTTTCTACTTGAATCACTCTTGCTTTAACTTTTTTTTTAATCTATTTAAATCTTACCTGAATAGTATCAAAGTGAATAATAAAGAGACAGTAAAAATAAAATCCAATTTACATTGCCTTGTTCTGTAATGTACACTACACTGTAACATCCTTATAATATCCGTACCAAAAGCAGAATCACACATCACTGGAACAAGCAGAAATGAGAAATGTACTATGATAACAACATTTCCACACCCATATGGAAAAACACCTCTCAAGATCCACTTATGCCCATACTACAAGAAGTATTTCCTTCTCACTGACACTTGAAAGCAGGACATTTTTACAGGCAAGTGACTGCAGATATGCAAGGCATAAGTTATTTTCCTCCCTAATAAAAATGAGTGTGAAAACACAGGCTGACAGMAGTCATTTTGTAGATATTATTTTTAAACACTAGCAATAAATTGCCAGATGAGGCAGAAAAGATCTACTCTAAGTCACATTTATTTGCGTGACCTGAACTTCTGGTATTACAAAACCATTTCTATTCTCRGTTACTGTGGCAAATATTTAAAGTGATTCTCCTGCTCTCTGTGGAGTAATTCCAGATATACAGAACCACAGAACAGCAACCCTCACCCTGTGAAATTTCCGTTCCTGTCCTTGCTGTGCCCTTTACATGACTTTGGGTTGTGACTCTCATGCAAGTATTRAACATCCATCTAGGCAGAAGGCATGAAATACAGGAGCATTAGTTTATTTCTCAGCAATATGTTCAGCATCTAAAGGAATATATTTGGGAAATAAATGTTATAAATAATAAAAACTGTATATTTTTTTAATTGAAAAAAATTATTTGAAATCACTTCTCCTAATCAACTGTTTTACRTATGAGGGCTTTGGAAGAGAAGCCCTCTCAATCCTGTAGAACATGTTCTAACTAGGCAGAGCTCTAACCATTCTCCAAAGCAGTKGCAGACCCTGCATTTCCACATCCAGGCAAATGCACTCCCAGCAAACCTACAGATAGTGGAACARGGAGGGACACTAAGAGCAATGCTCTTTCTATTGTAGTATTTCCCCAAAATATTTTCCTGTGCAAAATTCAAATAATGGATTATGAAAAAACCTACCTCAAGGGTTCCTCACTCTTCAAGGGCTTCAGACATTCTTAGAATAACAGGGAGGTAAAGAGAACTCAAGCAAAGGATGCATGTGAACCTGGACCACATGTTCTCTGACCACTAAGTCCCTGGATAAGATAGTCAGGTCTCTATCACATCTTATTTGTTTTGCATCAAATCAGTAGCTATATTAAACTAAGCAAGAATTAAACCTCAGCAAATCTCAGTGGAATTTCAGCAAAGCCACATTACCCAGCAGCATCAAGACTAAAGTAGTCATGGACATGTAAAGAAGCACATACTAGACTTTTGAGGATATTCACTTGCCTTTTTTTTTTTTAGGGTTGTAGACTTTAAATTTGAGAGCAAAGCAAAAGTTCTAGGGAACTAGAATTGTTCTTACATGATTAAACGGCAGTCCAGATCCTTCTCCAAATTAGAGCTAGGCACCAACTATACTTTCATATGTAAAAAGGGACATGTACAGATAGAACATAATAACAAACAGAATCAAAGCACAGGAGTCCTGGGTATGATTTCAAAACCTTCCTCATACTTATGAGGCAGACTTCATAAGCCTGCTGTGCAAACTAGAAGTCAGTTGACTCACTCCAATTTGTGAGATAAATTACCTAATAAGGTATCCAACTTGATGGGCATAACTCTTTTGATGTTGCACAAACATTTAATGTACTACAGGATTTTTCTGTATTAACGATGTTTCACATGAAACTCACTGGATTGGAAGACTATTTGTCTCTTTATTTAAAGGTATTTCTTACCTCCACTGCCCTGGCGACTGGTATGGGACAGCAGGCTCAAGCGCTTCTCTAACTGCAAAGCTTCATGAGCCAATCTCTCTTCCGAATAGGCTGGATTTGTACTTGGATCTTTAAAAAGGAATAGAAAATAAAAAAAATAAAGATATACAGAAAAAAAAAAAATCAGAGGAAAAAGAGAGATGTACTCCCCCCTGTTTATTCTTATGTTGGGGCTTCTATTACAGAAAAGGGRAAATCTTGATCAGAAAATCTTGATACAGGACAACCTGCCTTACAGCACATCCCAGAAACACTRGGGATGTTTCACTCAAACACTAACCTTGCCTCATGCTACAAAATTCCAAGTGTCACAGATTTTAGAGCTCATAACCAAAGACTGTATGAGTCCTTTCAGAGACGAACCCCTGACCATCACAGCACTCTAGGAGAGAGATACAAGGGGAATGAGCATCTAGAAGGTCTAGAGTAATAAAAGGCAACAACTCTGACCTGTAGAAAGAGTTCTGACYTCACTGATCTTGCTGGAAATTTCATTCAAGATCAAGCACCTCCTACATAKTAGAAAACTACACAGTAAAACATTATTCACAAGAGCAACTATTTGACATCCTCATAACTGATACAGATCATCTATTTACAGACTCCACTTTAAGGTTTGACTAGTTTCAGGAGTTAGAGAGGAAATAAACCCCCTCGTGAGTCTCTACCTTCACATTTATGATTAAAATTAGAATTATTTTTAAAAAATGTATTATATAGATTTTTCCCTCCAATACATTTTGTGGTTTTGCCATTCCAGCTAAAATTACTTCCCCCTAAAAAAGCTCCTTCCAGTTTACGCTGAAGAGAAAGACCAGAAGTTTTACAGACCATGGAAGACCTTTCCACAGAAGACAGGTCAATTTCCTCTACACCATTTTGTTTCCAACAGGCACAACAATAAAGATCAGATGTTGAAAGAAATCACCACCAACACTCCAAAAGGAACCCTACAGATTACTGCAGACAGCACTGATGAGAGTGCTGTGTTCAGCAGTCCAAACGGTTTGCCAACTCGTTCATTATCAAAAGTTTTTAGCAACCTATACCATTATATACAGAAAGGAACTAATAACAGATAAAACCCAGATTAGCTTCCTCACAACTGCGACTCTTGTGCATCTGACCAACCTAGTAGTAAGAGTACACTACAGAAATCATTTAATCACCAAATCATCTAATAAGTGTTAATAATAATAATAATAATAATAATAATAATAATAATAACACACATTGCTATGGCTAAGTCAGTAAAATAGCAATAACAACTGGCTGAAATAATGAAAAAAGTTTTCAACTGATGTCTTTTAATTTTAAAAGACTTGAGTTTGGTGATGTTAGCTAGTGAGGCTCCACCCAACAGTCAAAGCAAGCTGAGGCAGGGGAGCAGCTTTGTCGCCTCAACTGGAGCTCCAGAAGAATTCCTACATTATTCCTACCTTTGYCCACCACAGCCCGTGACAAACAACATCTGCTTCCTCTGCGCTTTCCAGCTCAAATAGTGACCTTGCCTGATGCCAAGGCCTGGCAACCTCCAAACCTAACTTGCAAACCAGAAGAGAGGAGATTATCTGATCGGGATTGTCTCCACATCAAGCCCCTACTTCCCTTGCAATACAACTACACTAAGCACTGACTAGCTGCGACCTGCGTAGGCGCTTACTCAATCACACCCCTCATCCCTTCCATTTGGGTTTTTGCCAGAGGAAGAGACTGGATTTGGCCACCAGCTCCTACAGTGCAACGCAGGCAGGTCCAAGCAACTATCTGCCCAGTGGCATATGACGTTAGAGGCTGCTGCTTGAATCTATTTTAGAATGTCCTCTGCTCTAGTTACCTCTACTGTATCCAGTTAAATGCCCTGAAATCCACAAAGTTGCAACAAAGACGTTTCCAGAACACTCTAGGCATAAAGCTGGCAAACAGATCAAGCAATAAGTCAACCAAGATGCAAACCAAGATCCTTCTCTTTCCTTTGATATACAATTGAATACAGATTTTATATTACTAGACATACACAACTATTAGTTTTTTTAGTAACTGATCCCTCTTGCGAATGTAAAACAATATATTAACAAATAAATAATCAAATCTCGTCAAGCAAGTGATCCTGCAAAATTGGCCTGTAACAAAATACAGGACGGGGTGAAGAAGCAGGAGAACAGGAAGCAAATGAAGAAGTTCTGCATTACACAMACGCCATCGCTACTGCTAGCCAACAATCCTATCAGCTATGGGACACACCACATTTCACCCACCAACAGGGAATCTCCAGACATAACCCGTGTTCCATATGCTTAGCAGGTGTTTTGCTGAACATCTCCTTCTGTGATAGGAGGCCCATCTTCCTTTCGTGCCACACTGCCCAGGGGTTTAGTCACTTGCCCAGTGGCAGGGAAAGCTGAGACTAGAAAACTCCTCAGCGAACACTAGGAGATGCTTGAAGAAGTAACTTCAAAGCCTGCCGTATGCTTAGAAGTCTTAGGCAGACACTAACAATAATCACTCATCGGTCTTATTGCAATCTTTGTTTCGCCCTAAAACTTTTAAGGAATAATGCTATTTGTCATTTAATCTTCCCTCCTAAAAATCACGGCTTCTTTGGAAAGCCTGAACAATATCATTCTCACAGAAGCAGTAAATCCTTATTCCTGTGTTCTCAGATATAGATTATCCMGTGCTAATCAGGACGTTCTGCTAGAAAACCAGACTCAAGACACTGGCTTAAATTTGTTGGAGAACAGCCCTTCCTGGAGAACAGACCCTATAACCTCCCATCATACAAGACTAGAACTAAGGCTTAATAAAACCCATGATGTTTTTGTCGGTGAGGATGGCTTTGTTGGCACCACTGGACACTTTGTACGTGCACAGTGCCAAGTGTCTAACCAAATATGCAGTGATCTACCATACCACTAACTCAGCAGGACAAGAGCATCATGACCAGCCCTGAGAGTTGTCCAAGGAGATGGGGACGACTCCTGCCCACGCAACATCCTACAGTGGCTCCTGCAACTCTCAATGCAACTGGTGCCTTCACTTCCCAGACCCCACACACATCTACCACCCTGTGATGTGATTTAGTCCCTATCAAATTCACTCAAGCCCTTCAACGCGAAGTGCTTTATTTTCCAAAACAGAAATAGTTCCCATGCTATGAAGGAAGTTCTTCTGTGCAAGGACGTCACTGCAATCTCCTTAAACTTTGCTTTGGGGCAAAGCTGAAGGATTACATGAAATTTCGCTGGTCTAAAAATGTCTCTGATGGAGATTTTATTTTTATATTACGTTGGTGGATATTCATTAGAGCCACATCAGCTGCTCATCGTGGGAGATCCTGAATCCTTTGGCAATATACAAATAAAGTTTCACAGTGATGCAAAGCTCCAGGGTTGTTTGGCAAGCATCTGTCAACAAGAATGTATCATATCAAGTTAAATCAACAGCTACCTAAGATAATCTCAAATTATACACATCTTTAAAATGCAGCATCAGTTAATCAATCTTAAATAATTAACTCTTAAAACTGTTAAATAAAGTTAAATAAGTTCAGCTGAACATCTGTCCTTTCCTCCTTTGTAACTGCAGACTGTAACATTCACAAATCAGACCTAGACTCTCACCTTCATGCCAGCACCTCCACACCCTGTAGCACATCTGGAGGAATAACAAGATGTAAAAACATGAGCAGGACCCACTTGGTACAGCTACTGCAGAAGGCAGCCACAGAGCTGCCTTGCAATGACCGTGCATCAAGCCTCAACAAGAAGATCAGAGAGATCCTCAGCAAACAGCACTGCAGACTCTCCAGTCACTCACAGAGCAGCTTAGAAAAGCTTCCAAGATTAAGAGAGAACATCAAGACTATCAGCATTACACCTGGGGTCTCTCCAGCTTGCAGGACCAGGCTGCCCTTTAGCCTCAGCCAGGCTGGCTGATGCCCACGCAACAAAAGGTGTCACTGATGGGCTGCGAGGCCTTCATCCCTTTTGTGTTTGGAACCCAAGAGGAAGCTTACAAGYGAACAGAAAGAATGTAATACACACCCGAGAAAAACAACTCTCAAATAATATGCATGCAARTTCACTATGGGTTACAAATCAGGCAATCAGTGACTTATTACTCTGTCAATATCTAGACTTCTATCAAGATAATAACATCAAATTCTGTGGTCTATGGTCTACTTTCTAAATACTTCCTCCAAGGGGAAAGYAGAAAAAAATAAAATCCATAAAAGTAGCCAATTATGGCAACTGTTTTTGAACTAGCAGCTGGGAAAAACAACCCATTCAATGACCTCCTGCCACTTAAAGTCATCAACTAAAATACTAGATTGCCTCAAAATGTTTACAGGTATCTGCATTACCTATGCATTCCCACTCAGCGTCATCTGCCTCAAATTTAAGACCCAACTGTGCAGCCTTTAACAAATCAAAGTTTCCAATTTGCCAATGGTGTTATCAAAAAGAGCATTTTGGTAGAGTTCTGCATCATTACAGAGTTCCAAAAATTAAGCACCACACAGTGGTAAACTGTAACAGCCTTCTAACCTTCTGTTCCTTTTACATTTCATTTTGGATGTAYGCATAAAGGATTATTTTGAGAGAATATTCGCATCTATATGATGGCATCTTCCACAGAATCACAAAAAAAAAAAAATCAGGCTGGAAGAGACCTCAAGGGGTCCTTGGTCTGACCTCCTGCTCAAAACAAAATCGGCTGTGAGATCAGAGCAGATTTCGGTATTTTGCAAAGGCCAGTCGCTATAAAAGTTCCACTTTTCATTATTTTCGCTATATATTTTACAGACAACACAATCAAATGCAGGAAATGAACAAAAATATTTACATTAAAAGAACAGCAAGCTTCCAAAGAAATAAGTTATATTTTTCTAAACTATCTTCCTGAAGTGCAGGTGGCTATATTGTGCTTCAGCAAGTTTCCCTCGCACATGCACTTTACAAGATCCTTTGGACACTGAGCATTTTACACTTGTTTGAAGTGGCACTATGGCAAGTAAAAAACTTTTCATTTTCCAGTCCTTCTCCTCAGTTCTGTCTCTATCACTTCCTACARATTTCATGCTGATACTTAAATATTTCTGTGGTCCATTTAGCATAAAGTGAGCTGTTTGTACATAAGGAAGCTTAATTTATTAACATTTTTCCAAAGACGAGCTAAGCAAGCATTAACTACATTACTTTGCTAGTTATATTTGTTCCRAGAGTATTGGTGTCCAACAACACTGTCAATCTAACCTATTCTCACATTACATTCTTTTCTCTTTAAAAATGACCTTTTCATGCTTTCCTTTCTTGAAAATGCTTAAGAGTTATTCAAATGCATTTTAAGTTGTTGCCTTTCTACAAAAGCCAAATTGTAGAAAGCAAACTGTTTCCTATGAAAGGATTAAATTTGAAATTAAATTACATAAAACCACAGCACTGCACACATAAAGCACAGTTAAAGATTGTGTAGGACTTTACACTGCAGTAAATACCAGTAACATTGACTGTGTGTTTCTAGGTAGAAGCCCCAACATGGAAGTTTTGGCCTAGTTAGCTAAGGTGCACAAACAATCAGCCTATTTAATACATGACTTCCAGGAGATGGGGTGAATTTCAGTACTCTTGCCAGATGCGGCAGGGAGAGACTTGATCTTTGAGCAATACAGTCCACTCCATGTCATGGCACAGTTAATACTGAAAATTAGTCTATGGATGAATCACCAGCACTGAACATGTCTAGGTGCATGTCTTGTACAGACTCCCCTGAATGGGACAATAAATGAACAACTGGGAAAAATCTAAAAAATAAGGATTGTATGAAGGGGCATGTATAGAAGGGCTCCCAGGACTGGGAGGCACAAAGGTAGAGACACAAACAGCCTTCAAAACCACAGCACATTTCTACTGAACACGGAATGGAGGCCACTGCTCCTGTCCATGGAAACAAAACAATATGCAGTGGCTAAGTGGATCTTCATCTCATTTTAGTGGTAGGTCTGTGAGGCAGATGAAATAAAGACAACAGACCCAAGAAAATCGAGAAAATGGGACTTCCCTCACTACCAACCACCCATTAACTCCCTGGATATTCCCCCATCTGCTTCACGCACTCAGAGTCAGACATCTTGAAGGAAGGAAGGGAATACATGTGGATATAATAGAATAACACACAAACACAAGGGCTGAACTGATCACTGTAAGATAAAAAAGCAGATTTACTTCTAAACGTTCCTAAAAAAAAAAAAAAAAAAAAACAAAAAAGAGATGTCTGAGAGAATGACATAAGGAAAACAACAACAACAACAAAAACACACAAGTAATTATTCCACAAAGATAACAGAATATACATTAGTAATTTTGGAGCATTTTCTAGATGCACATTTTTGCTAAATGGAAGATTTGGGATTGTACATGCATAATCCAATTCTAGAAATGTAAAAAATATGCCTTCAGGRCAAAGTTAAGTCTCAAAGTGTCAGCACTGATTTTTTTCTCTTTTTCAAACACTCTAGATAGTTCAATGGGAGCACACACCTCAGAATTGCCTATTGTGTATTGTAGTTATTTTATTCACTTTGACATTACAACTATGGGAAAGAAAAGAAACTGAGCCTGGTATGTACTGCATTTGCCTTAATTTAACTAATTTGAATTCATTTCCACAAATTTTACACCCTAATCTTTTCCTTCACATTTCCTTCCCACAAATGATTGTCTTCAGGCTTGTTAGAGCAATAAAGCTCTGTCAAATCCTTACCATTTGCCTAAAACTCAAAGACAAACCCTTAACATTTTCTACAAATCCTGTCTCATCCCTCACCATTGTTACAGCCTATTCCCTTCAGACAGCCACTTCACAGATATTTTTCTGCAGTCTCTTTATTCACACTCTTGTCCTATTTGGCACAGTCCCTCCAACTCAATATTTCAGTATTTCTTCCTTTGCCAAAGTCAAAAAGCAAAAGGGCTTTCTATGATTCCATCTCATTTGCTTTCTCAACATTGCAGTGCATTCAAAATAGGAATAGAAATGAAATCGGAAAAGGAATGTAATTCTCATACACCAAAAAGAAAAGCTCAAGCTGCAGAACTGTAATGTGATCCAGAGCCCTGACAAGAGTTCTCTAGGGTTGACAGGACTTTGGGATGAACTCAAAATGCCCCAGAAGTTAGTTTTCCTGGTCTCAGCTCATTACGCTATCAAAATAATAATGCAGACATGGATCCAAATTGACTTAAGTTTAAGACTGTTACAGTTCATCCAATTCAAATTATTTTATTTTAGCATTGTTAAATAAGAGAAAGCTAGGTTTAGCATTAGCTAAGCCTAATCATCTTAGCACTATCATCAGAACAAATGAACAAGCCAGAGCAACAGCAGAAACTGGGTACATTCGAGGGGTAAATTTATACTGTGACATTTCAGAATGAGAAACACTTTGTACTTTCTATGCCCTTGGTGCCTGCAAACTTATGACAGTCAGAGCAGTAAGTGCTAGACRTGGCAAGTTGCTGCTTTATGTGGTTACTCTATACTTCCTATATTAACCTGGTAGGACTGGCCGTAGACCAAAAGGGCCTTTCGTCGGGGAGATGCCACGGACAATGCAGTCGAACAGAAAGCTGATCTGCTCTCCTTCAGCACAGGAAAGGAAAAAAACACCAGCCCCTGCAAGAAAGCACAACATTAAAAAATGGGKTTTTTTTTACTGCACAAGAAATGTATTTAGCTTAAGTTAATTATAAATATGCTGATCCAAAGAGTTAATTGCAAGTCATGAAGAGAAATCAAAAAGTTCTACAGAGAAAAGAAATAAGAATAGCGTCAGGTGAGTATATACTACAGCATCAAAATACAGACAAGTTCAACAGCTCATTTACACTAACTTTCTGAGACCCAGRCAATTAGAACAATGTCAAAATACAAGCCACATGCCTAACAACTACCTGCATCTTTTATTCTGGGTCTTCTTTATTATTTTATTCTTTCAGCTACACCTGAAACTTTGTAGATCAAATTTTAGCTATGCAAGTTTTAGGGATTCTGAAAGTGTATTCAGCAATATAAACAAGGTTAATTCTACTTCTATCTAATTTTAACAAAAAAACAGCCTTTTATGTCACAGTGGGTCAGGTCTGGGTTATTTTGCTGAATTCCTTTATAAACTAGCAGCCATTTCACCCATATTTCTACTTACCAAGACAGCTCCTATATGTCTACTATTAACAGAACGTAACACGAGTCTGCAATGTTGTCATCAGATCTTTACCCTCTGCTCTGTTCTGATATTTTATTTTCCATTCATTAAGAATAGCCCTAACCAAATTAGAATGAGAATCATTAAACAAACAAACAAGTTCTGAGCTGCGTGGCTACATGGACAACACACAAGACCAAAAACACTCCACACAACATTTTATTTAAAAGTTATCTGTCCCATCAGGAAAAGGTATAGCTGGTATTTTGATGACCTTAAGCTGTCAGGCAAAAGTCTATCCCTAGGCTACCTCAATAAGAAGCAACTTCAGGAAAAAATAGGTGATGATAATAATAATGATAGAGAAAAATAGAAATTTAACAGCCATGTGCACTATAAATCCAGAAAAAAAAGAAAACAATCTTAGTTCAGGATGTAAAGTTTTGCACCTTACTCTCCTAAGGACTCAGGCACAAGTGTGACCTGTACACATCTTCTAGTCTCTTTTGAGTTTCCTGCACATTTCTGACATTTTTACCTAAAGCAGTAGAGCCAACTTGACCAAAACACTTGCACCTCCTATCACATTCCACACACACATCCAGTCATACTAAACAGGATACCATTTTACTCAAACAAGGGATATGCATTTGGTTGCTTGACAAGGGAATATGGGATTCACAGAAAGGGGATAGCAGGGAGCAGATCACAAACCAGATACACTATTTTGATAAATTAGATCCAACTAGCAGTAAGTTAACCATCCAGGGAGAATATGTTCTGACCCAGACTCATATCATTCTCAATTTAYGTCACATCTAAGTCTCTGCCTCTGCTCTACTTATATCCATTCGGGGCAATGTTGTTAGCAGCATCTTGGTAACCTGGTTTATTGTTCCACCACCTTTCTTCCACTTMAAAGTCAGCACTTCTCCAAAGAAAGAAAAACTTCCATTTCTGATACAGTTTATTTCTTTTGGTGAACTGCTATAAGCTCTACTGACATCAGAGCTGACTTGTTGGTATAAGTTACATCTATACTTAAAGGTTAGCTTGCCAATCGTTTCTAGGGTACCAGGTCCCAAATATACTACTCAAGACTCGGGATACACAAATATTAACACGGTGTTCAAACAACTCAGAAGATTTCTGCACACATACAAGCACAGGAAAAGTAACCCAGGGCTAAGCCTATTTCCCTTTGCATCTCTCTGATGTTGTTTTTCTATTTAATTTTTTAAAGCAAGTTTATCCCATATTTTCTCACTGCACATATCTATGTGTTGCCTTTGCTATTAGAGGTCATCCACCCAGAAGATGACAATACTAATTATGCAGCCTGGCAGATCCTAGTACGTTAACAGAGGTTTGGGTTGGGACACATTCAGTTTTGTCCTCATATCCCCTCCCCAAAAGATGACCAAGAGTCACAGACTCCTGCACTGGAAGAAGCTGGGTAAGGGCGCATTGAGGAATGATTCAAAATTTAGGTATTGCCTCAATGAATCCATCCCTAGAAGGACGATTTCTGCAAAGAAATATTTCTGCAAGAACCATTCATTTGGAAATCCGCAAAACAAGCATGTTGGTYTTTATATACCTAGCACAAATAATATAGGTGCACTTATACATAGGCACGAACCTAATACCTATGTATAAAATATTTTGGGGGGAGAGCCCATTATTAACATAATCACCATAGTATTTAATCAACTCTCACAGGAAATATTTTCTTTCTTGTTTTGCTAGATAGAACTATACTGGAAAAAGTCAGATAGTCCTTGCAAAACACATCTGAAGAGATGAATGAATAGCTGGCGTTTAACTGAGGTATGTTTTAAACACATATGTAAAAACAGCATTTATTTAAAAACAGCATGAAAAAAGGCAGTTGAGAAATTCTCTACTAGAAATCATACATCTCAGCCATGTGTTGGAATAGATTTGGTGCACAAGCATTTGGAAGCTGAGGAATATGTGGTATGCATCACTGTAATACCATGCAGCTGTTTCCTGGAGCAAAGACCTTGCTCATTCTCTTTCCATGGGGCAAGAGACTTACTGAAAAGCAGCCTGCACCCACTTGCACAAGGCTCAGACACTCGGCCAGTCCCTCAGTGGCATTTAGCAGGAAAGCAGTGTATGGTTCAGTAAAGAAACTGCCAGTTTCACCAAACTTCCAAATATGATTAAGGTTTAATGTTTGACTTGAATTCATCATATTAAAAGAGCATCTCTGCACAATCACATCAGGAAAATGCACAGTCCCAGAAAATTACTTAGATCACTGCCTTCTGTGAAACCAAGGGAGGGAGAGCCAGTTATTCACCATGAATTATTACTCCTAGCACTTGGCAGACAACACCAGAGCCCAAAGCTCCCTAGCTTCACAGCAGGTTCCAGTCATGGCAGTTCAGCACATGGCAATGGCCATGCTGTTCCTCACACCAACTTTAGGAGGTCTCTCAGGATACTCAGCTCAGTCAGCCTTGTCCTCTCTGCTAAAAATGCTATTCCAGATTCTCATTACTGCTCAATATGACATGAGTATGGCTACTAAAAACAAAGCAGATGAATAAAAATACAGTTTAGTCTGCTGTATGCTTACAGATGTTATAGAATAATATCTGTACATTTACACAGAAGCCTTCACCTAAGAAAGCCCAAATTTATCACAAAATTTTATATGTTACTCAGGTCAACCATCTCTACTGCTTTTAACTTTCAGAAAAATTCTCGTTAAAAAAATCCACTTATTATCTGGCTCTTCTTTGACCCTTCCAGGATGTCCATAGCCACTGCCACTATTTTGGAACAATTTCTAAGAGTCAACTGCAGAAGTCTTCACAGGGAAGGAAGGTCATYTTACCAAAATATCAAAATGAACACAGAAATACATCTGCTCATCCTGCAGCTAACTGCAGCAGTATCACTATCTCTTTGCAACGGGGCAGCCAGGGGCTCTCCAAGTTCCTCCCCTGGTGAAAAAATACATATCAATTTCAAACTAGGCTCTGGAACTAGGCAAACAAAAGGCTGGATTTTTTGTTTTATTTTTTTTTCCTCTCCAGTCTGTTCCTCTAAGCAAACCTCTCAATTGCCCCACATTTCTTTTGGCAAATGGTACATGTGTTATAGAGCTTCCACTATAGAGAAGTCAGGGACATGGGAGGGGGAGAGAAGAATTTTGCCCCAGAGATGAACTTATCTGCAGCTGCCATGAACAGAAGAAGGGATTATCAAATCTCTCGCAGTACAATGCAGTAATTGTGATATCAAGAGCTAGAGAAATGCAAGTTATAAAYGATTTTTCCCTGCTTAAGTATAATCTGGTGTTACCTATCTTGAGAACGCACCTAGATTTAATGTTTGAAGTATCAGCATTATCTCAGATGTTTTCCCTCTGTTYAGATACTGCACCAAAGAGTTTGAATAAATATATAAATAAATAGAACAAAACTATCCACTGAGCAACTAATTCAAAACCTTAATTGTGCACTTCATATTTATGAAAAATTCTGTGAGAAAACCAGGAACAGAAGGGTAAGAAAGATTATGATTTTTTTGAAACAGACTTCAATCCTATGAGAGCAATACCCAAAACTGATCTTGTTTGAGGTTTCAGGGTTTTTTTGGTTTTTTTTTTTTTTTTTTCCTTTGAATGAAGGGGGAATGGCAAAGAAAAGTCATTGGTTCTAAATCTTCAGTTCATTAGAACTAAATCATTAGTTCTTCTCAGTGTGAGAACCAGGCATACACATCCACCAGGTAAACCCAAAATCCAGAAGTAAGGTTCCAAAAATAATCTGAATTTTTGTATAATATAAATAGTTCTGGTGTTTGTRCCCCAGGAACAAATTCATCACCTTTATGTCATCCATTCACATTTTATACCACCMAGTTTCATGGGCAGTTGACACCCTGAACTGTGAAATGAATCATCTACATTCATTGCAACATGGAGATATGATAGAACAGCACTCAATATGCTCAAATCCAGAACAAGTTACAGGTAAGGAGCATAATAGGAAATGTAAACAGTTCGTTTTATTTCCAAATCTTGTTATACAACAAGGCAACGATTCTTGCAAACAGTGCCCAGAACCGAGGGTCTGTACCCCAGAGCTGGGCTCCTAATCACAAGGCTAGAGTTGCACTCCATCCTTCTCTAATGCCAGTGACATCTGCATTCCTGGTTACATAACAAGACAAATTCCAGCCYTTCCACTGAGGCTGAGCTGTTGTTTCTCTAGGTACCAACCACACCTCGGCAGGAGGGACACAAACACTTGAAGCTGAGAAGATGAGGGCACTGTCACACATCTCTCAGAAGTGTTGTGCCCAGTACTGGTCTCCACAGAACAAGAGAGGCATGGACATAACTGCAGTGAGTTCAGCAAAGGGCCACTAAGTTCATCAAGGACTTGGAGCAGCTGAAATTGTTCAGCATGGAAAAAGAGGAAGGCATGGGAGGGAAACTTATCAACATATATAAATACCTGACAGGAGGAGGCAAAGGAGATGGATTCTTTTTAGTCCATGAGGCAACAGACACAAGTTGAAATAAAAAAATTCATTGAAACTGGAACAGGTTGCACAGAGAGCCTCAGGAGTCCCCATCCTTGGAGATATTCAAACCCTGGGCAAGCTATGGTAGTTGTCCACTGCCTGTGAAGCTGGATTTGACAATCTCCCTTCTAACCTCACTCCTTGTGTGCTTTTCAGATCGCACCATCCAAAYTACAAGTTCCTCTCTGATCTCATTCTAAAACAATTAGCTGCTTACTGCACAATAGATGCTTAGTAATTAGTATTCTACAAAGCTGCATAACAAACAGCACTGATCAATACTGTTATAACACRAAGGAGTTGCTATAGCAAGCTTTCTCTACTGAAGCAACACTAACCTTTGAAAATAAGCTACCGTGTTTATTTGTGTAAGGGCTAAGTGCATTATTAAATACTGGAGACACTTCTTTACTCATCCATCCTTCCCAGCAGCACCAGGCTTGGTAAGTCAGCCTCACACTAAGTATCTCTCTGCAGCCATGTTACACATCAAGGTGGTAAAACTAAAACAGTGAACACCACAGTAGACAATTAGTGGTTAGCTGCAAGATCGCTACCACAAATGATCCTGCCTAGTACTTATCAAGACACTTTCCAGATGCCTTGGTTGAAGCAGCCAGTAAGGAATGAACTTTCTACATGAGGGAGGAGATAAACAAGTCAGTGCATTTCATTTTGATCTGCAGCTACCCCCTACTTCTGTGCTTTCAAGAAGGAAAGCTGAAATTGGAAACATATCCATTCATCTCCTTAATATGAAAACATGTACAGTAAGTAGTCCTAWATCTCTGCACTGCGTATCCTATCGCAGCATCCCTCTCCAAAAGGGTAACACACATAAGAAATGCAGTCAGTGCTGCAAAAGCTTTGTTAGTCAGTGCTGAGCAGTCCCTGTGGAAAAGGCACAAAAGAGACCCAATTGTTTCCTTTCCAGCAGAAAAATCCTAACGGCCGTCATTATTTTCTGCTAGTCATTTTAATTTTTGGATATTGCTCAGAATATGCTATCTCCTTCCTCATTCCARTGAAAGTCTGCATAAACCAAACCATTGTGATCCACAGGCATCATTTGCAATAAGCTCTGTACTCCAAATTCAAGTCATTATTTAAAGTTCTTAATGGCAATAAGATAAACTCCTCTCCAGAGACAACTTTTGGAGAGTAATAGCAAAAACTAATGCCAAAATATCACAAGGCTCTTGTACTTTTATCCAGCACATTAGTCGTCCTGAAGCTATCTAGGGACAACTRATCACAGAAATAAATTTTATATTCTCTCATTTGATGAGCCGCATGTTTACASAGATTAAAACAGTTATCAATCTACCTAAACACGGCCAAAGTTATTTAACGGCTGCTAGCACCTCTATTTCAGTTCTCCCTCTATTTTTTTTAAATACAAGTTGTAAATATTTAAATAACTTAAGATTTCATTAGCTCAGAAAATGAAGCTCTACATAAAGTGCTCAGGAAAAGCAGCAGCTTTGGAAAAAAAAGAAAAAAAAAGAACTCAAGAATGCTTACAAGGGAATGGGAATCGGGGACTTTGTGGAGGTTGTTATTCAAAACGTAAATTTTCTGGGGTATATTTTGGACCCAAATTACATTTGCACAGAAATACACTCACAGAATTCTAGTTTGTATTTAAACAGATGTTTGCCCACAGAGGCAAAAAAACTATTCTATGCTGTATAGAAAATAAATTGCTTAAATTACAGGTGTTCATGGACCTACAGAAATTTAACCAGGTCCAACCGAGAGGGATGATGCTTCTGACTTCCCCTTAAACGCTACAAACATTTAGTCAGCACACGGTCTAAACACAATACCAGGAAACAAAACACTGGAGTTCAGTTCCTACACAGCTTAATATTTCAGTGAAGCAGAATAACCTTAAAAGAAAAGTGATTTGTCGCTTCCCAGGCTACACCTATAATTCAGAGGCTGGAGACAACACTTCAACCACAATCTCCAAACTAGTCACAGAAGAATGTGAATCAGAAACTTTCACATAATAAACAAGCATCCTAAACCGGGAACCTCTAGGGCAAAACAGAGTACGGTCAACGCTTGCCATATTTATAACTCACCTCTGTTCTTTTCAACAGGCAAAACAAATAAAAAACCTCACTATAGGAAATGAATCAAAATAATATATTCCTCAGGACTTCTGGCAAAAATTGGGAAGAAAGGGGAAAACATCATCTTTGGATTTGCAACAACTTTTTGGTTTGGCAGAGGAAAAAAAAGTCTATTATTTTCACACTTCACTACACAAGCCWAATGGCTTCACATCTGAATTGGAGAAACACAGATCCATTTGCAGTCACAGATCATCAGTCTGGAGTGGCTCCAAACTCTGCTTCTGAGGCCAAAACTTTAGTGGGCATAATTCAAAAATAGGTAAGTATCAAGCTAATCACACCATCAACTTTCTGTTCTAATAACCAGCCCCTAACGTTTCATCATCTTTTTCTTGTTCTGTGTCCAGCAGTAGCAGTTGACTCAACAACTTCTGGAGAGTCACTCTCTGATATCACAAGGCTGCTTTTACAAAGACTGAAAGCTACACAGTTGTTTCTCAAAACTCAGAGTTGACAGAACTGGTAATTACATTTTTACAAAAGGTTTAAAATAACTTTTAGGAGATAATTTCCAATTGTACTTACAGAAGCCACATCTGGTACCCCCTTCAAAGATGAATCCATTTGGGACAGCTCCGTATCGCCGCAGATCCGAGAGCTTCCACTGCCCCATGACGCTAGGAGGAAGGTCTTTTACAAGGACGAAAATGTCGTTGCAGAAATGCAGCGTAGCAGGCCCACTCTCTAGTTTAGTACCAGGTGCTACAAAAACTTGAAACCTATGAACTATTAAATAAGGAAGGAAAAAAAAGTTACCTCAGAAAACAGAAGTAATGTACCATGGCTTCTGTAACATAAATCATTTTTTTCAAAGATAGTCTGTGTCCACACCACTAGGTTCTAACATCAAGATTTTAGGTAAAGTCCAGACAAGTCGGTCAATAGCTACAAGCTCATTACTTTGTTAGGCCAATTTAGTATTGAAAAGAAATCATCTTGCCTTAATGCTACAATTGATGTTACTTATCCAAAGCCTTCCAGGCTACCCCCTATTTCAAATTAGCCCGTTATCCAGCCCATCCTTAAGTCATACCCTCCTCCTACCCTTCACATCACTACAAATGATTCTATTTATTCCTCTCAACAGCCTGTTTTTCTTCTTATATCCATGTACATTTAGCAGCATCCAAGGAGCCCAAAAGGCAAGGCTGAAAGAAAGAGGCAGGCTCTAACCAGYGCCCCATCACTGACTCATTTGCAACCTTTAATAAATTGTTTCACTCCTTCCCATATATTGTCTTCCCTAGCAGTAAAACTGGGGAAAATTATGTTTTCCTACCTATGTGAATCTTTGGGGAGCTGGTGACTATAGATGCCCAGACATTTAAAATGACTGGGAAATTAGATGATTCATAGGCAACTGACATTTAAGAATGTTTATTAACTCTTCATATTTCACAATCCAAACTTCAGAAGAGCGAGAGCAAAAAACATCTTTCCATTTGAGTTTACAAGATTCAAGTTCATATTCTAACTCTCYTATCTCCTATATTGCAAGCATTCTTACCTAGAACATGGGCTGCTCTAGGCTAGCCTCCCATGTCCTCCTTCAGGGCTGCTGCATGAAACAATTCAAAGGCTCAAATCTTCAAGCAGTTCAAAAGAACAATGTAAGTGAGCAAGCCTCTAACCTTAAATCTATCCTGACCTCTACTATTCCTCCAAGGTTTTGCTTTATGGTTAGACAAATAGTCTATCTTAACCTGGGATAGTGTCAGGACAGTTACATTTCCAGTCAAAGGTTTTCAGTGGGGCATTTAATCAGGTGCATAATCTAATTTTCTCATTATCCATTAAAGACCTTACAAACAGCTTCTTGCCTACAAGATCTAAAGGGTAACCTTCAAGTAATGTCATTTCTTAGAACCCTTCTGCCTCCTTCTTRTTCCTTCAAGCATCATGAGTTTCAAGTAGGCTTCTCATTTAAATACTACCTTTATTCTTAGTTACCAACTAGCAGTTAGTTAACTGCTCATGTATGACATGCATTTGGTAAGTCCCCTRCGGCTCCAGCCGAATTAGCCACAAAGTCATTCAAGAGAAATGTTTAAGGAGCCCGAGATAGATCTAACCACAGCTCTACTTACAGCTTTGCCATTAGTACTGCTAGGGAGCAAGTCAAGAGTCACCTGATGTCCTCTTCTGGGTATCAACTATGCAACACAAGCTGTTTTACCTACAAACTACGAAAAAGGTGTCAAAACCACCCAAAAAAGAGGCACAACTGAGCAGTTAACTTCAGAGTTACTTTGCTAGTAATAAAACTATAGGAATAGAAGCATTGGGATTTTTCCTGCCTCACATAAATGAGGAGTGGGACGTACTGAAAAAGCCTGCTGCAAGCTGCATCTGACGAAAACGAAGAACTGCAGCTCAGGTTCTAGTTCTAGAGCACCACAGAGAAATATAAGGCCCAAATCTGATCAACTCCAGAGCAGAGAGAAAAAAATAAATAAAATCAAACACCAAACCACAAACAGCTGCTTAGCTGAAAGGATGCATGAGGAAAAAGTTCCAAGCTCTTCATTTGCTGTAGCTAACCTTTTCCTCTTCAGAGCTGTCCTGTCCCCAGGTTTCTCAGCATCAGCTGTGGGCTCAAGCACTCTCTCATACCTGAGAGTCACCTCACTCACTTCTGCAATTCTTGCTCAAACAGAGCATCAACTTCATTCCAAATTAGCATTCCAGCCTTATAACCTCCAGTTCACCAGCACATATGGCATTGTCTTCTCCATTTTCCCTGTCTCGTCACACTTTCACAGCCAAAATTCAGTAAAACTTTTTTTCTCTTTCCTGTCTAGATCCTCCTTCCCAAAACCTTTTTAATCTCATTTCTCAAACTCTGAGGTTATCTCTCCAGAGTCTGTTTTCAGTACCCATTCACCCTATTCCCAGAGCAAGAACATATCCGTATCAGACTTCACCTCCACACAAGCTCTCATCTTCCGTTTCTACTCCAGCGCTGCATCTGGAACTACAGCTCCATCCAATAGGCCAAACTCTGTCTCACCCAAAGCTTTCTTTAATAAATCTCCTTCCTCTGCTTCACCATCACTAATAACCTCCATCACTCTTGTATGCAGATTTAAATCAAAAACTCTCTGCCTGGATTGCACCAATGCAAGATCACACACATAAAAAAAACTATTCTATCAACTGCACATTCTCCTCCAACTCTTTTAGTACAAATTTATGCTGCATGGACATCCCAAATTTAACAAGCTAATTGAAAATGTAGCTATATTGTTTTCTCATTCCAAGTGCACCACATACTCCAGATATATTCACCTGTATTGGTCAGGGAGCCACTCTAGCCATTCCCCTTGTGCAACAGTTTGTATTCGATGGATCCAAGTTGTACATCCACATGTCTCTATCCTACTAATGCTACCTAGATATGAGCTCAGGAGCTATATCACATTTGTGCAAAATTCAAAGKTCACCCTTCTCACCTATGCTCACATTGCCATGGAACAATTTATTTGTTACAGATCCCTTGCCATATGTTTTAGCAAGTGATTGTTGAAGACAGAATGTGCATCTCWCACATCCATCCTCTTCCCCTAGTCATCACCAAATAAACCTAAAGAACAGCTTGCTCTAGATTAACCATTTACCACTCCTTATTCACAACTACATGTTTAAGAGCTGCTGACCAGAAAAGGGGAAAAAAAGCATAAGAGAAGACTATGTCCAATAACACTCGCAATCATAAGATGCTCCATGCTGAATGAAGACACTAGCAGTGACATATTTTAGTCAGAATACCTTGTAGGTTAGTAGGATGTTCATAAAACTGGCATCTGACCAGCCAAGTTCTATTTAGATCAGTTTTCTTAAGTCAGGCTCCTTCTAAATCCTGTCATCAAAACCCCAAGTAAATTGCAGGGAGAGAAGTGGAGCTTGGATCATTAAAAGCTTCCACTGCCCAAATCAAAAGCTAAGTTGAAAGCTCTCAGTTAGCTATCAGTACTGAAGAGTAACACACAAAATTATCTTGATACCTGCTTTAAGACATAGGAAAGAACAGACTCATCATCATCAAACGTGTGGCAATCTTTTCCTTAGCTGTACTTCGTTATTTGCATTTTAGCTCTGATTTTGTTTTCTTTGCTTGCAAAGAAAAAAAAAAGGAAGAAAAAAGGAATATGACAAGGCAAAGGTTACCTTCCCCCAAACTGTAGCGGATTCGTACATCCCACGCATACATTGTTTCCTTGTTCTCAAATCCAAGCATCACAACTTGAGAGAGGCAGATGATTGCAAGCGTATGATTCAAGCCCTCATAGGAGAGCCCAGGATCCAAGCCACAGATGTCTTCTAAGGTCACGCTGCTCCTCTCCTTATGCCCTTTTGCTCGTTCAGATTTATCCTTGTACACCAGCATGAGCAAACAGTCTAAAAGAAGCAAAACTGTCAGGGAGGATGAGGCAGAACAGAACACACCACCATCCTCAGTACTCTGATTCAAACTAAAAATGCTTTTCACAATTGGAAGGTCAGTCTGATCAAGCCAATATTAAGAACTCTGTTTTCTCCCCCACTGAGTGCAGTCCTCATGTGCAGAGAATAAACATTGACAGCATTTTGCAACTGTGTTCTGCAGCCTCAGAAATGAGAAGGGAAGTAAAAACTCTTCCCAATTATTCTCCTTTACAAAAATTGAGCGATTTGCAGATAGCCTTCTGTGTCTGGAAGAGAACTGACTCATTAACTCTGAACATTAGGAGTCACACTATGATAGCTGTTCACATTACAAACGCTAAAGCGGAGGGACTATTGTCATCTGTATTTCCATTAGAACATATCGAACCACAAATGAAATTCTTACAGTAGTTCACAGATTACTCAACTACTAAATGGTGAGCAGACTACACTGCCAGAGAGATTGTCAGTGTCAGCTCAGGTTTCCTAGTTAAATGTTACACAGTAGCTATTGCTAAATAATCATTATGTGCTGGGC